>NC_039359.1:111198513-111519018 GCF_003573695.1 Papaver somniferum | reverse complement strand
AGAAAGAATAATTTTATTTCCAAAATAATCTCACGTGTAAATATTCCTCAATTAATTCTTCACATGGAAAATAAATTATCTTTCCCGGTGAAATATATTTGTAATAAAGTAAGAAAGATAAAATGCTTCTCATTTTCAGTTTGCATGTGCCAACCCCATTTTGATTTCAATTCCTTTGTTGCGTTTGTGCCTCGCCTATGAAACAATTTTATGCTGCTTATATATATGGAGATACCAGGCCAGCTACATTTTGTCATTTTTTTCATTGTGGTTGCTGATATATGGAAATACCAGGCCAACCTAATTTCATCATTGTGGTTGCTGATATATGGAAATACCAGCCCAACCCCGTTTCATAATTGTGGTTGCTGATACATGGAAATACCAGGCCAACCCGGCTGCTGATACATGGAAATACCAGGCCAACCCGGCTGCTGATACATGGAAATACCAGGCCAGCATAATAAGTGCTGCTGATATATAGAAATACCAGACCAACACAATTGATCATTGTGGTTGATGATACATGGAAATACCAGGCCAACCACATTTCATCATTGTGGTTGCTGATATATGGAAGTACCATGCCAACCACATTTTTCCATTTTCGTCGCAAACACCATTAAGTCTCACATTTTGCTGTTTATTCGCTGGATGATCGAATTCACTTGTACTTTCTACAAAAACACTAAAATGGTATTAGTAACTAAAATATTGTATCATATCTAATATAAATATGGGTATAAAATGTAGCATATACATGCTTATCATTGCCATCACTATTATAGGGCTTATTTCGTTTTCTCAGCAACTTATTTCCTCTTGCCCAATGGAAATGAAGTTTACATCCACCCCCTCCCACACACACACACGAGTTTAAACTACCCTTTTTATTTTCCACCCAAATATAAAGAACATTTTCCGTCATTTTCTCTTTCCTCTCCATTTTTTTTCTCTTCTTCCCAAAAGCTCTGCAATTGAGAGCAAACTCCCAAGCCTAAATCTCCCCTCCTTTAATGACAGCAACACCAAATTGAAATCACTATCCAATTGGAAACACGGAACGAAATTTAGCCGTCAGAATTTCTGACTATAAAATTCAGCCGCTGGATCTCGGGAATATTCCGTCTTCTTTTTCTGTGAGAAAAATAACCATTCGATCTTCTTTTTGAATTAACGTAGTTGTAAATTATTTATCCGATGCTATCATTCACTGTGGTTGCCAGACTAAAATATATAAAATAGCCCTACATGGGCTATCAGCTAAACAAAAAGCCAACTAACCATTCGATCTTCTGACTTTCAACAAATCGATATGAGCCGTCGACATGATAAAGGAGTTTAGAATAATATGCATGGTATTATGGTGGTTTCCTTGAATATAACTATATAACTTTCAAGGAAATAAGTTGAAAAAATATATAAAACCAAATTTAAGCCAGAGAAAATTTCTTCTATTTTCTTCGTCGCGCTCTGAGCAGGGATCAGAAACAATGAACACAATAAAATATATATTATCAGATTAAACCCTTTTCTTCTTCAACTTCAATTCATTCTTTGTTCACCAAGTTATTCAATTAGCTGATTAGCTTTCATATTTTCCTTTTGAATTTAGGGTTTAACTTTAACCAACATGGCACACATTGAATTGAAGAATCGCACTGCTTCAACTATCATGTTAGCTTTTTCATTTATTTGGTATTGATTCTATACCTAATTCAGCAAGTGAACTTATTAATATTAATTGGGTTTCTGTGGTAACTGATTATTTTATTTTATTTTGGTAATTTTCGATTTTGTGAATAGAAAATTAAAATTAGGGGAAATATTATATGAATAAATAATGATACAGTAGAATTGTATATAGCTGCGTAATTGAGCTGCATTTGAGCTTAACTATTGGTATTTAGATTAAATTTTTATATGAAATTCTATGAGAATTTGGGAATTAGGAATGAAAACTTAGGTTTATAATAATTCGTTATCGTATTAATTTCTTCGCATATTTGTTTGAAATCTATAGGTTGTTCCAACGATAAGGTCATAATGGATAGAGATTAAAGATCTCCTTTTTCGGAGACTTTGTTTTACATAAAACATTTTTATGATGTTGTTAGGTAAAAGCCTATTACTTTGATGGTACTATGAATAGAAGGTACTATTAGAACTAGATTATTGTTGCAGCAGTGAAGGCCGACTGAAATTTGATATATTTATAATTAGTTCAATATTCTTCTTCTTATTTCTTTTTTTTCTTGAAGGATGCATTTATATAAACTACTAGGTTACAATTATACGTGGGTATGTAGTACCCACAGAGTCACATGGAGTAATTTAATTAAGAAAAATTATTTTATATGAGAAAAATTAGGTTACGATTCAATATTTTAGGATGATAATCATCTACTGGGGCGAGTATAGTCGTTCTAAAATGCTCTAGCTTATTTTTAATGGCAATGACTAAATACAACCCATATTAAAACTAAATACAACCTTTGTAAATTATTGTAAACTTTATTGAAGTGGGTAGACAAAACTCTCAACTATCTTCTCCCAATTTTTCACTGTTTAATTTTTTCCTAGATCCTGATTTTATTTGCTGTTCTTAATCAATCTTAATCTTTGCTCACAACAAATATTTGTGTTGTCTGTTCACGGGTCTTTTAACTATAAGATTAAGCTTGAACTACAAAAAAGATCATGAACTTGACCAAAACCAATTGCATTTCCAAAAGAATAAAGAGAGTTAATAGAGCATAAGGATTTCTTAGATGGATATCTATGACTTTCCACTTTTTTTTGAGGTATCTAACATTCATTGGTAAGTATGCCATTGTTGGGTTTTGTTTAATTGATTATGTAACGAGGCTAAGATTTTTCGTTGTTCTGTTTCCATATAAAACCTGCAGACACATATTTTTTGTGAGAGAAGGTAGACGATGAAGGTTAAGTTGAGTACTGCTTACCCCCATTAATAAAGTCAATAATATTTCGCAAGGGTTTATATTCAATCCTACCGTGGGTTGTATTTAGTCATCACCTTTTTAATCTTGTAAGAAAAATTAGGTTGTGCTTTTGTTATGTACATGAAAAAAATACGTCTTGAATTCTAGTATTGGACAAAAAGTTCGCCAATACTAATATAACGGATATTCCCTGGCACAATTCCTTCTCACAAAAATATCTGATTCTTCGCCTCCGTATTTGAAATTTCTTTGCCTTCTACGAGTAGTAATTCAAAGCATGCACTGCTGTTAGGTTTTTAAATGTTACTAAGGGCAATATCGTCATAATCAATAACTACGACACATTTGAATTTTTGGAAAATACAAAGAGTGGTCGGGATGGACTCTGGGAACGACAAAGTGTGGTTAAGATTTTGTAATCCCACTAGGAGAAGGTTTGCTCCGCCGGTTTCCGTATGTACACACAAATCCACCGTTCTTTGTCTTACTTCATCAGACACAAAGGGTCTGAAAACGTACTCAGTAATGCTACATTCACCTGGATATAATCCCGTGTTATATACCGAGTGAAAAAAAAATATGTGGGCTCCACCGGAGATTTGCGGGGGGTGCTTTTAAGGGTGGGGTCCACATTATTTTTACCTAACTCGGTATATTTTACGGGATTATCTCCCGGTATACCTAGAATTATTGTCCGACTGCAATCCATATTGACATATACGTGTCACAACCTCCTAGTATTTCTCTATATTCTACCTACGTGTAGTCCTTCGTAAGTAACTTCCAATAACTTCCTCAATCGAGAAAGAACTGAAATCAGTTTCGATTTATTTCCCCCGAATTAGTTTTTTATTTCCGACCATGAAAAAAAGACATGAGAGTTTAACTCCTCAATATTCCTCTCTGTTTATGTTCTTTTTAATTTAGTTATCTCATTATTTGCTTTACAGATATTAATAGACATCTCAAAAACCCTCAAATCATCTTTTTTCATCTGCAATGACTTTCATCTTCATCTCTGTTCCGATCATAAGATAATTGCGAAAAATATGGTTGCTTTTAGGTTCCCCTCAAAGAACGGAGACACTTTTAGGTTGAAGAAAAAAATTCAATAAAGAGTGGTTTTTGCAGTCGATTTTAAAACTGTAAGTATGTTGCCGGTATTTGATTATTAAATTTACGTATTCATCTTGAGATAATCAATTACTGACATGCTTTTTGTACAATTCAGTCATTTTTGGATCTGTTAATACTTTCTGTTAGAGCACTGCTTGGTCGAACTCGCAAGCGTTGCTATCTCAAGCTTGTTTGTCAATGTTAGTGATCAAAACTATAAGTCTTAATTTCTAGTCTACTTATAGTAATATCTCGGACTAGGATAGATTGTGTAGTCGAGCATTATACTTCACGGCGTTCATCAATTTAATACGACGAACTACTAAGGAGAGCTTGTGGAACTTCATCAACAAAAGGTATGTGGATACTAAAACTCATCTATCACTTGGAAAGTCTATTTATACTCTATCTCCTATATTTAGACAAAAGTCGTATTACTATAGTTTTCAATTGTGCACATTTGAGATTTCGAGCTGAGTTTAACTCGCTTACATATTTATCGAAATATGTATTGGTAAGCTTTCGCTTCAACCAAGTTCATCTTATATTCTTGACGAAAGTCAAAAGATGTCATGTGAAAATCGCCGAGTAATATCTTACATGGTTTGTGTGATACAATTATTTGGTGTAGACTTGGAATGTTTCGTTATTACTATTTCAATAACTTAAAAATTGCTTTGATGCTAATAGTGTGTGAAAACGGCTATTGTCATCCTCTAAGAAAGTTACAATGATTGAAATAGAGTTTAGAACACTTAACCAACATTGGATTATAGACATGTTATGCACTTTTGCATATATGTGATCCATGTCTGGGAACCATAGTATCCATACCCGTATGCATACCTGTTGGTTTGAGAAGTCGGGGAATCTAAGTATGCGTACCCGTACGCATACTGGCATAAGGTTCATGCCCATAAAATTCTGCTGGGTTTGGAGGTATCCGTACCCGTTCGCATTTTGGCGAAAACCAAACTTGGTCCGGCTATTCAAGTATGCGTACCCGTTTGCATACTTGAGTGGTTAAAGTTCTAAAATCGTTTGTGACATGAACAAATACATTTATATAATAAGGAATGCATTATTTGCATACCGTGGCTATAATGTTCATGAATTTATTTGAGTGAATCAAACCGATTTTGCTTCAATTGTGTTCTTGTATACTTCTATGAGAATATAGCAATTGAACAACTTTTTAACTAGTTTCATTTGAGTCATTTGAACTAGTTATGGTTAAGATGAATAAGGTTGATATGAGAGTGTTCATATAGCTAACCTCGGTTAACTACTGTTGAGCCAACATGGTGCACACGTTTAGGTACGGTTACATAAACCTAAATGAGGGTACATTTCATTTGTGTATAGCAAGCTAAGTTCGATCTAACGATTGAAAGATATTAGCTTGAATCTAATCAGGTTTTCATCTAACGGTGAATATTGAATGCTTTGTTACCAAGGTAACATTGATTGCAAACCCTGATTTGAAAACTATATAAGGGAGAACTCTAGCAACTGGAAAACCTAATCCCCACACCTCATGTTTGATACTAGTTGCGACTAGAGTCGATTTTCCTTTAACCTTCAGGAAACCCTGTAGGTTAACGACTTGAAGACTTCATTGGGATTGTGAAGCCAGAGCAAACTATTTTCTTTGTAGTTGCGTGTTCTGATCTTACTTTTACTATCGTGATTGAGTATTATCTTTGCTAAAATTTTCTTGAGATTGATCTTCGATACGTACGATTAAAAGTAGTCACAAACATCTTCGTCTCATCGTTAGTGATTCCACAATATCTTGTTTCGCTACCATACAATTAAGATTATTGTGAGGTGATTGATAATACTAGGCTGTCTTTCGGGAATATAAATCCGGTTTATCAATTGGTTCATGTGCACCTTGATTTATCAAAAGATTGAAAAAAAACTCATAAGTATGCCAATGTGCTTTGATTAATCATCTTATTGTGTTTCAAATATGCCTTTGGGTGTCTTGGGTCACGGACTCGGTGGTTGCTTTTACTTGCAGAAAAAAAGATTTCTCTTTCACAGCAATACAAAATTTGATTTTTGTATATGGGTTCAAAGGAGGAGGCTGTGGAGTTGGGCTTGGCGTTAGACGGGGTTCGGGAATGCCTTCCGAAGGAGTGAGAGCGAAAGTGATGGTAAGCTGTCAACTGTCTACTCAGACATATTCGTTGTTGCCGTCTCTCTTGAAAAATCCTATATATGATAAGAAAATGTTAATGCTGAAGTGCGCTTTTTCAAGTTGATTATACAATTCAGTTAATGTCGCAAAACATGTAATTGTTATCTTGAAGAGTACTTTATTGAACAAATGTTAATGGCGCAGTAAGGTTATCTATATTGAGAAGTATTTTATTTATTTAATTTGTTGAGTTGAATTCATTTGGTCATTCAATACTTAGAATACCTCCAAATGTGTCGATGTTTCTCTTTAATGTCTAATATATGTTCACACCAACTTCTTTCGCATGAACCACCATCTTACTCACTTTACTTCTCTAAATAACAACCTTACTATTGTCAGTTTCAAATCAACCAGTCTGGGGATAATGTTAATGAATACAGGATAATCACAAATCCAATCATGTGTTATCCTAGATGATGTCAAATCTTTGCAAGTGAAATAAAATTACGAGACATACAATTTAATTAGAAAATTTCAATTTTATGCCCAAAACTAACAAAGGATGCATGTGAATGCAATTCTCAGCTCCCGCGTACATATCTCCGAATTTTTTTGCCCTAAGTGCAAGATGAAGCCTAAATCAATTACGCATTCACTTGTTACTTTCCAAAAGCTTAAAAGAGTTTGGTGTATGATTAATATGAATACTCAACAGTTTTAGAGTCATACTTTCCATCAGTGAATCAGATTTTGGCTCCAACTCAACCTTTACAAAGACTCTTATAGGATATCCGTAGTTTTCCCCTTAGTTGCTTGTCTTTTATAGTCAATTTGGAATAGTAGAAACGAGATTGTTCACCATAGCAATATTGAAGAACTATCAATTATAATGGCAAGAGCTAAATCAATGCTATTGACGTCCCATGAAGCTACTCCTCTCAATCGAATCGCTACGATCGATGCAAATCACCGGGAATCCTCTCCTTGGAAGCCTCCTCCAGACAGTTGGATAAAATTTAATACTGATGGAGCTTGGAACCTGAATTCCAGCAATAGGGGAATGGGTTTAATTATCCGCGACTCGAAGCACTCATTCATACTAGCTGAATCAACTAACTTAGTTTTTTTTTTTTTTTTTTTTTGCAGAAGAAGCAGAAGGACAAGCAATTAGAGAGGCGCTAAGGATAGCTTTAATTAGGAAAGATGAAAAGGTTATCGCGAAAAGTGATGCAGTTGGAATTATTGAGCAGATTAACAACAAAAGCTTTCTAGGGGATCAACACACTCATCCTTTGTTTGAAGATATCAAAACCTTGAGTCTGAAGATTAAGTTTCTCTCTTTTATTTTTGTTAACCGTTTGGGAAACAATGTAACCCATGAATTAGCGCAATGGACTAAGAAAAACGCCGACCATATGGTGTGGACTGTCCCACCTGTATGACTAGTGCCTGCCCTAAATGCTGATCACAGGGAGTCTACGGAAGACTAGACGTCACAGGAAAAAGTGAAATGAAAAATACTAAAATCATAAAGTCCCACGTGCCGAAGGCGCACGAGAAGTTGAGCCCAGGCCGAAGGCCTGGGTGATACCTTAGTGTTGCTATACAAAACCCTAAAAAGAAAAACATTTCTTTTAACTTCCTCTTCCATCTTCATGTACTTCCTCCTCAATTCCAACGGCCAACGCTTAGTTCTCTCTTTGTCAAAAAAGAAAGAAACCATAAACAGTTGTTTTACAGGAAGCTGGACAACAAGTTACAAGAAATCTCAATCTAATCAATTTTCAAAGGTGGTGATGCTGTTATTTTGATGCTAAATCTGCAGGTTCGTCTGTTTTTGTAAATTAAGTTTCATTTTTATACTTTTCATCATAAATTGATTTTTTTTTCTTGTAATTTTGTTTTCGGTGAATTCTCGGGCCAGACTTCATCTTCTTCACCTTATTTTCTGCTACTGTTTTTTTTTTATTGGTTTATTTCCAATCTTTGCTACTGCAATTGATCGAATTAGATCAACTAATTCTTTAATTGGAACATTTTCTTGTTGTAGTTGTATGAAACTGGAGTGTAAAAGGTTCTGATTTGCTCAATTTGAGTTCCGATTTTCTCAATTTGATGAAATTGACAAAACTGGAAAAAAATGGTTTTGAAATTGATGACCTTTTATTCGAAGAATTTCTGTAAATTTTTTTTTTTTTTGAAATTGGAGTGAAGTTGTTGGTAATTTAGAAGAAACAGAAACAAATTTGAAAACCATTGGATGAATTAGGAAGAAATCAGGATTGAAAAAGAAAATGAAAAAAGAGGACCATAAAAGTGTGACGGACAAATTACCATATAGAATGCCACCTAAAGTCGCCAATTATTAGAGATATTTCAACTTTCCAAGGTGAAGAACTATGTTTTTATTTACATTGGCTATTTTATGCTATGAGATTGCTCTCTTATATATCTTTGAATAATGTTCTTATTAGTGGGGAAGAAATTGATGCAGAGATGATGTTGGTCTGCGTAACATAATTTCGGCACTAGAACTTCAGTGATATTATTTCAGTGATTGTACTTGACCGAATTGATAAAGGTAACTATGGTAGATGGTCAAACAACTGATAACTTGCAAGATTTTATTTTGTAAAGTTTTTTTTTTTTTGCTCTGTTGGGAGAACTTGAAGAGGCTCTGGCATCAAAGTGTAGTAAGCTTTGTGTATGTATGTTGTAATAAAATGTTTATTTTATTTCACAAGTACCTTAAATTTTAGGTAGGATGAGGGGTTTATAAGGTCAGGTGAGTCTGCTAAGATATGCCCTCTTTTTTTTTGGATGCTTTGATTGCAAAGGATTAACTCCTGGATTTAAAAAAATATGTCTGGTTTATTACTGTCTGACATTATGTTATCATGAGTGTAATTATGCATCGACGTGCAACGCACTTGCTCTCGACTTGTCTGGGTAACTCTCACTAATTTTTCCATGTTGCAAGTCGGGGTAACTCTCACTAATTTTTCCATGTTCGCATCATTGATTATTGTTAAGTTCCCTCCGGTCTTTCCCTGATGTAATTGTTTACATCATCTTTATCATCTTTTTGATAGATTTACCAAACCCTAGATTTTTTTTGAACCAAAAATTAGTATATATATATACATCTTTTGGGTTTCTACATATAGGGTAAAGAAGTTTTCATGATCGGTTTCATGTTTCTGGATCAAAAAGTTAGGATTATTTAACATATATGTACATTCTATGTACAAGGGTAAAGAAGTTTTCATGATCAATTTGATGTTTCTCTTGTTTTTCTGAATCTGCTCTACTTGTTTTCAGGCTATTCATCACTTGAAAAATGTTGACTAAGTTGTTATAAATTAGAATACTAGTTCTAATAAGTTTATAATGCACACGTATTGTTTGATAAAATTTCTGATTTGGATACACTTCTGGCAGCATTATGATGTTTGGAGTGGTTAGGTTATAAACTTATAAGACTACTTTCTTTATCAAATCGATGCTATTGTTAAGGTTGTTCTTCATAATGTGCATGTGGATGTTTTGGTCCACTTCATCTTTTGGTTGTTTGATGTACATTTAAAGTATTGCACTTAATTACCAAGCTGGTCAAAACTGTATCTCGCCGAAGTTCATACTTAAATTATTATGAGTTTGCAACTGCTATGTGAACGATTTTGCCACTTCAGTAGATTACAGTATGAGCACTTGCTTATTAAAATCCTATCTAACCACTTACTAAATGCTTTAGAGTAGCATCCTTAAGTAATGAATTGGGCGAGCTCGTTTCTTGTAAAAATATGTCTGTTAAACCTTTTGTTTGAATAATCTCTTTTGTAGTATCTAATGAGACTGACCATATTAAACTTTCAGTACTCTTTTGTTTTATGTTTTTTGTTTGGTTTACGGATGGAAAATTTGTCTATTATCTAATGGGACCGACCATATTAAACCTTCAGCACTCTTTTGTTTTGTGCTTTTGTTTGGTTCATGGGATGAAAAATTTATCTGTCACTGTGCTTTATCGAATTAGTTATACTATTTGGCATTTAATCATTATTTTCTTTGTTTAGTGTGATTTATTTTGAGTACTGGTTTGCATGTGATTAATTTTGCATGTATGCCTTCTTCATATCCCTTATTTTCTTTGTTTAGTGTGATTTATTTTGAGTACTGGTTTGCATGTGATTAATTTTGCATGTATGCCTTCTTCATATCCCTTCTTGTCTCTGATCAATTAGCTTTGACAAGTCTTATTTCTTTTGAACTACAGTGTGACTTACATGGTATTTCATGTCATTTTGATTGGGGGATTTGTTGTTTGTTAAACTATCATTACTTTACATGATGTATTTAGTCTCTTCCTTTTGAATTTGCAATTTCATTTCATTATCTAAAAATTTTCTTTGCGCAACTATACAAACATTTACGCACCTTTATTCCTAGATTCCAACTTTTTATTTAGACTAGGATGTTCTTGATTTATTTTACTTTTAGATTTGAGTAGATTGTTGGTATTTGATTAATTGGCTTCTACAGTTTTTTTGGTCATAATCCTATATTCTGCAGGTGAAGCTTATCTTCTAATCACATTGCTTGCTGTCATTGTTGTACTTCCCTGATTAATACTATTTCTTTTCCTTTTTTGTAGGGTTTGAGCTTGCAACACAAGAAGGTTATTAGCCTCAACATCCATCACTGCCTAGAGGTTAGCTTGTCTGTTCCGTACAACTACTAGCCAGCATGGCGGCCGTTGCCCAGCTTCGGTTTTCTCCTCAGTCAAACCCACACGACCTCGCTGGAAACTCTCAGTTCTCAACTCGAACTTCTTCTCGTCTTCCATCACTCCCTCTTTCTAGTCCATCTAATATCTCATTCAACTCTCGTTCTCCTGCTAATCTATCACTATCTTTACTGCAATCCAAATCTTCAAAGCCCAAATTCTCTGTAAATGCAGAACTATCCGCGGACACTGGTGGCAGTAGTGGTAGTGGGATTGGTAATCACAACAGAGGAGGAGATGGAAACAATGGTGGAGGAGGGGACTCTGGTCGACGCAATAATGATGGTGATGGCAATTCAGACAACCAATCTTCTGCATCTAGTTTTGGAATTTTAGGGCTTTTACTGAATGGTTGGAGATCCAGGGTTGCTGCCGATCCACAATTCCCGTTTAAGGTTTTAATGGAAGAAATTGTAGGTGTGAGTGCATGTGTTCTTGGTGATATGGCATCTCGCCCTAATTTTGGGCTTAACGAGCTGGATTTTGTTTTCTCAACTCTTGTTGTCGGATCAATTCTGAATTTCGTTCTGATGTATCTGTTAGCCCCAACAATGGGTTCAGCATCTTCATCTCTTCCTGCCATCTTTGCTAGCTGTCCACAGAGCCATATGTTTGAACCCGGGATGTTTACTCTTCTCGATCGATTTGGGACTTTTGTTTACAAAGGAGCTGTTTTTGCTGCGGTTGGGTTTGCCGCTGGACTTGTTGGAACTGCTATTTCGAATGGATTGATTCTAACGAGAAAGAAGATGGATCCTAATTTTGAGACACCAAACAAGCCTCCACCTACACTTTTGAATGCAATGACTTGGGCGACTCATATGGGTTTGAGCAGTAACTTTAGGTATCAAACTCTCAACGGGATCGAATTTTTGTTAGCGAAGGGTCTCCCTCCAGTTGTGTTTAAGGGCTCAGTTGTCGTCTTGAGGTGTATGAATAATGTTCTTGGAGGAGTTTCTTTTGTGACTTTGGCAAGGTTGACGGGATCTCAAAAGGTCGAAGGGAAGCCAGTTGTTAGCATAAAAGAAGGCGTGGAGGAAGAAACAGGAATTGCCGAAGAAAAGGTTAACTTGGTGGAAGAGAAATGAATTGTAAGTGAGTTACATTGATCAAGTGAATCTCTAATCCAGCAAGCTTTGTGATGTACATTTTAAGAACTCTAATCAAGCCAACACTAAATGTCTCCCTTTAGATTTCTCCTTTTTATTTTTAATGTTCTGGAATAATACTCAGTAAGTTGAAAAATAGTGAGGTCTAGCTTGTTATACTTGGAGTATGTGTGAACCAACTGGTGATAGCAAAATTGATAGAGTTTTGGTGCATTTTCATAATAAGAAGCATTATTTCAGGTCATATAAATTCTCCTACTCTCATAGATAGTCTCGTTGAAGTAGAAGAATTATTTATTTATTTTAGGATGCTTTGGATAGCTTTCTGCGAAATCGTTTCTTCTAGTGATATTAATATCCTATCTCTGCTGTGTTGCTACTTCTCTTTCCTTCTAGTTTGATAATCTAGTAGTATTCTGTACGTGGAATATCTTTTGTTCTTCGGTTTTCACGGCAATGGATGATCTGCAAAGATAGATGTGCTATTATTCTTCAAAACTAGGAGTGAAATGGGATGCGAACTGTTGAATGAGTTTTGCAGCTTAGTAGCCAATGTAAATGTTGACATCTTTCTCCAAATACTAATCTAAGCTTGCAGGACCATCAGTAAATGAATCTCTTCCCATTTTTCTTACTATTGTACGTTAGTAATTCTTTGATGTCCGTTTCGTAATAGACAGTAACAAACAAACTGTAAAGTATGTAGCAAACACTAGCATTTTTTTTTATTACTGCTCAATCATTGTCACTCTACAGGGAAAGAACCACACCAGTGGAGCTTTACGGATTGTGGTCCAAATCTCCTCTTTCCTTTACTCTTTCTTTTCCACTTTTCCCCTCTTTCACTGTCGAATCTCTCTCTTGCTCTCTTCCAGATCTTTTCCCCCTCTCCCTCTCCTCTCTTACTCTCCATCTCTCGTTTGTTCTTACTACAATGGACAGCAAGAAGCATAACGATGGGTTTAAAACGAAAGAGGGTTTTACACAGAAGACTGCCAAGGATTTGTTAGTTGAAGATGATGATGAAGAAGTGGGATTAGGACTTGGTTGTACTAGTGATAAGAAAAGGAAAGGCAAGAGAAGCTGTTCAAATGAAGGAATTGGGGTTTCTTCTTCTTCTCCTTCTCCTTTTTGTCAAGTTGAAAAGTGTAAGGCTGATCTTACTGATGCTAAAACTTACCATAGAAGACATAAAGTTTGTGAGTTCCACTCTAAAGCTTCTGTTGTTCCTCTTGCTGGACTTCATCAGAGGTTCTGTCAGCAATGTAGCAGGTCTATAAATCCTAACTCATACTAGTGGATCACTATTGTTCTTGTTTTCTTTGAAATTCTATAATTTTTGGTTTCTTATTTCCCCAGTGATCAAGTTACTGTTTAAGTAGAATGCCCAGATCAGCTTGACAGTTGCTTAGTTTTCAGGTCTATGTGAGCTGTTTAGTTTCCATTTAGGGGATGAAAAACTGTGATATATACAAAAAATTGTGTACCTAAATGGATATTGTAGCTACTCTTGAAGGCTCAGAATTCCTTCCAATTCTCGCCAGTTCGATTATAAATATCTTCCACTGCTCTGGTTTGATAACCAAACCCCATTTTAGCATATTTAATTAGGTAGATTATTTTAGTGGAGAACTGTTCCCACTTACTTTCCTAGTGTGGTACCCTGGACCTTTTGTTCCTTATAGCTTTGATCTATTCTGTTCGGATTTGGAAAGGCATATGATGTTTCTTTATGCAGGTTCCATGAAGTCTCCGAGTTTGATGAAACTAAAAGAAGTTGCCGCAGACGTTTAGCTGGACATAACGATAGACGCAGGAAGAGTTCTTCCGAATCCCATGGAGAAGTTTCAAGCCAACAAGGGAAGAACCCGCAGCTGGAGGAAAATCATTGCAGGCGAACTGGTGAAACCAAGAAAGTTCAAATCACTCACCCTGGAAATGCTAAACATTTTCAAAGTAGATAGGAAACTTTAGCGCATGCTCTCTCTCTTCTGTCATATTTTGATGCACTGCTGATATTGTGCATATTATGTCTGTCTATCAAAGAAGCGGAAAACATAAGATCAAGACTGGAAGTAGAAATTAGATAATTGTAATAGCAGTCCAGTTTCATGTTTTATAGTACCGGCTGCCAACAGTGGGCTGTTTCTGCTTTCTGGAGATTGCATATTTATATTCCGCTGATCCAATTTTCTACAATAACCCTGCAAACCAGTACCACCACAAGCCAAGTAACATCAGCAGCAGGGGTAAAACAGCATGCTGATTTGCAACTTATTCATTGCCACTTCAAAATTAAGTTGGAAAATGCTACGCAGGGTCCACTTCTGAATTCTTATTACCGAGTGAGGTTTGACATCAAAAAATGGCTCATCAATTACACAAAGTTGAGACCAGGGATCATACATGAGCCAAGGTTATATTAGCTGACAACCAAATAGATGCCTAAGGAATGAGCAAGTGATCCCAAAAATTACTATCAAAAATAAAAATAAAATTACTCAATCACGATCAGGCCTGATCCCTAGAAGTTTTGCAGTAAGCTCCCAGCTAACAATTGCTGCTGCATTTGCTGGAAATGCTCTTGCTAGTGTAGGACCCAATCCTGCATAACATCCTCTAAATCCAGTTTTTCTGTATATCTGTGGAAACCAGAAAAAGAAATCCTCACATGAAGGAGTACTTACTTGGACATATAGAAGCTCAAGAATGGTAAAAAGAATTGTTTTGGCATCTCTGTGGGAAATATATTGGGAAATCTTTATCAATATTTGCTGAGTACACTTTGACGGTCCATGCACAGTAATAAGGCACGTTCAATCTCTGTGGGAAATATATGATTTCCGTTTTATATTTATCAAGAGTCAAAGATCGCATGAACCATAGTCAAAGGCCTCTTCACCAACAAAGTGATGCGGAAAGAATGAGAAGAAAATGTTGCACTATAATAAATACCAAATACTAAGTGATCATTACCGAGCCAAGTATCTGAAAGGGATTCCGGCTAGATTTTGTATTTGGCGCGGTTTGAATCACAGTTTTTGCCACATCCACTGGCAAAATGGTCAACCAAAACTGTCAAGAGGGAGAATGAAACCATATGAGACAATATTCATGTTTGATGCCAAGTTAGGAGAAAGATTTTGAAAATTACTTACAGCTACACCAGCGAGCCCTCCACTAACAATACCAACCCCGACATCCGTCAACACTTTCAACTGTTGATCACGGTGTCCAGACAAGGAAGAATCCAGTTGCAACCGCATGTAGTGACGGCTATACTCGTAACAGCTAAAGAAAACAGAGTTCCCCACAGACTCCCTCAAAAAAGTTGCAGAACCTCCACGAAATATACCTTTAACCTGACAATGGTTGCGTAACATCAGCTTAAGTTGCATCAAATTGAAAATTGAAAACTCATAAATATTCTAAGTTGGATTATACCCCCTCATTCTTAAAGGTCTTAGAAACACAATCAAGGGTACTGCTATATCTATCATTCCTCGAGATCAGCGAGTCAGTCCCTTGAACTTGCATTCTACACTGGAAAAGTGCAGGATCACGTGTATCAGATAAAAAACCAAAAACATATAAAATAAAAAATCGTATATGTATTCTGGAATTCACTTACTTTTACTAATTCCGATGGGCAGAGTATAAAACTGATTATAGATCCAACACTAGCAGCAGCAGGAATGATGGCCTGGAGTTGTGGTTTACTGCTATTTAATTCTCCCTAAAGAAGTGCAGGATGAACGATATCATGTCAAAAGATGAAATAAAAGAAGAAAAAAGAGCCCAGTAGTGAGATAGTAAATAATAGCCAGTCCAGTTATTTTCCTTGTATGTGAAAACCGGAAAATTACCTGAAGTGATTGCTTTAGTTGAGAATAAAGACCAAAACTTATCGAACCTTCAAATGCCATACCGAGAAAAGAAGATGTTGCACCTCGGTAAAGCCCTTTTACCTGTGAAATGTATCGATTGCTGAGTTGCCCAGAAATAATGCTTAAATGTAGAACATTGCACAAAAGAAGGCAAATGGCATATGATGACTGAGCTAGTTTAAGCAAGTCCAATCACATACCTCCAGATGAATACTAGTTCAAGTGGTCCAAAATCATGAAATTCATTGTTATCAAAGAAGAAAAGATTAAAAATCCAAAACCAGAATTGTTCATCTTCAGGTGCCAAATAGAAGTGTAGCCTAGAACTTTTCTTCTAATAGTAACTGAAAGTTTTTGTATTCAACTATTATGGGAGCTGGAACATTTTATTCACTAACAAATAGATTTCCATCTGTACAGATTTGGTGTATATCTGTAGGATATCATTGTCATGAAATTCTTCACCATACCATTGGGATCCTATAGTCAAGATATGCACATGGAAACAAGAAACAGTTTTGTTCCTCAAAGTCTTGCATGTAATTGCGCATCCGAATGAAAGTTTAAATGAAAGCGCATAGGTATATAGAGAAACAAGTTAAATTCATTTACATCTTATAAGTACAAGAAGCATACTCCTTCATTTGTCAGAATTCTGGTGCTGCATTGCAACGCATTTTTGTACTTAATTCCATGAGTTTCAGTATTGTGTTTTTGTAGCTTCACCTGATACATAGAATGAAAAAAACATGTGAGAACCATGGTCCATAAGTACTTCCTAGAAAGGTCGGTAAACAAGAAAGCTAGTAAAGCCATTGGGCCCGTTTTAACACCATGTAAATCCACTAACACAAGGGAAACAATCAAACGGGTGCGCATACAAATACCGACTTCAGCATAGGCTTTATACAATCAACTTCAGCATTTTCCTTTTTTTTTCGTCAATTGTGTTTATCATATTAAATTTTCTTTAAAAGTAAACACGTAACCTATTGGAACTGGAGCTTAGAACAAATAAAGCTGCATATCGATCCAAACCTAATTAAGTAAAGATTGGTCTTTTGATGCCTAATAACCTAACTGTTTTGGTAATAACTTTCAATTCTTGCAGCTCCTCAAGCTACATTTTACTGTATGATAAATTGAAGTACACTTGATTGTTCGATACCGGTCATTGTTTCTACTACCCAAATGAAAATTCTTTTCAATTGTGTATAATTACAGAAATTCAGTTTAAGTGAAGTAAGATGATTTAAACTGCTGAACATAACAACCAAGTTAATTTAAAATTTTCAGAAATTCCCCACAATAACAAACACATTTCTTAGAACAGAAATAAAATGAAAAATAAATAAATAGAAATCCAATTTTAACAATTGATTCGGCAAATTATCAAGAACTATAGAAAAAAGGCAGACCTTGACAGTGTCAAAGGGATGACCAACAGCAACTGTAGCTAATCCACCAGCTAAACCTGCAATATACTCCTTGTATGCAGACGATGTCTGGGTTTCAGTTCTCATCTCTATCTCTATCTCTCTAAACAAAACTCCTTATTTCTTTCTCTCGAACCAGTCACACATCTCATCACTCACGGTAGTATACTGATGATGGGGTTTGTCACTATCGGCACCAGTAACAACAAATCAGAGCCTACTCCATTTTCTGCTTTATTGATACTGCGAGACACTTAATAAACTTGAAAGAAAATAAACGCTGTTTGAGAAAAGGGATCAGCTGATAATGCTAGGTTGACACTGTTTTTTGTTTTCTCGCGACTTTCCGGTGACGATTTGATTATATCCTTATAATAAACGCATAAACTTGGTTCCGGCACCGGTTTGTTATCTGTGTCGGATTGATTCAGATCTTGGGAGCCCAAACTGTGTTTTCTTTTTCTTTCTTTTTTTATAAATCGGACAATAATAAATCCAACTTCTTGTGAAATAGAGAAAGGGAAGAAGACGTGTATAAACTGTATTACATTTAATCATCAGTCTAAAGTGTCCGGGGATGATCAATGTTTTTTTGTGGCTATCTTATGGTTTTTCTGGACCGGTAGAAATAACCTCATTTTTCAAGGAATTAAGGGGAACTTCACTGCTGTCTTAGCTAGAACTAGAGATATGCTTCTCACTAGGAAGTCTAGGAATTCTAATCTGACTATCCCCATACCATGCCTGTCAGTATTTGTGATAAATGGATGCTCCCCTCTTTCGGTTCGGTTAAATGTAATATTGATGGTGCCTTTGATAATATCTCTGGAGCAAATGGTGCACGGTATGTGATGCGAGACTTCACAAGAAAAGCAATCTTTTGTGCTTCCATAGTCTTTGATGTTCACTCTGCTGAAGAAGCTGAAGCAAGAGCCATCTGGAAAGTCCTAAAGAAAGCTGTGGAACAACATCTATCTCACATCATCATAGAAAGTGATGCGAAAGCTGTCATCGACCAATTTTCAGCTGGGAATTTCGATGGAGATACGAGGACGGATGCTATCTTTAAAGACATTCTCTTTTTCTCTACTAAGTTATCTGCTTGTATTTTTAGTTTTCAACCTAGAGTTTGTAATTCTGTAGCTCATGAGCTTGCTCTATGGGCCAAAAAAAACAATTCTACCATGTGATGGTCTAAATCCCCTGTTTGGATTCTTCCAACAGTTGAGGAGGACCATTAGCCTCGTTGAAGGCCTTTGCTTGTTAAAAAAAAAGGGAAGAAGACGACACAAAGTAAAGGCAAGAAGAAGGGTGAAATTATATTCATCATTAGGCCTATTCCTATGGGTATGCCAAAAAAATGTAGTTTGGCATGTCACATGGCATGGTAAATTTTTTTCTCCACTATGGTAGATATGGCAAATTTGATTAAAAGGATATATTAATTGTATTAAATGGGACCCTAATTAATAAAAAATATATTTGTATGTATTTTGTGGGGTCCATAGGGGATATTATGGAGTCCAACTTTGTGCACCCGCGGGTGCACATTCCTCCTCCCCTCATTGGCCAGACACTTAATAGATATCTCAACCGTTTAAAAATTTTATATTTTCTTTTAAAATTCAGTTTGAAAAAATAGAAAAACAAAAAACTTTCTATCTTTCACTTTTTTCTCTTTCTTCTTCGTCTTCCTTAAGTTCAGAAATCATCTTCAGATATAACCTTTCTCAAGTTTGCAGACTAGGTTTGCGGGCTTAAGCAACCGGTAGAGTTTACAAACTCCAGCAGAAAATCTCGGCAAAGACCTTCCGCCTCAAAAGGAATCTGCCTACTATAGAAGAAATATCTGTCATCGTTCCTGAAACTCCAGGCAGCGTGAGCGGAACTCGAGATATACTGTTGCACCTAAAGGATGGAAACGGCTTAACAAGAATTGATGAATGCCACCCTGCGTACCTACCTCTGCACTATGTTTTACTATTTTCTTATGGTGATCTTGGATGGAGCATCGAACTTACTCAATTGGATGGAAAAAAATACACAGATAAAAGAATGTCATATATGCAGTTCTTAGAACAGAAAATACACAGATAAAAGAATGTCACCATGTGGTGATAGGAATCCAGAGTCACCTTGCATGAAAAAGGGAAGGTGTACTAAAAATTACCCTAAGAAATACAATGACACCACATGTTTAGATAGCGGAGGATACCCAGTATATCGTCGGAGAGATGACGACAGAGAAGTTATAGTAAAACATGGACGTAAGGCATACAACACTGACGTTGTACCTTACAACCCATACTTATCTAGGATGTTTAACTGCCATATAAATGTCGAAGTATGCGCTGGTATAAGAGCAGTTAAATATATCAACAAGTACATATACAAAGGTTTTGATAAGACAACAGTGATCGTTGGATCTGTAGATGAGGTGCAGATATACATTGACGCAAGGTATATTGGACCGCCTGAAGCTGCACATCGTCTATTCGATTATTCCATGCATAAGGAAGAACCAAACGTCGTAAGATTGGCAATCCATTTACACGGGAAGCAGAGAATTATATACGAATCAGATGGAACGATAGATGGAGTTTCACAGAAAGCTGAGAACTACAAGTCAACGTTAATGGGTTATTTTGAATATTATGTTGAAAATCCAACCACACCCTCTTATATGTATCAAGAGTTCCCACAACATTTTGTCTGGAGTGAAAGTAAATGGCATATCAGAAAACAGGGTTTTGCGATTGCAAGGATGTATTTTGTTTCTCCAAACGTCTGAGAACTATACTATCTTAGATTGTTGCTAACCGTTGTTGCAGGAGCCAATTCGTTTGAAAATCTAAAAACAGTGAAAGGTCAAAGGTGTGATACGTACAAAAAATAAAAACATGGAGTACCTCCTTTATTTGGCATCATTCTGTCTAATTTCATTTTAATTATGGAAGCATAGTGATCTGCGCGTAATTTTCCCAGGTGAAATCTCACATAATCCAATCGATTCTGTTCGGTCGAAGCCCATGCATCCACTAAGAATTCTTGGAATAGTTTATCTTCTCTAAGTATCGTCGAATATTCTGATCTACGCTGGAAAAGACGGTAACCAAAGAACTGCATATGTGACATTCTTTTATCTGTGTATTTTTTTCCATCCAATAGAAAAAGTTCGATGCTCCATCCAAGATCACCATGAGGAAATAGCAAAACATAGTGCAGAGGTACGTACGCATGGTGGCATTCATCAATTCTTTTTAAGCCGTTTCCATCCTTTAGGTGCAACAATATGTCTCGAGTTCCGCTCACGCTGCCTACCTACAAATTTCAGTTATGGAAAGCAGTGTTTCAAGGGAAAGATCTCCTAAACGATAATTCGAAACGCTAAGTCCTTTGAACCCATTGTAGACAAGAAATATAGGAATATTTTTCGTTAAGAAAGTGTTGCCTAAATCCTTACCTATTGGTGTCAAGTTTCGTAGATAACAAGTTGCAGAAAAATGTGTCAGAAAACATGGTTTTTCAACATTAAATTTTAAATAAAGCTTTCAAAGGCAATCATCATTTAAAAAATCCCTTTCAAATATATAATAAAAACTTCATGGGCAGTAATTTATGTTTCTAAGTCTGCACATTTATTCTCCCAAAGAAAAACATCAAAACACATGGAATTGAAAGAAGGAGTAATGCATGCTTAAACTAACGACTTCTCACTTGCTTCGCCCTTTGATAAAATCTGTAAAATCGTCAATTGGGGTGAGATGACGTCTCAATAGGTTTACGTTCTCATCCTCGAAGAGATGCGGAAGAAATCTCGGAAAAACAAAAGGATTAAATGTAAAGAAACGACTATAGAACTTCAAAACGTACATGGTGCATTTATCAAATAAAATTCACACAATAAAAAACAATGAAATCTCCGACAAATCAATTCATTTAGATTTCGATACATTGAGTCCACGGCACGAAAACCTTGGTTCGTACACCCTCTTAACCTTGGTTCATTTACAAACATCTTAAGTTCACAGAAAAACAGTGAGAAGTAAAACTTGGAATCATTTCTTTTCCACTAGCAGCAACATACCCATTCAATAATTGATCATAACAAACACAAATTCAAGTTTGACAAACAATTTCGAGCAAGAAAGCATTCCATTTCACAATCATAGAAATCAAACTTGAAATTAGAAATGATCGTACCCAAAAAAAAATTTCTCCAAGATGATGAGTAGTAAACCTACCTCCAAATTGCTTAAACCCAGTCGTTTTCCTCCTTAAAAATTCTTCTCATATTCTAATTCAATCCTACATCCTCCTATATATAATCCATACGTTACTATAGTCTGATTCTAGTCCTTTCATTTCTCACAGCAATAAGAATTCATTTTCCTTATTCATTTCCTGTTCTTTGATCTTCCCTTGTAGATATCTAAATGGTTATTCCCACCCATTCCCACTAACACTAAGCAGGGGTGGAACAATATTATACAATTTCCTAAGTCTCCAGTACTGGATTATAATTCATGGTGCTAGCCTAAAAAATGTCGCGCATCCACACACTATAAATGAGAAAATGTATACCTACAAGCAATACACCGAAAAATTTGACAAGTAAATAGTAAGACCAAAGTTCTCATTTGGTCCAAAACAATAGTTTTGTTGGATCCGGTTTAACCCGATCCTTTACGCATACTAAACGGGTGGAGGAAAATGCAGGGTATCACATCCTCTCACCCTTATAGGAATTTCGTCTCGAAATTAAGATTAGTCATACATATAAAAAGATCCGGATACTTTTCTTTCATTTCCGACTCGAGCTCCCAGGTCGCTTCTTCGGAACCATGCGATACTTCCATAAGAATTTAACGAATCGAGTTGTTTTGGTTCGCAGTACTTGCTCTTTTGTGTCCAAGATACGAAGAGGTGCCTCTTCATATGTAGCGCCATCTTGAACTTCAATGCCTTTCCAATCGATGATGTGAGACTCATCCGGTTTGTACAACCGCAATACAGAGATATGAAAAACGTTATGAACTTTTCCCATTTGTGCCGGTAACTCAAGTTCGTAAGAAACTTCACCAACTCGTTTGATAATCCTGAAAGGTCCAATATACCTTGGTGCTAAGTTACCTTTACTACCAAAACGAACTACCCCTTTACGAGGGTTTACGCGAAGGAAAATGCTTTCACCAACAAAAAAAGATAAGGGACTTCTCTTATTATCCGCATAACTCTTTTGCCTACTTTGTGAGGCTAGAAGTCTCTTTTGAATAATTTGAATCTTCTCTGTAGTCTCACGAACATATTCAGGTCCAAGAAGACTCTCCTCGCCAACTTCATCCCAACAAACAGGTGATTTACAGGACGCCCATAGAGTGCTTAAAATGGTGCCATACCGATGCTAGCTTGGTAACTATTATTGTAAGAGAATTCAATCAATGGTAGTTGATCGATCCAGCTCCCCTTAAAGTCTAAAGCGCAAGCACGTAACATATCTTCAAGAATCTGAATTACCCGCTCAGATTTCCCATCAGTCTGTGGATGGAATGCAGTACTAAAGCTCAAAGTCGTACTCATAGCCTTTTGGAAGCTTTACCAAAACATAGATGTAAAACGGGGATCTCTGTCGGATACAATGGACAGCGGAACTCCATGAAGTCTTACAATCTCCTTCACATAGAGTTGACTTAGAGTGCCAAGAGTGTCTGTCTTCTTTATAGGAAGAAAGTGCGCTGACTTTGTTAAGCGATCCACAATTGCCCACACAGTATCACAACCTGATGTTGTTCGAGGTAGTCCGGAGACGAAGCCCATAGTTATATGCTCCCACTTCCATTCAGCCACGGACAAAGGTTGTAGTAGTCCCGACGGACTACGATGTTCTATATTCACTTGTTGACAAGTTAGGCAACGAGATACATATTCTGCGATGTCCTTCTTCATACCACTCCACCAAAACTGCCTTCTCAAGTCCTTATACATTTTGGAGTCACCTGGGTGAATCGAGTACTTAGACTTGTGAGCTTCGTCCATAACCTTTCTCTTCAAAACACTAGGTACAACAAGTCTCCTAGAGTATCTTAACCCTCAATCAGATTGAATTTCCTAACCGTCAGGTCCAGTTCCATCAAAAAATTTCCTGCATATTTCATTCAAATCGTCACTATTCTTTTGAGTCTCCACTATCTCTTGAATAAGAACGGGTTGTACCACTATATTACAGGAATGAACTTCTGATCCTTTATCTTCTAGACTCAACCCTTCAACGGCCTCGTATAGCTTCCATGTATGTAAACCCAAACAAGCTAGGGTTCTCTTGATTTCCTACTCAAGGCGTCAGCGACAACATTTGCTTTACCTGGATGGTATTGCAAATTAAACTCATAATCCTTGATAAATTCCATCCAACGTAGTTGCCTTAAATTCAGATCCCTTTGAGTGAAGATGTATCGCAAGCTTTTGTGGTCAGAAAAGATCTCGAACTTCTCGTCGTAAAGATAATGTCTCCAAATCTTCAAAGCAAAGACAATGGCGGCTAATTCTAGATCGTGGGTTGGGTAGTTCTGTTCATGAGACTTCAATTGTCTAGAAGCATAATCCACCACTCGTCCATGCTGCATCAGTACGCACCCAAGTCCTTTCAAAGACACGTCGCTGAAAATGACATAACCCACTCCACTTTCTGGTGTAACTAGGACTGGCGCTGATGTTAACTTCTCCTTCAAAGTCTGAAATGAAGTTTCACATTCTGTACCCCAAACAAATTTCACCCCTTTCCTTGTCAACTTTGTCAACGGTGCTGCGAGACTTGAGAAACCTTCCACGAATCTTCGTTAATATCTTGCCAAGCCGAGGAAGCTTCGAATTTCAAACACGTTTTTTGGTTTCTCCCATTTGAGTACAGCTTCAATCTTGACTGGATCCACACATATTCCATCCTTAGTTACTACATGACCCAAAAATTGCACTTCATGAATCCAAAATTCACACTTGCTAAATTTGGCGTACAACTGGTGATTTCTTAGCGTTTCCATGGTAATACGCAGATGCTCAGCATGTTCCTGCTTAGTCTTGGAATATATCAAAACGTCATCTATGAATACCACAATGAATTTGTCCAATAAGGGTCAAAATACACGATGCATTAAATCCATGAAAGAAGCTGGAGCATTAGTAAGTCCGAAGGGCATGACATGAAATTCAAAGTGTCCGTACCGTGTCCGGAAAGCAGTCTTGGGTATATCTTCATATCGAATCAGCAGTTGGTGGTAACCGGATCTCAAATCAATCTTCGAGAAGAATTGAGCTCCCTTTAGTTGATCGAACAAGTAATCGATTCTTGGTAGTGGATATCTATTCTTCACGGTAACAACATTTAACTTGCGGTAGTCGATACATAAGAGAAGAGACCCATCCTTCTTCTTCACAAAGAGAACAGGTGCGCCCCAAGGTGAAGTACTAGTTTGGGTAAAACCCTTCTCTTGTAATTCTGACAGTTGCTTGTCGAGTTCCTTAAGTTCTGCCGATGCCATACGGTACGGTGTAACTGAAATTGGTGTCGTCCCCGGAAGAAGATCAATTGTAAACTCAATTTCACGCTTCGGCGGTATATCCGGTAAGTCATCAGGAAAAACATCCACATAATCCCTAACTATTGGAATTTCCTCGATAGTAACTCCACTAGACTTACTGTCACTATCCATATGAGACAAGAAGCTAAGATTACGACACAACTTTGATTGTCTACCACACAAAATAATACTAGAAAGGATGTCAGGGGAATACCTTACAGCATCAAAACAAAAAGATACACCATACTCGGAAAGAAAAGTGATTCCTTTCCTATAGCAGTCCACTAATGCTCGATATTTCGCAAACCAATCCATGCCTAAAATAACATCGAATGATGTCATTCCTAACACAATAAGGTCTCCTGATAGTTTTTGGTCACCAACCCGAACTATACAAGACCGACAAATACGACCTAGACTAACACTAGCAACTGGTTTTATCACATGGACAGTTTTTCTAATGGTTCATAATGCAAATCCAAACTTGAAACAACCCGATCAGAAATAAAGGAAAGTGTAGCACCCAGATCGAATAAAACTTTAACCCAAGAATTAAACAGAATAAGTGTACCTTCTACTACTGCATTGTCAGCATCTCCCGTAGTCTCAACCGTAGCAAACACCTTTCCTTGTTGATTAGTTGGTGGTGTTGGTCTTGGTTGATTAGGCCTATTGTGTTGGGCGTTGTTACTACGGTTACCGTGTTGAAACCTTTGCCCGTTAAAAAGAGGACAATTCCTGCGAAGATGTCCAGGCTTGTTGCACTCGTAGCATTTCCTTTCTTGCACCATTATTACTGTGAGCCACTTCATATCCTCTCCTTGGTGCATTCTCCGGCCTTGGCTTCTTAGGAGGTTCATTTCTGTTATTAAAGTTGCTTCTCTTTCGATCCTTCCCTTCTCGGAATTCTTTGTACGCTGCCTCAATAACCAATGCCCTCTCAAATATTTCACTATGATTCGTGAGCATTTGTTGTGCAAGCTTAAAACGAATGTCTGGCAGCAGTCCCTTTTGGTACTTAATTGCCTTCAAGTGCTCGTTTTTACCATATTAGTAGCATATCGAGATAGCTCCTCGAACTTCATATCATACTCCAAAACGTACAATCCCTCCTTCTCCTGATCCAATTGTAACGGTAAAATAATAATTGTGATGTATAACGGTAATTAATTGCCTTCAAGTGTTTACGAATGTGTAATGAACAAAATTATTCAATGTAAAGTGATGACTAAAGGCATATGTTAAGAATGAATTCAGGATCATGAGTTCAATTGTGTAAAAAGGTAACATGGTTTATGTCTCAAAAACTTGGAAAAAGGAATCAAAATCCAAACATGCATATTTACAAACATCTTAAGTTCACGGTAAAACAGTGAGAAGTAAAACTTGGAATCATTTCTTTTCCACTAGCAGCAACATACCCATTCAATAATTGATCACAACAAACACAAATTCAAGTCTCACAACTTGTAACACCCCAAAATTCGGGTCATGGATTTAACCCAAATTCTAGGTGTTACGGTCGGGTCTCGGAACTCTAATTCGTTTCCTAAAGCTTACATTTTTTATCCTTAACCTTCACCCCCTAAAATTTATCAGTATTCTTAAAGATTTTTATCAGCCTAACAAGTCTTTAAGTTCAAAATTACAAGGATGAGAGGAATCTAAGTAATGTACAGTAGAAATATGGGCAAAAAGCGCTGCAGAAATACATCCCTAACAGCCTGCGTTGTCGAGGCTTCGCAGACTTCATTCGAAGTCGGAATTCAGAGATTGTCCCCAATTTAGAAAGTATAAAGACACGCCTTTCTAATGCACCTTAAAAATTCAGATTTCGAGTTCAAATGGTAGGACAACAGTGTAGGCAAAGTACGTCGCAGAACTGCCTACCTACAGATTTCAGTTCTGGCAAGCTGGGTTTCAGGGGAAAGATCTCCTAAACGATAATTCGAAACGCTAAGTCCATTGAACCCATTGTAGACAAGACATATAGGAATATTCTCTTTAATAAAGTGTCGCCTAAATCCCTACCTATTGGTGTCAGTTTCGCAGGCAACAAGGTGCAGAAAAATGTGTCAGAAAACATGGTTTTTCAACATTAAATTTTAAATAAAGCTTTCAAAGAAAATCGTCATTCAACAAATCCCTTTCAAATATATAAAACTTCATGGGCAGTAATTTATGTTTCTAAGTCTCCACATTTATTCTCCCAAAGAAAAACATCAAAATACATGGAATTGAAACAAAGAGTAATGCATTCTTAAACTAACGACTTCTCACTTGCTTTGCCCTTTGATAAAATATTCAAAATCGTCAATTGGGGTGAGATGACGTCTCAATAGGCTTACGTTCCCATCCTCAAAGAGATGCGGAAGAAATATCGGAAAAACAAAAGGATTAAATGTAAAGAAACGACTATAGAACTTCAAAACGTACATGGTGCATTCAACAAATAAAATTCACAAAAAAAACAACAACGAAGTCTCCGACAAATCAATTCATTTAGATTTCGGTATATTGAGTCCACGACACGAAAACCTTGGTTCTTACACCCACCTATCGTTTCTCGGCACAGACAGCCGCCATCGATGGTCGGAATCTACGTTCCAATGGGGATCATTACCCATTTCTCTATATCGGGGATCATTACCCGGCGTAAGATGGAACTACGTTCCAACTAACAGAAGACATGAACTCAATAAGTTTTCTTCATGAAACTTGCTTTATTATCAGCAGAATGAAACGCATTTTCAAAATCATACAAATGATTCACAATTAAATCAAGCAACCCCTTTGGAGTTATGAGTACAGTGCATATGAGGTTTTCAATCACTTAAATTCAGCCAAGGTATCATATTTGAAATCAATGTTTACGAATGTGTAAGGAGCAAAATTATTCAATGTAAAGCGATGACTAAAGGCATATGTTAAGAATGAATTCAGGATCATGAGTTCAATTGTGCAAAAGGGTAACATGGTTTATGTCTCAAAAACTTGGAAAAGGGAATCAAAATCCAAACATGCATATTTACAAACATCTTAAGTTCACAGAAAAACAGTGAGAATTAAAACTTGGAATCATTTCTTTTCCACTAGCAGCAACATACCCATTCAATAATTGATCATAACAAACACAAATTCAAGTTTGACAAACAATTTCGAGCAAGAAAGCATTCCACTTCACAATCATAGAAATCAAACTTGAAATTAGAAATGATTGTACACAAAAGAAAATTTCTCTAAGATGATGAGTAGTAAACCTACCTCCAAATTTCTTAAACCCAGTCGTTTTCCTCCTTAAAATTCTTCTCATGTTCTAATTCAATCCTACATCCTCCTATATATAATCCATACGTTACTATAGTCTGATTCCAGTCCTTTCATTTCTCACAGCAATAAGAATTCATTTCCCTTATTCATTTCCTGTTCTTTGATATTCCCTTGTAGATATCTAAATGGTTATTCCCACCCATTCCCACTAACACTAAGCAGGGGTGGAACAATATTATACAATTTCCTAAGTCTCCAGTACTGGATTATAATTCATGGTGCTAGCCTAAAAAATGTCGCGCATCCACACACTATAAATGAGAAAATGTATACCTACAAGCAATACACCGAAAAATTTGACAAGTAAATATTAGACCAAAGTTCTCATTTGGTCCAAAACAATAGTTTTGTCGGATCCGGTTTAACCCGATCCTTTACGCATACTAAACTGGTGGAGGAAAATGCAGGGTATCACAACCTTGACGAAAGAAAAAGAGTACAACGTGATAGTCAAATAAAATATCTTTTACTATGATGCTCCCCCTGATAAGTACTTAATTTAAATCTTGGCTTGCAAATCTTCGAGTCGACACTTCCCAATTTCGATAAACGAATTTCTTGAATGCTGGAGTTAACAATGCTTTCATGAGAAAACTGCCAGTTGATGAAGTCTTCTTTTTTGTTAGTCTTCTAATAGTAGTGTTCTCAAGTCTTCGTGTTTCTTCAAATACGTTGAGGACTTGCTTCTTGGATTGCTAACTTCTAGGAGATTATTTACAAAAGCAGTTGATGTAGTTTCTTCAACAAAGTGCCAAGATATGAATACCTTATCGTACGTGAACAATAATCGTATTTGTGAGAAGGAAATCCAAATTCTTAGGAGATGATTAAGTTGATTTTGTTTAATCAAATGTGGTCATCCACTAAACAACTAAAATTGATACAAAAAAAATTTGGGTGAGGGAAAAAAATTTGGGCAAAGAAAAAAGAGCATAAATATCAACATTTTGAAAGAAAATTAAACATCAATGAGATGTTGCCTCATTAGGAGTCATTATGGTACTGGTGGATTCAGAATTCTGATCAGCTTCTTCACTTTCTTCAGCTCTTTGTCTCTTGTCAGGCCTATTCTCTTCTTCATTCTTACTTCATGTTGCCTTAGCAAGGAGGAAGTCTAAGTTGACTGCAACACCACTTTTAGGAGGAACAAAGACTGCAATCTTCACTGTGGTTTTGGTGTTCTTCTTTGAGATAGGTGCCTTTCTTATAGAAGTGATTGCAATATCCTTCCTTACATTATTCATGTTCCCAAAAAAATAAGGTTTTTCATGGGCCTTCTCCAGAAAAATTTTTGCTTCCTTGCAAGCAACCTGACAATGCTTGATCACATAACATTATTTACAGATACCACTTGGTTGTCTCTCATAAAAAAAATTAATCCAGCGCGAGAGACCAGCATTAGTTACAGCTTTTACTCCTCTTCTTAATGGGTTTGTCGGATCTATGTTGACACAGACTTTGACAGGCTCATTACCAATTGGGATTGCATCCTTGGGTTCAATAGCAATGACTTGATCCATTAGCTCTCCAATTTTTATCACTGCTGCTACATTCATGTGATTAGGCATCAAGTACATTAGATGCATCCAAAATTGCTGAAAACCCCAATGCTTCTCAGTGTATATCATGCCTGGGATGTAATCATGAACCACTAGTAAATTCTTGTTAATACTCCATGGCCTTTCATTGATGACTGTGTTCAGTAAACTCCAATTACTGAATTTGAAAATCATGATATTAGGATCAGTCTCAATGATTTTCACATCTTCCTGCTTCATAAATGGCCAAGTAAAACCAAGATGCTTAGCAACTGTATCAGCTTTCATCTTTCCTTCTGTGATAATCTTGCCTATTGCGCTTACTTCCCATTTTGTTTCTTCATCCCCTTTCTTATCTCCTTCTTGAGAGAAATCTGTTATTTCAGAAATGTCTCCCAGATCAAGAACTGCTTGCTTGAACTTGTTAACCAGATCTCCCACTTGAGTAGAGCTCTCTCCTTCCATCTTTGAGATGCCAAAAAAATTGTTTCTGAAAACTATCTTTTGAGTTGGAGTTGATATAGAGGTTGAGAGGATAATAGGATATATTTGGTTATTAAGAATCCATATATTTAGGCTATTCTCATTGATTCCAAAAGGGACTAGATTACTGCCTTTGAGGTAAGTTGTGCAGCTGGCTTTTGACCAGAGAATAATCAGGGAAAGGAAAATATGGTAGGTTTTCCTAACTTTGAATTTTGAAAAATTTGAAAGGAGTGAGACGCGGGCTTCATGGTAGTTGCAGCTCACCGATTTGTTACTGAGTTGTTCCTTCATCCACCTTGTACCATAATGTTCTTCACAGATTCCATCTTTAACCAAATGATTTTTAGCGAGCTTGGCAAACGCCATGATCAATACACAAAATAAGGCAAACGCCATTGGAGATAACTCAATCTGTAAACACATGATAGAGAAAAATAGGAAGATTAGTTACACATTTTTGAAAAGAAAAGAAAGTAGGAAATAAGAAGCTAAAGTTTATAAATTGAAATGCTAAATTGAAATCGAAACTAAAACATGAAATGGTATAGTAGGATTTGAACCAGTGAAGGTTAGTAGTTAAAACATTAAAGAAAGACTGTAATGGAACTCAAAAACGAAGAGATCTAGTAAAAAATTTGAACACTGAGTTGAACCAGTGTGAACGCCGATCCCCAGAGCTCAGAAAGAAGAGAGAGGATAGTTTAGTTAATGGACCGTTACGCGAAATCATGGAACACTGGTTGGATTTTCTGTGGAAGACCCCGAGACGATGTATATTTGAACTGAGTATAGAGGTTGAAACTCGAAAAAGAATTAAAAAAGCTATGAAACCGATAGTAATTAGTTTGCATGAAGAAAAAGAAAAATCGCTTAATCAGTAGAGCGACGTGCATGATAACGTCTTGTGAAATAGAGAAAGGGAAGAAGACGACACAAAGTGAAGGCAAGAAGAAGGGAGAAACTCTATTCATCATTATATGTTTGCAAAGGTTTGGGACTCTATTTATAAAGTTTACATACTTGGTGCCCAAGTAATGGGGTCCCACTAAAGTGGGCATCTACCTAATAAACTCCTGCTTATAACAACTGGCATATTAAAAATATTTTGGTGATGCATTCTTCTTATGAAACTCCGTAATTTTATAAAATAAAAAATAAGTACAATCGTAAATGCATAACATCGTTATTTACTATTTTGAAAATTAACGGCCGAAATTGAAATTGTTAGATGTGAGATTTGATATATCTGCTCATCTTTTGTAGGAACTTAGAATTTAATATGAGGAACGTAGCATCAAAATATTATGGCGGGTTTAAACGCAAAATTTTAAAGGTAGTATTTATAGGTTTAGGGGATTTGGTGGAATCACGTTTCTCTTGGTACGTTTGGTTGTCCAAATCCCATGGAATCACGTTTCCCACGAGAATCACTTTTCCAACAAATCATACATCTGTAGTCCGACCCCTCTCCCTAAGATTTGATGGAAAACTTATCAAGAGATTTGTGGACCCATTTTTTTTCACCCTAAAATCCCATATAACAGTGGATGGACTTTGAAACAAGGGATTTCCAGGAATCCTAGGAATTTCAACTGAGTCATCAAACATACGAGGGATTTACTTGAATCCCCGGATTTGAAATTCCATGAGATTATAAATTCTTCAAAATTATAAATTTTGCAACCAAGCACATTATTAGTTTCAAATTCATTGTTGTTATTAGACTCTAACGATTAATTGGGTCAAATCTTGTATATAAGATTGTCTATAGACCCCCTCGTTAAAAAGTTAGCAAAATTATATAGGTAACGCAAGTTTAATCAGTACATAAAAGATCTCAAATTACATGATTAAATATATTCTTCTTAATCTATTGTGGGTCGAGGGCTCCTCTTCTTTAGATTCCGACTCGTATTTTTTTTACAGAAAACTCTTAAAAAAAAAACAATAAGATTTATTTTGCATCATACTTTATTCTAGTTTTGCTTGATTCACACCCTCATTTGCTCAGGCTAGATTACGTTGTCTTCGATCTTGGTTGATCCACCCATTTCTCATGTCAAATCCTTTCAGCTTCTTGAACTGTATCCTCCCAGAACTCGACAGCTTTTCGACTCATCTCCAAACTTCATCACCTATCACCAGAATTATCCCACTGGAATAGGATAGTTTTTGATAGCACTCACAAACAAACCAATACCTTAAACAACCAACTGGTGAAACTCCAGCATGCCCTTCTGACGTTCTCACCTGTTGATCTTGATCAAAAATTGTGTATGTGGTATGAGGGAAATAATTATCACCAGTTATCCCGAGCCAAAAAAAATTATGAGTACGAAAGTGATATCGTATCAATTCCTATTTTCTCTATTGAGAACCATCTAGACTTTGTTTACCGAATAGTCTTTTTTCTCTCATATGGATATATCTCTACGATTTTGGGGTTGTCTGTCTTTATCAAATTTGATTCAACCTTTATTTCTAACTCGAGAAAATGTTTCTTGTGGACGTTCATTTCTCCGAAAACATATTCTCACCCTTACGTACGTGAATCCAATGAACAACATGACTAGATAAAGTCAATCTCGAGTGAACAACAAGATCAGATAGAGTTCATCTCAGTTTTTTCAAAGCCCACTGGAATATAATACGAACAAATATCATTTATATGATCAGGGACTTCTTTCACAACAGGTTTCTTCTAAAAGAGGTCAACTTTTTTTATCTAGCACTTTACCAAAATTATCACCTCCAAACTCCAAGGGGTTTTCGATCCAGCAGCCTCACTAACATTATCTACAAACTCATCTCGAACATTCTAACTAATTGGTTCAAACCACTGAAAAAGCGAGGTACAACAACCACACCTAATATTTCGATTAGCAATCTGTATGGACTAACTCCAATATACTTTCAAGAGAATCAACTAGACTCAATCTTAATAAAGTATATCAAAGAGTTATGATATCTCTATTTCACAATGTAATCAGCAAATCGAACAGATAGAAATCCGTGTGCCTGATTATTATGTGAAATAACTTGAACAGTACCAAAGACCAATGTTCAAGTGTCAATCAATGTAAATCAACAACCAAAGGTTGGATATTCTAATTGATTGATCCTAACGCACAACCTGTGATATTTCAGTTATATAACAAAATATAATGCGGAAAAGAAATAACACAGACACCAGAATTTTGTTAACGAGGAAACCGCAAATGCATAAAAACCCCGGGACCTAGTCCAGATTGAACACACACTGTATTAAACCGCTATAGACACTATACTACTACAAACTAACTTGGGTCTGGACTGTAGTTGAACCCCAATCAATCTCACACTGATCCAAGGTACAGTTGCTCCTTACGTCTCTGATCCCAGCAGGATACTACGCACTTGATTCCCTTAGCTGATCTCACCCACAACTAAGAGTTGCTACGACCCAAAGTCGAAGACTTTAATAAAAAAAATATGTATCACACAAAAAAGTCTACGGTAATAGATAAATCTGTCTCCCACAGAAATACTACGAGTTTTGCTCCGACTTTTAATAAATCAAGGTGAACAGGAACCAATTGATAATCCAGACTTATATTCCCGAAGAACAGCCTAGTATTATCAATCACCTCACAATAATCTTAATTGACGCGGCGAAAGAAGATATTGTGGAATCACAAACGATGAACGAAGATGTTTGTGACTACTTTTATATCTTGCCTATCGGAGATAACAATCTCAAGCCAATCGTTACGATTGTACTCAATATGATAGAATCAACAAGATCAGATCACATAAATACAAGAAAGTAGTATCGGTCTGGATTCACAATCCCAATTAAATCTTCAAGTCGTTAAACTATTGTTGATGGTGGTTTTTAGCTTATGGTTAAAATCGTAAAACCTTGCATCTGATGTGACGTCACTCTGCAAGGAAACGATGCCGTGAGTGCTAACCTCTCCACCGAAATATTTATTGAGCCGTTCAATATATCTACATGAAATTTATCCAGACTGGCGAATATAGCAACCATCCCAGATGTCCTGTAAATTTCGGCGCCTTGCCTATATTTAAGTTCCTTTGAATGCCTTCCATGCTATGTTCTCTGGTTGAATCCTTAATGTTGATATGGAATGACGATTTGTGTTCACTCGCAGCAGAGTAGAACGAATCTCCAAATATCAAGGATAAGATCTTTGCATAAGGTATTCAATCAGAAAAGCATGCTGCTCTATGGCAATGAACTTAAAAGAACTCCGTGTCAACACATAGAATTTAACCAATTGTCCTGACTAACTTGTAGAAGTTGGGGTTTCGCACCTCGCATAATATACCTGACCTTGCTTGTCAAAATTAAGCCTAGGCAAACTAGGTAATTAATCCGCCATGGATTAGCAGGTACAAAACCTCACCCAGAATCAGAAAAACAGGGAGCCGCAGCAGCAAAGGGAGGCGTGGCCATGCTTTAGGCCAGCTGCCGCCACTTTCCATTAGCCACGTCCCATTCTAATTCGGCCCTATTTCTCTCGACCAATCAGGTCGCTTAAAATCGCCACGCGCACATAAGTTGTGGCTGGGCCCATGCTTGCCGGCCCCACTTCCCATCGACCAATCGGATCGCTCTAAAGCCGCCACACTCTCGCCAGAAGTGTTTACACTCCCATGATTGGCCGACCCTCTTTTAATCGACCAATCAGGTCGCTCTAAAGCCGCCACACTCTCATCATAAGTGTAGCCGCGCCTTATGTTTGGCCCGCTCCCTTTTCGTGGCCAATCAGGTTGCTCTAAACTTGCCACCATACATTAAAGGCCAAACGCACCTTTCCGCGCCACCATACTAACTGGCAAGCCAAACACTCCCTTCCACGACAACATATTGATCGACATTCCAACATGCGACTCTACCATGGTAACATGCCAACATGCCTCTCTACCGCGGTAACATGCCAACATGCCACTCTACCGCGGTAACTTTCCAACATGCCACTCTGCCGTGGTAACATGCCAACATGCCACTCTACCGCGGTAACATGCCAACATTCCACTCTACCGCGGTAACATGCCACTTCGTGGAAACCAGCCATAAATAGCCACCACAGAACAAGCCCTACTTCTGTGGCCGTTTCCACACTACGTCCTTGCCATAGTTCCTTTGGCATAGATATGGCGCCATTCACACAAAAGTATCGCCATGCCGCGGCCGCATGCCACACACACTAATTAAGGTTTCGACACGCCAAACCCTAATTTGGGCAAGTTGCTACCAAAGCCAAATAACGTTTCCCAAAGCAATGTGATTGATGTGGCAACAAGTCCAATGTTTCCACGCCACATGTGGGTCCAACACCACAGTGCCAAACCCTAGATTTGACCATGTCACCAAGCCCTAACTTTGGCCATAGAGCCAAATCTTAGCTTTGGCCGTGCTACAACGCCACAGGCGTGGTCATGCCACAACGTCACTGGCACGCCACGGCTACTGGAACGCCGCCATGCCACGGCTACTGGCACGCCTCCATGCCACGCCTACTGGCACGCCGCCATGCCACGCCTCCATGCCACGCCTACTGGCACGCCGCCATGCCACGGCTACTGGCACGCCTCCATTCCACGGCTACGCCATTGGCATGCTGCTATGCCACGGCTACGCCACTGACACGCCCATAGCATGCCGCTATGCCAATGGCGCCACTCTGCTATATAACAAGATGCGGCCGTAATCAATAGCCATCCTTCCTCATGAGATGCAATCTCGGCCATCCAAGCTCGCTACCAAACTGACAGACTTGTGGTGAGTTTCATGCGACCAGCTGCCTAAATCTAGTGGCCATGGCTATGCCAGGAACCACTTGCATCAACGTGCCACTGGCATGCACGAGCCATTCCATCCATGCTACATTGCCATTTCCATTGGGGTACACCAAAACGCCACTACGCCATTATCACGCGCCAATACAAGGTAGCCATAATCAATGGCTACCCTCCTTCATGAGATGCGTTCTCAGCCACTGAAGTTCGCCACCGAACTGACAAACTTGTGGAAAGTTTTAGGCGACTAGCCAAGACGAGCCTAATAGCCTTACATGTTATTTTCTTGCGGTAAGTCCCTTGACTTTGACTTACCACACGTAGCAAAGTGCTACACGTTTTCCACGAAGACACTCGAGATATCAAACATGTCACAAACTGGGGGATACTCATCAGGTATTGGTCTGGCGGTTTACAACGTGCGACGTGCAATGCGCCCATTACAAGAAAGTGTCATGAACTAGGACAATTACTGGTGGTAAAAGTAACGGTGTAAACAATTCATTTCCTTCATCATGGAAGCGTAATGTTTGACGGTTACACGACTTCACTTCCTTCATCATGGAAGCATAATGTCTGACAGTTACACATTACTCTATTCTTCCACCACTCAATCGTTTCCACTTCCTATGAAACCAGGGTACGTTTCAATATGACTTGTATAAATAGGCTTCACCTATTTTCACCAAACAACAAGTTTTGGTCGGAAACAACACAGTATCTCGAAATCACCTAGTAGCTTTTCATTCTGCTCGCCAGTTCTACTTTCAGATACAAGTCATAAACAACCACACCTTCAGAATCAACTATTCTGGTCTCAACACTCTCTTCGCCTCCCTCCCTAAGACCAACCCTTCTCCTTCACTTTGTGACCGAAGCAAGCCTGGAATGGAAATTTCTTGGTTTATGCCAGGATTGTACAGATTGATCTCTCGAATCAAAAATACTCCCATGCAGTACATTGTTTAGGGTCTAGATTCGTTTCTCATCCACACACGCGAATTTACCAAAATCAGCAGAAACGGTTTTTACCCACAAACAATTGGCGACCACAATGGGAGATTAATCTCTCGGTTGCAATATCAATTTTCAATTCCCAATTTTATTTTTCAACCTCGATCTTAAGATGGTAGAACTCAGGTCCAAATCAGCAACAAACCCTTAGAACGCTAGCATTGAAATCATCCCCGATACTAACGCTCCTTCCAGTGGCATTAATACGCCACCAACCAACACCAAGGGCGCGGAAAATGTTCCTTCAGGTGTTACACCGTCGATCACCAGAGCCAGAACCGCTGCCGTCACTCCCAACATTTATTCAAGTGTGACGCCTCCAACCATCACCAGAGCCGTTACTACTTCACCATCAGGACGAGAGACTGGAGGAGCCAGAAGAATCCGATCTCCTCTTACCACTGTTGATTTGATGGAAATACAAAAGGTTCTCGTAAGGCTCAGACAGACATGGCTACAACTCAGAAAGAGATACCTATTTTCCCCAAGACACTAATGAAGCGGCTACCACAAGAGTCACGTCAACCCCAGATGGAGCTGACAAGGAACATTTTTAACATCCGGTGCAGGAACTTCAGCAGGACGCGCGTTTATAGTTGAAGAGGCTCGCGTTGCTCTTGAACGCCCAGTAAAAAGGAATCAACAATCCAATTTCGTCACACGTGAAGATCAGGAACGACTTATCCAAAATCGAGGCAAAGAAAATCAGCAACCCTCCTGAGTTCACAGGGACCCTCTTCCCATCAGGAGATGCATGATTTCTAGGGACTTCGCCTACAAAATCGTGCAGTCTATGATGAAACATTTATGTGAGATTCTGTATTTCTCCAAGGCGCAGCGTCAAGACATATTTGCAGCCCTCAAACGCACTGCATTAGGAAAGCAGCTGTTTCCATCCAGAGAAGCCGTTCCCAAACCCAACCTCTCTTGGAAAGAACTATTGATAGATGGAACTGGGGACTCCTAACCACTGTTCACTTGAAGGATGTCGAGTTTGACAACATGCTAATTAACGCGGCCTCCGCCTTCAACATTGTAACCGTCAAAGCTTTGAGAGTTGCAAGGGAAAATCAAACAGAAGAAGCGTATTCTTTCCCATGAGTAGAAAAACAAGACTTACCGACCCACACTATTTGTGCCGTCTTCCCGTATGCCATATCGTATCAAGTCGTTTTTCGAAGTCAAGGGTTAATAGCGCCCTCACTGGGGTTTTCTCCAGGAGCCGCTTCAACGTTCTCTTCAGCAGCGGCTCTGCTTAAATGTTCTCTCCAGAAGTCGCTCCCCTTCAACGTTCGCTCCAGAAGTCGCTCCGCTTCAACATTCGCTCCAGCAGCCGCTCCGCTTCAGCATTCTCTCCATAAGCTGCTCCAGGATGATGTGATTTGTAGATAGTGGTAAAATTGGTTCGATTCTCAGACTTGTGAAGACTCGATTTTAGATTCAAACTCAATAGAAAGCTTAAGAAGTTTTTGTTATGAATATTATATAAAAAAAACACCGAGACTCAGGATTCCACCATTGACCATTAAAGTGATTCAATCCAATCAATATTCATGCAATTCTTTGCGTTTAAAGTGATTCTAATTTATTGCCTCTAGTAGATTTTCGAAGTAACCATTGTATACATTAAGCATGAAACATAAAAAGTCTTAAACTAAGCATGCTCCATCAAAATGAATCACAATCATTCAATAAAAATCAATTTCCCAATATTAGTTCCATGCAAATAATCATAAAAGAAATTGCAAGAATTAATTAAAATAGAAATATACCACTTTTCATGGAACAATGGCTTCCTCCGTTGCCTCGGATAAGGGGTTTAGCTCCTCATATTAATCATGATCTCAAAATATTTGTTTATGGCTCAAAAGATGATTAAAAAGATAAAAAATGATAATACAGACGATTCACAACAGTTTGTTGGTGTTGCAGAATCACTGTTACAGGGAGAAATAATAGCTAAAGACTTAACACAACCGCTGTGATGAACGACACATAGGTTCTGATGTGGAACAACGATAGTTTTCTGCGACAGTTGCTTGTGCGTCAATGTTCTTCGTGTTCTTCCTCTTCAGCAGCAGCAGCAGAATAAGATATTTTCCTGCAACTCGATCTTTGGAGCTTTGTGGTGTTCTAAACTTCTCTGAAAGGATTCGTACCCCTTATATGACTTATCCCCTCTCCTTTTATAGGCCACAGCTCGATTAAATCTCCCCCAAAATCTTGGTTTATCTCCACAGCAAGTTTCAGAGTTTTCTTTCTGCCAAACTCTCTTCACGCGTATTTGACTTCTCCCAATACTTCCAAACTCTTTATTAGATAACTACGAATGTTGGGGAAGCTTTTCTAGCCTTTACTCTCCCTGAATTGTCGAAAAAATATTCCAACAACAACCCGTGACCACAACACCTCTGTTTCCTTCTCCCGGTCAATCTAACCCAATTCATTCGACCCAATCACATATACCAACCCTGTTATGCTCTAGGAAGTCCAGCCCAACAAAAATCAGCCATTGAATCTCGTTATTTCACGTCCAACTGATGCTCCCAAATTCACGCAGGTAATAATAGAGTTTCCCGCCAAAATTGTGTTTGAACGATGAAGAAAAAGGGGGCGCCCCCTGTCCAGAGTAGGGGTGCCTTTAGAAGCTGCCTTAAGGGGTGTCCTGGGGGTGCCCCTTATCCAAACCGGGGGTCCGAATAGCAAGTGTCCTCCGGGTGCTTTCCGACAACTTTTCGAGCCAATTTTTCCAAAAATGTTTATTGGCCAAAAATACCTACAAATAAATAAAACACCATAATAAGTACAGAAATGAGCCCTAACAATATATAAAATCGAGACAAATCGGACACAAAAATGTGTCTATCACAGGATCCGAAGCCGAAGCTTCAGCGTTTTTCTCCATAAGTTTCAACGTCTTCTCCAAGAGCCGAAGCCGCTTCAACGCCTCCTTCCTGCCAAGGATCGTGCCATAGCCTCCGCACTCCTTCCTTCCAAGGTTCGTGCCCGTAGCCACCAGACTCCTCCCTGTCAAGGATCGTGATCACTGCCAGCCAAGTATCGCAGTTGTGGCCACTTTTTGATCCATCTCGCCAAACCTCGTGGTCGTGGACAGTTTACTCGCTTACGCATCCATACGATCCCTTTGCTTCCATGGACACCCATGCAATTCCATCCAACCTATTTTGGTTCCCACGACGATGTAGTCTATTTTGATCACATCTGCTGCCAAAAACTATCCCTTATAGGAAGGGAATTATTAGGGGAACTAGTAACTAGCCTAGACAAGTGGTCTGCTACCACATTATCTGCACCCTTTTTGTCTCTAATGTCTGGACAAAGTTCTTGTAACAAAAGGATCCATCTAATCAATCTAGGTTTGGTATCCTTCTTAGACAAAAGGTATTTCAAAGCAGCATGATCAACATAGTTTACGATCTTAGAACCTAATAAATAGGATCTAAACTTATCCAAGGCAAACACGATGGCTAGCAATTCCTTCTCGGTAGTTGTATAGTTCATTTGGGCATCATTCAGAGTTTTGCTAGCATAGTAAATCACATGGAGTAGTTTGTTTTCTCGCTGACCTAGCACAACGCCTATAGCATAATCCGAAGCATCACACATAATCTCAAAGGGTAGGTTCCAGTTGGGTGCCTGGACTATCGGGGCAGTAGTGAGTAAAGTTTTAAGCTTATCAAGCCTTTAAGCAAGCATCATTGAATACAAACTTAACATCTTTTGCAAGCAAACTGCAAAGAGGTCTAGAAATCAAGCTAAAATCCTTAATGAATCGACGGTAAAAACCTGCATGCCCTAAGAATGACCTAATATCTTTTACAGTTTTTGGGACCTGTAGAGTCTTAATAAGGTCAATTTTGTCTTTGTCTACCTCTATACCCTTTGAAGAAACGATGTGCCCTAAGACAATTCCTTATTTAACCATGAAATGGCATTTTTCCCAATTAAGCACTAAATTCTTTTCCTTACACCTAGTCAACACTAATGTCAAATGATGCAAGCACTCATCAAAAGATGAACCAAACACTGAAAAATCATCCATAAAGACCTCTAAAAACCGTTCTACCATATCAGAAAATATGCTCATCATACAACGCTGAAAATTCGCAGGGGCATTACATAACCCGAAAGGCATGCGTCTATACGCAAAGTTACCAAAGAGACAAGTAAAAGTGGTTTTCTCTTGGTCTTCTGGGGTAATAACGATCTGATTATAACCGGAGTAGCCATCTAAGAATCAATAGTGACTATGTCCAGCTAATCGCTCTAGCATTTGGTCGATAAAAGGAAGGGGAAAGTGATCCTTCCTTGTGACCTTGTTCAATTTCCTATAGTCAATACACACACGCCATCCCGTGGTCACTCGGGTTGGGATTAATTCATTATTATCATTCTGGACTACAGTGATACCTGATTTCTTGGGGACAACCTGAACAGGGCTGACCCACTTACTGTCTGAAATTGGGTAAATAATACCCGCATCTAACAACTTAAGAACCTCTTTTCGAACTACCTCTTTCATGTTAGGGTTCAGTCGACGTTGCATCTCCCTAGAAGGTTTGGAGTCTTCCTCTAAATGAATCTGATGTATACACACAGTAGGACTTATACCCTTAATGTCTGCTATGGTCCACCCTAAAGCTTCCTTATTGTCTTTAAGTACATTTACTAGCCTACTTTCCTGATCACTATCCAAATCGGAAACTACAATCACAGGTAAAGTCTCTGATGGGCCTAAAAACACATACTTTAGAGTATCGGGTAGTGGTTTAAGGTCCAACTTCGGAGTCTTTTCTAAAGAAGGAATTAGGGTAGTCTCAGAAACTGGTAATGGTTCAAATCTAGATTTCCATATATCAGTGTCTAACACGGGGGTAGAATCTAATAGAGCATTCACCTGTTCAATAGTGCTATCGTCGTCAAAATCTAAACCAAAATGGGATAGAGAACTTTCTAATGGGTCTTCAGACAAAATGTTTGGTAATGACTCCTGAACTAAGGCTTCTATCATGTTCACCTCTTCAACACATGTGTCATCTAGCTCATGAGGTAGCTTACTGACATTAAAAATGTTCATCTCCATAGTCATATTACCAAAAGATAAACTCATCACACCATTTCGACAGTTAATGATCGCATTAGACGTAGCTAAAAATGGGCAACCTAAAATCACAAGTATATGGTTCTCTGGGTCAGGGACAATTTGGGCATCTAGGACCACGAAATCCACTGGATAAATAAACTTGTCGACCTCAATAAGAACATCCTCGATAACACCTCGAGGGATTTTAACAGACCTATCAGCTAACTGCAGTGTCATCTGAATAGGTTTCATTTCACCAAGTCCTAGATGTAAGTATACATGGAATAGCAGTAAGTTCACACTGGCTCCTAAGTCAAGTAAAGCTTTTTCTACCCGGAAGTTACCTATTGTGTAAGCAATGGTAGGAGAACCTGGGTCTTTGTACTTTGGAGTTGTGGTGTTCTGAATGATTGAACTTACGTGACTAGCTAAAAAGGCTTTCTTATGGACGCTAAGTTTTCGCTTTGGCGTACACATATCCTTAAGGAACTTGTCATAAGCAGGAATTTTCCTAATTGCATCTAATAAAGGAAGGTATATGGTAACTTGCTTAAAAACCTCCACTATGTCATTAAAGTTCAATTCCTTCTTTGTTGGTACTAATAGCTGAGGAAATGGGGCTCTAGGCATAGAATCAGACCTCTCAGGAACTGAGTTGGCATCATCAGAAATTTTATCAGTTTCCTTAGCTAGTGGTCCTGATGGGTGGACTACAATATGTTCACTATCGGGCATGGTTACCTGATTGTCTACTATTCTACCACTCCTAAGGGTTCAAATAGCATTCAATTTATTCGATGGTTTTGTACCTACTTCATGAACTCCTCTAGGATTGGGATTCATCTGACTGGGGAACCTACCATTATCTCTCTCACTTAAGGTCTTAGCTATTTGGCCCACTTGAAGCTCTAACTTAGCAAGGCTCTGAGCATTAGTTTGAAAATTCTGCTTGGTTTCCTGTTGAAAACTAACATGGCTCTGTGCTAACATTTCCTGAGTTTTTGCTAACATCTTAATAGATTCCTCTAATCTAGTCGTTTTATTTTCTGGGCCTGATGTATTCCTAGTGTAGCCAAAACCTGGGGTAGCATTAGAATTATTAGACTGACCCTGACTCTAGCCCTTAGACCATGAAAAGTTCGGATGGTTCCTCCAACCAGGATTATAGGTTTCTGAATATGGGTCAAACTTCTGACGATTATCAAACCTAGTGTTATTATATAGAGCATTGGCTTGCTCTTCATTATTCTGGCCTTCCCAAAAAGGCTCCAATCTACCACTAGTGTTACCCACTTCTAAAGCTTCTAACCTTTTCGCTATAGCATCAATTTTGGCATCTGATTCATAGCCTCCTTCTACCCTATTAGGTTTCCTCTGCCGAGAAGAATTGTTTTCTGGGGTCCCCTACTACTTTCCCATTGTTGGGTCTTTTCGGCGACTTCATGCAAATATGTCATCGCGTCATCAACTGTTTGGTTCTCAAATCCACCAGTACACATAGATTCTATTGTGGTTGTGGTGGGATAATCTAAACCCTCATAAAGGATCTGAACTAACCTAACCTTCTCTAAACCATGATGAGGACATTGGGATAATATATCATTGAACCTTTCCAAATACCTATATAAAGTTTCTCCCTCCTGTTGAGAAAACGTGCAGATTTGCGTCCTAATAGACGATGTTTTATGCCTAGGGAAAAACTTGTTCAAAAAGGCAGATGTAAGTTGTTCATACGTTTCGATTGACCCGGAAGCCAAACTATATAGCCACGATTTAGCTTTATCTTTCAGGGAAAAGGGGAATAACCTAAGTTTCAAAGCATCATCATCTAAGTTTCTAATCCTGAGGGTACTACAAATTTCCTCAAAGTCCCTAACATGGAAATAGGGGTTTTCATTTTCTTTTCCTAAAAAGATTGGGAGCAGCTGTAAGGTCCCAGGTTTAAGTTCATAAGTTGCTTCCGTCTCAGCCAACCTGATACATGAGGGACGAGTAGTCCTAGTTGGATTCAACAAAGATTTCAAAGTTGTCATTTCTGGCACTATCGGAGCAACATGGATTCTCTCCTCAGTCAAAGGACGTTCAAAAAAAGACTCTTCAAAAGTCGGACTCTCTAGATTAAGGTAATCGAGGCGCTTCGAACTAATAGGTTTCTCTTTAACAAATCTACCTAGTGCGTCTGTTTTACGTTCAGGCATACAATAGATTTTTCTAAATTGGAAGGGTAAGCAAACACAGATCAAGGCCGACTCAACCAAATCAAACCTATTGATTTCTAGCAAACAAAAATCAAGATGGCTCCACTTAGATTGTTTCTAGACCAGCTTCTAATCCTTCAAACGGGAATTCGTTATAATTTAAGCAAACCCCTCTGGAATCAATCTGAGTTAACGTAAGTTGAATAAAGGCGAGGGAATCTCGGTGGAGCTTTGATACCCAAGGCCTCACTGGTATTACAAGGCGGCGCAGTCACGCATTCAACTTACAGAAACCGTCAAGAACTTCGAAGTATGCTTAAAAGAGTAACCAATATTTTTCGAATGACTTTCCTGTTAAGCTCGTTACCCTATCGGTCTCGTTCTAGTCAAAATTTTAGGCTTAGGTTCACGTAGATTACGTGTTCCTAAAGCGGGAAAGAAGAGAACGGTGATGAAATCCAAACCCTTATCTTGTATGGCCAGGCCTTGCCCTTTACTAGAAAAATAAATGTCCGTATTCAGTCCTCAACATATATACATACGAAGGTTCGATTCTCAGACTAAAACCCTAACAAGAATAAAAATAATAAAAATAAAACAAATCTAAAACCCCAAAAAACAAGTCCGCGTGGTTCGATTCTCAGACTTGTGAACACTCGATTTTAGATTCAAACTCAATAGAAATCTTAAGAAGTTTTTGTTATCAATATTATATAAAAAAACACCGAGACTCGGGATTCCACCATTGACCATTAAAGTGATTCAATCCAATCAATATTCATGCAACTCTTTGCGTTTAAAGTGATTCTAATTTATTGCCTCTAGTCGATTTTCGAAGTAACAATTGTATACATCAAGCATGAAACATCAAAAGTCTTAAAGTAAGCATGCTCCATCAAAACGAATCACAATCATTCAATAAAAATCAATTTTCCAATATTAGTTCCATGCAAATAATCATAAAAGAAATTGCAAGAATTAATTAAAATAGAAATATACCACTTTTCATGGAACAATGGCTTCCTCCGTCGCCTCGGCTAAGGGGTTTAGCTCCTCATATTAATCATAATCTCAGAATATTTGTTTATGACTCAAAAGATGATTAAAAAGATAAAAAGTGATAATACAAACGATTCGCAAATCACTGTTACAGGGAGAAATAGTAGCTAAAGACCTAACGCAACCGCTGTGATGAACGACACATAGGTTCTGCTGTGAAACAACGATAGTTTTCTGCGACAGTTGCTTGTGCGTCAATGTTCTTCGTGTTCTTCCTCTTCAGCAGCAGCAGCAGAATAAGGTATTTTCCTGCAACTCGATCTCTGGAGCTCTGTGGTGTTCTAAACTTCTCTGAAAGGATTCGTACCATTTATATGACTTATCCCCTCTCCTTTTATAGGCCACAACTCGATTAAATCTCCCCCAAAATCTTGGTTTATCTCCACAGTAAGTTTCAGAGTTTTCTTTATGCCAAACTCTCTTCACGCGTATTTGACCTCTCCCAATACTTCCAAACTCTTTATTAGATAACTACGAATGTTGGGGAAGCTTTTCTAGCCTTTAATCTCCCTGAAATGTCGAAAAAATATTCCAACAACAACCCGTGACCACAACACCTCTGTTTCCTTCTCCCGGTCGATCTAACCCAATTCATTCGATCCAATCACATATACCAACCCTGTTATGCTCTAGGAAGTCCAGCCCAACAAAAATCAGCCATTGAATCTCGTTATTTCACGTCCAACTGATGCTCCCAAATTCACGCAGGTAATAATAGAGTTTCCCGCCAAAATTGTGTTTGAACGATGAAGAAAAAGGGGGCTCCCCCTATCCAGAGTAGGGGTGCCTTTAGCAGCTGCCTTAAGGGGTGTCCTGTGGGTGCCCTTTATCTAAACAGGGGGTCCGAATAGTAAGTGTCCTCAGGGTTCTTTCCGACAACTTTTCGAGCCAATTTTTTCCAAAAATTTTTATTTGCCAAAAATACCTACAAATAAATAAAACACCATAATAAGTACAGAAATGAGCCCTAACAATATATAGAATCGAGACAAATCGGACACAAAAATGTGTCTATCACAGGATCCGAAGCCGAAGCTTCAGCGTTTTTCTCCATAAGTTTCAACGTCCTCTCCAAGAGCCGAAGCCGCTTCAACGCCTCCTTCCTGCCAAGGATCGTGCCATAGCCTCCACACTCCTTCCTTCCAAGGTTCGTGCCCGTAGCCACCAGACTCCTCCCTGTCAAGGATCGTGATCACTGCCAGCCAAGTATCGCAGTTGTGGCCACTTTTTGATCCATCTCGCCAAACCTCGTGGTCGTGGACAGTTTACTCGCTTACGCATCCAGACGATCCCTTTGCTTCCATGGACACCCATGCAATTCCAGCCAACCTATTTTGGTTCCCACGACGATGTAGTCTATTCTGATCACATCTGCTACCAAAAACTGTTGTTGCTCGTTTGTCGATACCCGCCAGAGCTTTACCATAGCAACAACCACTACAAAGTTTCACGTGGAAGAAGTAATAGTGTCACCAGTACGGATGCAAGATGATGTCTTTATCGTGGTCAACTCATCGACCATACAAGATAGAAACATGTAAACCACACTTGGGGGCTGAGGCTCTACACGGGAAATCCAAAGAGACGTTTGCAGGAAGGATGAACACTAGGTACCAAATAACCTAAAGTCAAGGATGAACCAAAGTGCCATAACACTAGGTACCAAATAACTCGTGCCATAAGTTAAAGCTCAGAAGACACGGTCAACCAAAAATTCATAGCCAAGACAAGGTCATCCACCCTTCAAAAGTGTAGCGAAATAATATCATGACCTCTCTGTCTAGAAGTCGTCTGCAACACTTTACGAGGCCGCGACAGATCCCAAGCCTACTCAGAGAAAACAACTTCAGTAACCAAAGAGAAGTGCGACTGGGGACTGCTCATCATGGTCCATCCCCGACAACAATCAAGCATTCATGAGATAACTCCAGAGACGCGGCTGAAACATTTTTTCTTGAAGAGACTGGGGAGCCACGATTAATGACATAACTCTCTCACTTCTACCTCTTCGTTATCCAAAATTTTTCATCCATGTGATATTCCAAGCATCCCAGCATCACATCCAGGAGAGTATGATAAGATTGTATCAAATCCTATAGGCGTGGATTCAAGGCGATGCAATTAAAGTAGGCTAAACGTAGTCACCACCTTACCAGTGAATGCAGCAGAAACACATCTTCCACGAGAAAATAGGCTCAGGATAATTACACATGGGGACTACCAGAATGAGATTCCTTCACTTCCCTCAACCAGGTTATTCCCGATTTCAACATCATCACTGTAGAAGTTTTACGAGCCACAAGAATTTCTCCATGAAGCCGTACAGTGCATCAAAGACTCCAAAAACACGCTATAGAGGTACATTCACATATACGGCCACGCCATCGAATCTAACAGAAGTATAACTGGGGACTGCTCACCGCATCCCATTCCATACAATAATCCAAGATTTAGAAGATGGTTCAAAGGATGTCGTTTGGAACGAAGTCCTTGAAGACTTGATAGCATCACATCGACAACAGAACATTTCTCAACTCATCTATTTCACCCGATGGCTCCGGAAGATTTCGACCATACAAGCATCCACAACATATTATCATCGCAATTATAAAGTCTAGGTACCAAATAACCTAAAGTCAAGGATGAACCAACAACGCAACCATAATCTCCAAGATTAGCCTGACATTATTTCATCCATCCATCCCAAGAGTGCAATGGAGTTTGGTAAATTTTGAAATCCACTGGAGAGGTTAGATACTCATTCTTCTGGAGTCAAAACCTTATTATACATTCTGGAGAATATCGATGGTACTATTGGGTGGATACATGCGAGAGCGCCTACTTTGAGTTCTCATGGATCGCCTTGTTGCTGATGATAACTATTGGAGATTGCTTTGTTGCCATTAATTCTCGCTCTACCACCGCTAACAAATGACGAAGAGGAGCCAGATACTGCAGATGACAGCACAGAACCGGACGAACAACAGAAAACAGAAGACGGTCGATACCCCTTTTCATACGAACGCAATTTCTAGAGTTTGAACAGAAAATTCCTTATTGCTCCATGGACGGGAACAGATGACTGGTTGCACCACACTCATGCTCCATAGCCGAACAAGTAGTGTGCCAATACCTCCTCTCCATGATCGAACCAGCAGCGCGCCACAACGAGGAACACCAGTCACTCAACCTGCAACGCTCCATGGATCCAGCACTCCATGGTCAAGCCAAATCTCCATGGATCCAACACTCCGTGGTCAATACAACTCTCCATGGATCCAGCACTACATGGTCAAGCCAACTCTCCATGGCTCCAACACTCTATGGTTAAGTTAGCGCCAACGCTCCAGCATTCCGTGATCCATCCAGCAAGCCTTCCAAGTGCCATTTCCACCGTTCCACGGACTGAAGCCATCAACACCACCATCATCATTTTAAGCCAAAGTTCTAGCGCTATCATCACCGCTTGGTAGCCAAAGTTCCAGCGCTATCATCACCGTTTGGTAGCTAAAGTTCCAGCGCCATATTTTCACCATTCCATGGACTGAAGCCAGTTTCCAGCATTCCATGGACTGAAGCCAGTTTCCATCATTTTATGGACTGAAGCCAGTTTCCACCATTCCATGGACTGAAGCCAGTTTCCACCATCCCATGACCTAGCTAGAGCCATCTTGGCCGTTCAAAGCAGCGCCATCTCCACCAGCCAAGGAAGAACCATCTTGGCCGTTCAAAGCAGCGCCATCCACCGTTCCACAAATCAGGAGCCAGTCGTGCCATCTATGCTTCTCCGTGATCTAGCCAGCCAAGTGCCATCCACCCTTCACGGACCTAGCCAATAGCACCGCCCCACGGACCTAGCCAACAGAACCATTCCATGGATGTAGCCAAGCAACAAGCCGTCCCTCATTCATCCATCATTCAAAGCCAACAACGTCATCTACCTTTCCTAGCCAACCAGCGCCCGTTACGCGGATCAAGTTGCAATGTTACCTATGCAAATCAATAGCCAAAGCTGCAGCGCTGATGCCAATACCCCATGGCCAAGCCGAATTACGCAGATCCGCCAACACAGGGATTACAGATTCCTCATGCCTTACGCTAAAGGTTAGTTGAATTTCCTCGGAAATATCTTCACGTCTTTCCATTTCGATTTTACTTTTGTCTGTCACCATCTTATGCTTACCTCGCAACAATTCTACTGTTACGTGCTAAGCAGGGGACTTAATATTAATGGGGGTTCTTAGCTTAGGGTTAAAATCGTAAAACCTTGCATCTGATGTGACGTCACTCTGCAAGGAAACGGTGCCGTGAGTGATAACCTCTCCACCGACATATTTATTGAGACATTCAATATATCTACATGAAATTTATCCAGACTGGCGAATGTAGTAACCATCTCAGATGTCCTGTAAATTTCGGCGCCTTGCCTATATTTAAGTTCCTTTGAATGCCTTCTATGCTATGTTCTCCGGCTGAACCCTTAATGTTGATATGGTATGACGATTTGTGTTCACTCGCAGCAGAGTAGCACGAATCTCCAAATATCAAGGATAAGATCTTTGCATAAGGTATTCAATCAGAAAAGCATGCTGCTCTCTGGCAATGAACTTAAAAGAACTCTGTGTCAACACATAGAATTCAATCAATTGTCCTGACTAACTTGCAGAAGTTAGGGTTTCGCGCCTCGCGTAGTGTACCAGACCTTGCTTGTCAAAACTAAGCCTAGGAAAACTAGGTAATTAATCCGCCATGAATTAGCAGGTGCAAAACCTCACCCACAATCAGAAAAACATGGAGTCGCAGCAGCAAAGGGAGGTGTGGCCATGCTTTAGGCCCGCTGGCGCCACTTGGCATTGGCCACGCCCCATCCTAATCCGGCCCTATTTCCCACGACCAATCAGGTCACTTTAAGCTCGCCACGCGCATATAAGTGGTGGATGGGCCCGTGCTTTCTGGCCCCACTTCCCATCGACCAATTGGGTCTCTCTAAAGCCACCACAATCTCGCCAGAAGTGTAGCCCCGCCCATGCTTGGCCGGCCCTCTCGACCAATCAGGTCGTTCTAAAGCCGCAACACTCTTATCATAAGTGTAGTCGCGCCTTATGTTTGGCCGGCCCCCTTTTCGTGGCCAATCAAGTTTCGCTAAACTTTCCACTATACATTAAAAGCCAAACGCACCCTGCCGCGCCACCATACTAACTGGCAAGCCAAACGCGCCCTGCCACGATAACATATTGATTGGCATGCCAACATGCCACTCTACCGCGGTAACATGCCAACATTCCACTCTACCGCGGTAACATGCCAACATGCCACTCCGCCGCTGTAACATGCCACTTCGTGGCAACTTTCCATAAATATCCACCACACAACAATCCCTACTCCTGTGGACGTTTCCACACTACGGCCTTGTCATAGTTCCTTTGGCATAGCCATGGCTCCATTCGCACAAAAGAATCGCCATGCCGCGGCCGCATGCCACACACACTAATTAGGGTTTTGACATTCCAAACCCTAATTTGGGCAAGTTGCTACCAAAGCCAAATAACGTTTCCCAGAGCAATGAGATTGATGTGGCAACATGGACACTGTTTCCACACCACATGTGGGTCCAACACCACGTCGCCAAACCCTAGCATTGGCCATGGTGCCAAACCCTAGATTTGACCATGCCACCAAGCCCTAACTTTGGCCATAGAGCCAAATCTTAGCTTTGGCCGTGCTACAACGCCACAGGCGTGGCCATGCCACAACGCCACTGGCATGCTGCTATGCCACGACTACTAGCACACCGCTATGTGGTAGACACATTTTTGTGTCTGAATTGTCTTCAATGTCTCTATTGATAGTACTCGTTTTCGTCCTTATTATGGTGTTTTATGTGTTTGTAGGTATTTTTTTGGAAATAAATAATTTTGGAAAAATCGGCTCGAAAAATTATGCGGAGCATCCCGGAGGACATTTGTTATTCGGACTCTCTGTTTTGGATAAGGGGCACCTGAGTTGGACACCTGCTAGTTACACTCCACAGACGGTTAGGGGGCAGTCATTTTCAAGAATTCAAATTCTAAATTTTGGCGGGAAATACTTAAACAGTTCTGGAAGAATTTCAATTGAGAAAATGAAGGGGTTATGGGTCGATTCAATGGCTGAAATTTGGTAGAGAGATGTGATATAGGTTAAGAAACACAGTATGAGTGACATGATCGATTAACTTTGGATGGAATTCTCGGTGTGATTCACAAGCCCAAAACAGAGTACGTGGACTGTAACACGAGCAAAAATATGTTTCTGCTGTGCATGGAGAAGTTCTGCTAGCGTTAGACGAATTCTGAGGCGTGTATAAGCTGAATTGGAGCGTGCTACAATGAAGTTTACGTGTGAAATTCCAAAAATGGTAAGAAAATATTCTCTTCACTGCCCGAGTAATGAAGGATTATTTGGAGTTATAACGATGGATTTCAGCGTGTTTTTGAGTATAAATATGCTTCTTGGGTCTACTAGAAAGGTTGGCAAGTGAGAGGGGATAAAATAGAGCAACACAGAGTTCAAGGGAATCGATAGAAAAACTTCCAGAGAAGAAAGTTTCTGCTGCTGCTGGAAGGGAAGAACGCGAAGAACACACTGACCAAGACAGTCGTTTATCAACAGTGACAACGACTGTCGATGGTGGGTCGTAGTGTTCTAAATACTACTGCGCTTTAAGGATATCGTTCTTTGTAATGGTGTTTGCAACCGTTATAAACGTTGCAAACACCCGATTTTATCATTTTTCTCCATTTCATCCTTGTAAACATCTTTTGAGCAATGAATATCAATTTTGAGCAAGTTTACACAATGATGAGCTAAACCCATCCTCTGGGGAAACGGAGGAAACTATTCGGCCAATGAAAAAGGGTTAATTTCTATTTTAATTATTTATGCAATTTATTATATTTAATTATTTGCCTTGAACAAAGAGTTTTTCCAAGGATTTTTATTAAATAGTTGTCATTTTAATTGATGGTATATGCTTGACTTAGAGTTTTTGATATTCCATGCTTTTAACTTACATTTATTCTTTTATAAAATCCATTTTTGCAATAATTAAAACTATTTAAAAGGAAAAATTTGCATAATAATATTAGAAATATCATTTTAAATTGGTAGAAAAAGTGGAATCCTTAGCCCCAGTTTCTCCAAAAATATTCCAATCACTTTGCTATTTTGCTTCACTTATAAAATTTATTTAAATCTAAAAAAAAATTATCTCCTTCACAAGTTCGAAAAGAACCCCAGTTTTTACCACTATTCACAACAACTTTTGAAAATACATCAAATTTTTGGCGCCGCCGACGCGGACCTGTGCTTAGGTAGAATTTTTTTTTAGGTTTATTATTTTTTTTAAATTGTTTGTTCCTTTTTACGTTTCTTTTTATCTTTATTTTGCAGGTTCGAAGTGAAAACTAAGGACTTGGAGAGGAAAAACCTTAAAGCGAAAAGAGAAGAAAAGAGAAGAAAAGAGGACAATTTTAGGATTTAGTTTTTAGTTTTTTTTTTAGAGCGTGTGAGGAAAACTGTAATTTTTTTTTTCTTTTTGAACTTGGACTTGGACTTTATTTTTTTAAAACCCTACGGAAGGGTCAAATTAAAAAAAAATATATATTAAATTGTGTGCAGAGAAAGACGGTGATTACAATATCACCTCGGCCCCTCGGGTTCGCACACGATATAGGAGTCGTGGCCCGAGTCGACAATAACAGTTCATCCCCCGTCTGGTACGGGAGATAAGTCCAATCGAAACACTCGTGAATCCCCTGCAAGCGAGTTACTGTACTCCTTATTGTTTGAGGACGAACCAGACTGTCTTTATTTTCATAGTAAAGGGCAAGGCCTGGACTAAACAAGATAAGGGTTCAGATTTCATCACCGCTCCCTTCTTGCCCGCTTTAGGAGAACAAAACCTAACGCGAACCCAAGCTTTAAAATCTGATTAGAAAGAGACCTATAGGGTATCGAGCTTGTTAGGAAAAAATTTCGAAGGATATTGGTTATATTTTTAGCATACTTCGAAGTTCATGACGTTTTCTGTGAGTTGAATGCGTGACTGCGCCGCCTTTTACTGCGGTGAGGCCTTGGATATCAAAGCTCCACTAAGCTTCCCTCGCATCGATTCAACTTACTTTGACTCAGATTGATTCCAGAGGGGTTTGATTAAATTGTAACTAATTCCCTTTCGAGATATAGAAGCTAGTATAGAAACAATCTAAGTGAGCCATCATGCTTGTTGTTTGCTAGAAATCTCTAGGTTTGCTGTGGTAAAGTCGAGTCAGCCTGCTGTGTGATTGCTAGAACCTTCCTGTTAGGATTTTTAGTTCTTTTTAATTTTTTTTAGTGTATGCCCGATTTTGTTAATAGGGCTTGGAAAAGAGATACTCTAGGTCGATTGATTAGCGAAAAACCTAGTAGTTCTTCTGATATAAGCAGGGAGCTCGAAGATTGTTCTTTTGAGAGCCCTGTTTTTGGAAACTTCAGTTTTGAGAATCTGTCTCTTCGTGAGGAAAGTACCCCTAGTACTTCTGTTGTGCCAGCGATGGCAACTTTGAAAGATTACATGTTCCCAACTAGGACCAAACGATCTTCGTGCATTAAATTGCCAGCCACTACGGCTAATTTCGAGATAAAACCTAGTATTCTCCAGATGATCCCTATATTCTTAGGAAAAGATGATGAGAACCCTTATTTCCATATTAGGGACTTTGAGGAAATTTGTGGGACAATTAGAATAAGAGACCTTACTGATGAAGTCTTGAAACTTAAGATGTTTCCCTTTTCCTTGAGATATAAAGCCAAGACCTGGATGAACAACCTACCATCTTAATCCATTGAAACATGGAAGGAACTTATTGCCGCTTTCTATATGAAATTCTACCCTAAGCATAAAACTGCAGCTGTGAGGCAGACAATTAGTGCTAGTGTGCAACAAGAGGGAGAGTCTCTTTATAGATTTTTAGAGATATTCAATGATCTCCTATCTCAGTATCCTCACCATGGATTTGATAAGATGAAACTCGTACAAATTATTTATGATGGTTTAGACTATTCGACCAAAGACATGGTTGAGTCTATGTGCGCTGGTGAGTTCACTAGTAAAAGTGCTGATGATGCTTTTACCTTCTTAGAAGTTATCGCTGAAAAATCCCAACAGTGGGAATCTTGTGTTGAACCCCCTACAAGACTCTTGGTCAATAGAAGTAGCACCAATGTGGTAGATACGAGTTTTGCGTCTGATGCTAAGTTTGCTGCTTTGTCTAGAAGGTTAGAAGCTTTGGAAATGGGTCAGTCTAAAAATAGGTCCCTTGTTGAACCTAATAGAGCCTCTCAAGTATCTAGTTGTGGAATAGAGCCCGATAATTCATTTTGGGAAAATCAGGTTAGTGAAGAACAAGCTCATGCTGTCTATAACAATGCTAGGTTTGAGAACCGTCAGAAGATTGACCCATACTCAGAGACCTACAATCCTGGTTGGAGAAACCATCCTAATTTTTCTTGGTCTAAGGGTCAGAATCAAGGCCAATCTAGTAATTTTCAGCCTCCCCCAGGATTTGGTTTTCAGAACTCTTCAGGTCATACTCAGTTTCAGAACACTTCCGAGAAAAAGATCTCTGCCTTAGAGGAAAATCTCATAATGCTATCAAAGAACCACATGAGCTTTCAACAAGAAACTAGGCAAGAATTGAAGGATAATTCCCAAAGTCTTACCGAATTAAAACTTCAAGTAAGACAAATAGCTAAGTTTATAAGTGAGAGAGAAGATGAAAAGTTTCCTAGTCAAACACAACCTAATCCTAAAGGAGTTCATGAAATAGGAGGAAGATCTTATGATCATGTGAATGCTATTACAACCCTTAGGAGTGGAAAGAAAGTTGACAACAAGGTTGCCATGCCTGATAGTGAACATGTTGTATTCCACCCTGCTGAGCCAGAGAATTAAGAGACTGATAGAGTCTCTAAAGAGACCAATGAGGGTCCTGTTGAGCCTCACTTCGTTCCCAGAGCCCCATTCCCACGGTTGCTAGTACCAACGAAAAATGAATCCAACTTCAATGACATAATGGAGGTTTTTAAGAAAGTTACCATAAACCTTCCGTTACTAGAGGAAATTAGGCAACTACCGGATTATTCCAAGTTCCTTAAGGATCTTTGTACAGGTAAGCGTAAGCTTAATGTCCATAAGAAAGCTTTTTTAGCTGGTCAAGTAAGTTCAATTCTTCTGAACCAAACACTCCCTAAGTACAAGGACCATGGATGCCCCACCATATCTTGTGCAATTGGTAATCACATGGTCGATAAGGCATTACTTGACTTAGGATCTAGTGTTAACTTACTCCCATATCATGTATACAACCAGCTAGGTCTTGGTAAGCTGAAACCGACCAACATGACACTACAATTAGATGATAGGTCTGTCAAAGTCCCTCGTGGTGTCATAGAGGATGTTCTGATTGAGGTTGATAAATTTATCTATCCAGTGGGTTTTGTTGTTCTAGACACCCAACCAGTTCAGGACCCAAGTGCTCACATCCCGGTAATTTTAGGTCGCCCATTCTTAGCCACATCTAATGCTATCATCAATTGTAGAACCAGACTTATGAACATATATTTTGGTAATATGACTACTGAGCTAAATGTCTTCAATGTCATTAAGTATTTTGAGATAGATGATTTAGAAATGGTGAACATGATTAGCACTCTAGTACCTGATCCGTTATCCTGCAATATGCTTGATAATCCATTATTTGATGAACCCCCCAATGCTTCGGAGGTGGTAGACTTGACAAACACCTTAGCTGATGAGCCTATGCTAGAGATTTTCTTTAATAATCCATTATACGAGGATATTGTTCATTTAGATGAACAATCCCCAAAAGAATCTAGTTATTGTGCCGACTTTATGGACCTTAGAGTCCATCCCATAGACTTTGGTCCATTCGAGGAGATTGTTCACCCTAAGTTTGGGGGTAAAGACGATTCTGGCGATTGTCGAATATCTCTAATCGAAGTCCCTAACTTGGGACTCGAGTCTTGTACGTCTGAAATATTACTAGAGTTTGTTCAGACTCCTCAACCCGATCCTCCTGATACTGTCCAGGAGGTAACCCAGGTATTAGAGACCCATTTTTCGGATGATTCTAGTTATCAAGACACACATTTGAAGCTCAATCATGCGAACCCAGTTGTCTTGACAGAAACCTTAGATGAGGACGTACTCCTTCTGTTCATTTTTCTAATCCAGTGCAGTTGTCTCATGCTTGTGTTAGCTCTGTTTGGTCTTATGGACCCACAATTGTTTCGACTATTGTATACGACTTTGGAAGGCGACAATTCTTTTAGAGGTACTTGATGTCTAGCTAATGACTATAAATTTATCATTTACTGGGAGGCTCCCGCACTCATGTGATTCGGTAATATCCTTCCTTATTTCTTTTCCTCCAGTGGTATCAATTTCTCCTTGTTCATGCTTTTAATTTCATCTTTAGAACATTGAGGACAATGTTAAATTTAAGTTTGGGGGCGGGGAATAAACTTTTTGTTAGCTTAAACTCCAGAGCCTAGAAAATTTATGCTTATTAAGGAGGGCACTAACCAATCTAAGTGGATGGAAGCATTTTGGTTTTAGGAGTTGAGGAACCAATCTGACTAGATGGAAACATCTATAGAGTCTATTCATAAAAGCACAGAGCTCAGGTGTTACAAATAACATGATAGTTTCGCCATATCTTGTCGAGTCCTTTTCACTTTCTATTTTTACTTTTCGTTTTCAAGTGATTCGGTGGGGCACACGATGCAAGTTGTTACCATTGCTAGGGTGAAATAGAGTGACTGAGTACCTTTTACAAAAAAAAAGTAAATAAAAAAAATATATTATTATTATTTTAGACCAGACCAATAGACCAATCGGAATAAATACTAACACTTGGATAACAATATGTGTGTGTTCTCCCTGTCTCCGTCGCCTAAACAAGCGTGGAATGCAGGATCCACGGGAATTACCATGTAATCTGCTGATAAGAAGCATGCACTTGGATCCACAAGATCTAATCATGTTGTTAGTTCTTAAATAAATGTGTGTTCAATAAATTCGACCACTGGTACCCTTGTATATGCCAGTTATGTTGACCTAGAGTTAGGATTATCGACCACTGGTTCCCTTGTATTTGCCAGTCGTGTTGATATTAGTCAGACCGGTATCTCAGTCATTTAGGTTAGGTTCATCTTGGCAGAGGCCTTCAGACAGATATGGGAAACACCGTTCACTTTTCAACCATCTACATTTTTCTTTTTCCATCTTCTTGATCTTTTCATGTGATTAGTTTGACTTCGAGTATAATGTCCATTGTGAAACTATCTTAGTAGAGCTCTGTCACTTTATATGAATTTTAGTATGCTTGAGTGTAAACTCGTGTACAACAATTGGAATTTCGCGTCAGGGTACTTCTTCCTGTAGTCAATAAGTATGCCAACCAAGGAGATTCTTTAGTGCCTTCCAAGGTTCTGCATAATTAGCTAGGGTATGGAGTAAAGGTTTTGTGGGTGCACCTCTGGTAAACCCTCCGGAGACAACACTCCGCCACTAGGGCCACCTAGGGGTTCAAATGATTTTCCTTTCTAGAATAAATTTGCTCGAGGACTAGCAAATAATAAGTTTGGGGGTATTTGGTAGACATATTTTTGTGTCTGAATTGTCCTCAATGTCTCTATTGATAGTACTCGTTTTCGTCCTTATTATGGTGTTTATGTGTTTGTAGGTATTTTTTTGGAAATAAATAATTTTGGAAAAATCGGCTCGAAAAATTATGCGGAGCATCCCGGAGGACATTTTTTATTCGGACTCTCTGTTTTGGATAAGGGGTACCTCAATTTATAAGGGGAACCTGAGTTGGACACCTGCTAGTTACACTCCACAGACGGTTAGGGGGCAGTCATCTTCAAGAATTCAAATTCTGGATTTTGGCGGGAAATACTTAAACAGTTCTAGAAGAATTTCAATTGAGAAAATGAAGGGGTTATGGGTCGATTCAATGGCTGAAATTTGGTAGAGAGATGTGATATAGGTTAATAAACACAGTATGAGTGACATGATCGATTAACTTTGGATGGAATTCTCGGTGTGATTCACAAGCCCAAAACAGAGTACGTGGACTGTAACACGAGCAAAAATATGTTTCTGCTGTGCATGGAGAAGTTCTGCTAGCGTTAGACGAATTCTGAGGCGTGTATAAGCTGAATTGGAGCGTGCTACAATGAAGTTTACGTGTGAAATTCCAAAAATGGTAAGAAAATATTCTCTTCACTGCCCGAGTAATGAAGGATTATTTGGAGTTATAGCGAAGGATTTCAGCGTGTTTTTGAGTATAAATATGCTCCTTGGGTCTACTAGAAAGGTTGGAAAGTGAGAGGGGATAAAATAGAGCAGCACAGAGTTCAAGGGAATCGATAGAAAAACTTCCAGAGAAGAAAGTTTCTGCTGCTGCTGGAAGGGAAGAACGCGAAGAACACACTGACCAAGACAGTCGTTTATCAACAAAGACAACGACTGTCGATTGTGGGTCGTAGTATTCTAAATACTACTGCGCTATAGGGATATCGTTCTTTGTAACGGTGTTTGCAACAGTTATAAACGTTGCAAACACCCGATTTTATCATTTTCTCCATTTCATCCTTGTAAACATCTTTTGAGCAATGAATATCAATTTTGAGCAAGTTTACACAATGATGAGCTAAACCCATCCTCTGGGGCAACATAGGAAACTATTCGGCCAATGAAAAAGGGGTAATTTCTATTTTAATTATTTGTGCAATTTATTATATTTAATTATTTTCCTTGAACAAAGAGTTTTTCCAAGGATTTTTATTAAATAGTTGTCATTTTAATTGATGGTATATGCTTGACTTAGAGTTTTTGATATTCCATGCTTTTAACTTACATTTATTCTTTTATAAAATCCATTTTTGCAATAATTAAAACTATTTAAAGGAAAAATTTGCATAATAATATTAGAAATATCATTTTAAATTGGTAGAAAAAGTGGAATCCTTAGCCCCAGTTTCTCCAAAAATATTCCAATCACTTTGATATTTTGCTTCACTTATAAAATTTATTTAAATCTAAAAAAAATTTATCTCCTTCACAAGTTCGAAAAGAACCCCAGTTCTTACCACTATTCACAACAACTTTTGAAAATACATCACTATGCCACGGCTACTGGCACACTGCTATGCCACGACTACTGGCACACCGCTATGCCACGGCTACTGGCACACACGCTATGCCAAGGCTACTGGAATGCCGTTATGCCACGGCTACTAGCACGCTGCCATGCCACGGCTACGCCATTGGCATGCTGCTATGCCACGGCTAGGCCACTGGCATGCCAATAACATGCCTCTATGCCAATGGCGCCACTCCGCTATACAACAAGATGCGGCCATAATCAATGGCCATCCTTACTCATGAGATGCAATCTCGGCCATCCAAGCTCTCCACCAAACTGACAGACTTGTGGTGAGTTTCAGGCGACCAGCTGCCTAAATCTAGTGGCCATGGCTACGCCAGGCGCCACTTGCATCAACGTGCCATACCAGCCATGTTGCATTTCCATTGGCGTACAACAAAACGCCACTACGCCATCATCAGGCGCCAATACAAGGTAGCCATAATTAACGGCTACCCTCCTTCATGAGATGCGATCTCAACACTGAAGTTCGCCACCGAACTGACAAACTTGTGGAAAGTTTTAGGCGACTATCCAAGACGAGCATAATAGCCTTACATGCTATTTTCCTGCGGTAAGTCCCTTGACTTTGACTTACCACACGTAGCAAAGTGCTACACGTTTTCCACGGAAACACTCGAGACATCAAATATGTCACGAACTGGGGGATGCTCATCAGGGTATTGGTCTGGCGATTTACATCGTGCGGCGTGCAATGCGCCCCTTATAAGAAAGTGTCATGAAGTAGGAAAATTAGTGGTGGTAAAAGTAACGGTGTAAACAATTCATTTCCTTCATCATGGAAGCGTAATGTCTGACGGTTACACGAATTCACTTCCTTCATCATGGAAGCATAACGTCTGACAATTACACGTTACTCTATTCTTCCACCACTCTATCGTTTCCACTTCCTACGAGACCAGGGAACGTTTCAATATAACTTGTATAAATAGGCTTCACCTATTTTCACCAAACAACAAGTTTTGGTCGGCAACAACACAGTATCTAGAAATCACCTGATAGCTTTTCATTCTGCTCGCCAGTTCTACTTTCAGATACAAGTCACAAACAACCACACCTTCAGAATCGGCTATTCTGGTCTCAACACTCTCTTCGCCTCCCTTCCTAAGACCAACCCTTCTCCTTCACTTTGTGACCGAAGCAAACCTGGAACGACAATTTCTTGGTTTACGCCAGGATTGTAAAGATTGATCTCTCAAATCAAAAGTACTCCCGTGCAGTACATTGTTTAGGGTCTAGATTCGTTTCTCACCCACACACACGAATTTACCAAAATCAGCAGAAACGGTTTTCACCCACAAACACCTATACAGTCTCATAGAAACCTAAGGTTACAGGAGAATCGACTCTAGCTTTTACAACTAGTATCACACAGGAGGTGTGGGGATTAGGTTTCCCAGTTGCTAGAGTTCTCCCTTATATAATCTTTCAAATCAGGGTTTGCAATCAATGTTAGCTTAGTAACAAAGCATTCAATATTCACCGTTAGATGAAAACCTGATTAGATTCAAGCTAATATCTTCCAACCGTTGGATCGAAAACTTAGCTTGTTACACACAAATTAAATGCACGATTTTAGGTATGTGTAACCGTACCCAAACATGTACATTTGTTGGTTCAACAATAGTTAACCAAATGGTTAGCCATATGAGCACTTTCATATCAACCATATTCTTCTTCACCATAACTAGTTCAAATGACTCAAATGAACTAGTTAGAGAGTTGTTCAATTGTATAAATCTTATATAACTATACAAGACACAATCGAAACAAAAACGATCTGATTCACTCGAATCGATTCATGAACTTTATAGCCACAATTTGCAAATTGCATTCCTTAGTTAATATAAATATAAGTTCACAAAAATATCATCTTTAGATATAACCAACTCAAGTACGCGGACTTAAGTTCCCGGAAGGAGTTCACAAACTCGAGCAGATTTTCTCGGGATGAGAACCTCCGCCAGTTCGCGCACTGAGTTCACAGCTCTTGTTCCGGTTTTCATGATCAACAAAGTACGCATACTTTGGTTCACGGAATAAGGACTTATACATATATGCGATGCCACACAATGCTTATATCCAACATTCGTTATATAATCTAAACTCTCATTTCAATCATTGAAACATTCTTAGAGGACGTTATATAATTGTTATTCACAAACCATTTTTCGTCAAAGCCATTTTCAAAGTGATTGAAACATAACATGACTTTCGTCACTGGGTAAAGATGAACTTGGCTAAAGCGAAATCTTACCAACACGTATTTCGAGAAATAGATAAGCGAGATAAAGTTGACTCGAAATAGCAATTGTATATAATCGAAGTCTATATAGAAAAACGACTTTTGTCTCAAGATAAGAGATAGAGTAGATAAACTTTTGAGTAATAGATAAGTTCAAGTCTCCACATACCTTTTAGTCGATGAAGTTCCACTAGTTCCTTGAGTAGTTCTTCTTCTTGTATGATGATCACCATGGAGTTATTGAGCTCAACTACACTTTCCATCCTAGTCCGATACTTAGCTATAGTAAACTAGAAATCAAGACTTATAGTTTTGACCACTAACATTGACAAACATGCTTGAGATAAGCACGCATGCGAGTTCGACCGAGTAGTGCTCTAACAATCTCTCCCTTTGTCAATTTTAATGACAAAACTATCAATACATATGGAATAAAAAAATAAAAAAATAAACTTTCGTCACTTCCAAGTACTCCAATGATCCCAAAGGTTGTAAGTTCAGCATCATCGTTGTTTAAAATCTGTAGCTATAACAATGAGAAAACAAGTATTCTCAATCATTGTTATACAGTGTCATAGTATTATTATACAACATCAAAGTTCAATTGTATCACAACTTCGACAACAATACTATGGTGATATGTATCACTCCCCCTTAGTCAATACTCCATCTCACATGGAAACCACTCCCCTTACATAATGATCCGAAAACCATATGTATTTGTAGTGTGAACTACATTTTAATTTTCCCTCTTTTTGTCAATAAAATTGGCAAAGGTATAAAAACGATATCCTAATGAAATTTCCAAAAGAGAAATTTCATGACCAAAAGAAAGCACATATCAACTTATTTAGATGCAATCATATAGCCGAAGCTAAATGCTTTCATCAAGGAGTTTATAAAGATACAAGATAACTCCTATAACATTCCACAGCCGCACTCCCCATAAAGATTTGGCAATTAAGCACAAGTTCAATTAAGAACTCTCCCCCATATTATGTCATTCTCGAAAGAACAACAAGAGCGACCTTAATTTCAAAAGAAAAGAAGGATTTATTTGGACATAACAAATCACATACGAATATGAATTTGAATCCAAAAAATACTCAATTAGATTAATCACAAGAGAACCCATAATTAATCTAATCGGAAATATACAACCAAATTAACCACAAAAAGTGATGAATTTAATTGGTCATGCTCGACATAAGAGAACTTACAGATCCTCACAGTATATACATAAAATATGGATCAGGGAAGATCAATACTGCGGAATACACAAGGATTCATTCTATTTTCCATTACTATTCACACAATGACATACAATAGACATAATCCTTGTAAACAAAATATTTTAACCTATATTCCATCAATAAATGACATAATAGGCTTAACTTTTGTATTGTCAAAAGTTTATTCATTCTTTTATCAATACATGCATATCAACATATGAAAGATTTAACTTTTGACAAGGTATGGGACAATCATAGTTCACGGACGCAAACACACATACCCATAACAAATTGCAATATATAAAACCATAAAGATTAATACTGCTAAAATCATCTTCCAAATAATTTTAGAATTTAAACAAATAAACCTAAAAACATGAAGATGAAAACGCTGGACATAGATATGTGTAATCACAATAATGGCTATTTCAAACTCTAGTTATTCTTCTAAACAAAACAAGAAAAGAAAAATTTTATCCGCAGACATACTAGGCAAATAGATCAAATTACTCATCATCTTCATCATCGGAAACACTCCAAGACGCTTGAATCATGTTCAATTCTTCATTGAGCTCGGGAAACTTAGTTGTAACGTTCTTGCACGCACTTCACCTTTGAATTTACCTTACACACACCCTTGTGAATTTTTTGAATAAGACTCAAGGTGGTAGGGTCACAATTGTCAAGGTAATCATATCTTTGTCTTTTGCACATATTCTCCCTTATACGTTTGAAAGTACAGGGACGAACCAGTTTGGGAACCCCCAAGAGAATTTCCAATTGCATCAATACCACGTTCACGGAAAATTTGACCAATCAAGCAAGGGTAACCTAACTTCTTGTTGGGTGAAGTCATCGACGTCATTTGAGAAATTATGAAACCACAAATATCGAGACTTGGAATACCCAATTCAAGGAAATAGATCAATTACGCAAATTCGCGACTCCACCGAGAATTCTCAACTGTGGAGGGACAAAGATTAGAGATAGCAAGCTTACCAAAAGCCATCAAAGCAACACTAAGAACATTAGTAGGAAAATTCCCTTGATTCCAAGCTACCTTCTTACCTCAAAGACCAAGAGAGATATCCTCACGTGATGGTCGTTCATCACTTGGTCTAGGTAGACGAACATTTCCCAATGGAATTTTGGTAATCTTCGAAATCAACTCTCTATTAACAAAAAAATCTTTCTCTATTTATCATGGTTTTGAATTCCATTTTACCAAGATCAACATCATGAATGTTGGCATAGAAGATTCTTGTGAGAGTATCAAATCCTTGACCAAGACCATCAAAGATGTTTCCAAGATTGAATTTTTCAAAGCAAACTAAATCCTCTTTATGTCCACTAGAAGAATACAATTTATTTTCTAAAATAAAACCCATAGATCAAATCTTTTCAAAAACATTAGCACAAGAATCATTGACAAATCTAATCCTAGTAAAATTTTGGTCTAAAGGAAGATTCATGCTAGAGGCACTCAAACTTTTTGAAGTTCTTTTTGAACCCTTGAAATTCATCATGAGATCTAGAAATTGGAGAGGAACAAGAGGAAATTACTTACTTGGAATGAACTTTGACAACCCCTTTGTCTTATTTTCCTCCAAGGAAGATTTAATGGAGGAAAAAGATGAACCCTAAAAATTTCACGTACGCGGACTGATGGGAGGAAGAAGAAGGTCCGCGTACCTCTTCTTTATAGGTTCGCTAATGGGCTTGGAACCGTTTATGAACCGTGACCCACAAAAATGTGGGATTTATTTTGATGTTCGCGCATCAATGTTGTTCATTCCGTGACAACCCAACTGTACACAAATCAAATCATTTATTGCCCCATCTCAAGATATATACTAATGGGGTAGTGCCAGGCATGTTACCAAGAGGAATGATGTGCAGAGAGATCCTCATGCAGCATTTCTGGTCGATATTTGTGAACATTTCCAGTGATATAATCAAAGTAATGATGATAATCATGGTTGTCTGAGCTTTCTATCTTCCTCTTTAGATGACTAGAAAGAAGATTCTTTCGATTTTTAGTCCGTACGTTATTATTTAAAAGTTTTACATGTACAAAACTTTTATCGGGTTGATTTTTAGGCTTAACAGAATTAAGTTTTTCTAAGAATTTAAAAACGCTTTCGAAAGCTCTGAATATTGTCAATTGATCCATTACGATAGTATTCCTCAAAGAGATTAAGAGTTAATCTAGTGAGGGTCCATATCTTTGAGCGTGATGAATGTTTCCTCAATCTTCCCTTCTTTGTATTTTTTCCTTTAGATTGATTCTCATCATCCAAATTTTCCTTTTTAGATGAAATGAGATTATCATGAGAAACCGGAGGTTTTATCCATAATAATCTTTGAGCAATCTTTAAGGATTTCTGGCGTGCATTACAGATGCCAAGAGAAAGTTTTCCAAAGAAATTTTTCATGGGACAATTTTTAAGGACCGAACAAATACAAACTTATCAGGTTTAAAGTGTTTGCCTGCTCTGATACCAATTGAAAAAGCGGGGGTAGAACAACCACACCCAATATTTCGATTAGAAATCTGTATGGACTAACTCTAATTTTCTTTCAAGAGAATCAACTAGACTCAATCTTAATAAAGTATATCAAAGAGTTCTAATATCTCTATTTCACAATGTAATCAGCAAATCGAACAGATAGAAATCCGTGAGCCTGATTATAATGTGAAATAACTTGAACGGTACCAAAGACCAATGTTCAAGTGTCAATGAATATAAATCAACAACCAAAGGTTGAATATTCTAATTGATTGATCCTAACGCACAACCTGTCATATTTCAATTATATAACAAAATATAATGCGGAAAAAAATTACACAGACACCAGAATTTTTTTAACGAGGAAACCGCAAATGCAGAAAAACCCCGAGACCTAGTCCAGATTGAACAAATACTGTATTAATCCGCTACAGACACTAGCCTACTACAAACTAACTTCGGTCTGGACTGTAGTTGAACCCCAATCAATCTCACACTGATCCAAGGTACAGTTGCGCTCCTTACGTCTCTGATCTCAGCAGGATACTACAACTTGATTCCCTTAGCTGATCTCACCCACAACTAAGAGTTGCTGACCCAAAGTCGAAGACTTTAATAAACAAATCTGTATCACACAGAAAAATCTACGGTAATAGATAAATCTGTCTCTCACAGAAATACCTACGAGTTTTGTTCTGTCTTTTGATAAATCAAGGTGAACATGAACCAATTGATAACCTGGACTTATATTCCCAAAAAGAACAACCTAGTATTATCAGTCACCTCACAATAATCTTAATCGACGCGGCGAAATAAGATATTATGGAATCACAAACGATGAGACGAAGATGTTTGGGAATACCTTTATATCTTGCCTATAGGAGATAACAATCTCAAGCCAATCGTTACGATTGTACTCAACATGATAGAATCAGCAAGATCTGATCACAAAAACTACGAGAAAGTAGTATCGGTCTGGCTTCACAATCCCAGTGAAGTCTTCAAGTCGTTAACCTATACAGTCTCAGAGAAACCTAAGGTTAAAGGAGAATTGACTCTAGCTTATACAACTAGTATCACACAGGAGGTGTTGGGATTAGGTTTCCCAGTTGTTAGAGTTCTCCCTTATATAATCTTTCAAATCAGGGTTTGCAATCAATGTTAGCTTAGTAACAAAGCTTTCAATATTCACCGTTAGATGAAAACCTGATTAGATTCAAGATAATATCTTTCAACCGTTGGATCGAAAACTTAGCTTGTTACACACAAATGAAATGCACGATTTTTAGGTTTGTGTAACCGTACCCAAACATGTACATTTGTTGGTTCAACAATAGTTAACCAAATGGTTAGCCATATGAGCACTTTCATATCAACCATATTCTTCTTCACCATAACTAGTTCAAATGAACTAGTTAGAGAGTTGTTTAATTGTATAAATATTATATAACTATACAAGACACAATTGAAACAAAAACGATTTGATTCACTCGAATCGATTCATGAACTTTATAGCCACGGTTTGAAAATTGCATTCCTTAGTTAATATAAATATAAGTTCACAAACAATCGTCTTTAGATATAACCAACTCAAGTACGCGGACTTAGTTCGCGGACTTAATTTCCCGGAAGGAGTTCACAAACTCCAGCAGATTTTCTCGGGATGAAAACCTCCACCAGTTCGCGGACTAAATTCGCGGACTGAGTTCACAGCTCTTGTTCCGGTTTTCCTGATCAACAATGTACGCATACTTTGGTTCAAGGAATAAGGACTTATACATATTTGTGTTGCCACACAATGCTTATATCCAACATTGTTTATATAATCTAAACTCTCATTTCAATCATTGAAACATTCTTAGAGGACGTTATATAGTTGTTATTCACAAACCATTTTTCGTCAAAGCCATTTTCAAAGTGATTGAAACATAACATGACTTTCGTCACTGGGTAAAGATGAAATTGGCCAAAGTGAAAGCTTACCAACACATATTTCGAGAAATAGATAAGCGAGATAAACTCGGCTCGAAATACCAAATGTGTATAATCAAAGTCTATATAGCAAAATGACTTTTGTCTCAACATAGGAGATAGAGTAGATAGACTTTTGAGTGATAGATGATTTCAAGTCTCCACATACCTTTTAGTCGATGAAGTTCCACTAGTTCCTTGAGTAGTTCTTTGTCCTGTATGATAATCACCATGGAGTTCTTCAGCTTAACTACACTTTCCATCCTAGTCAGAGACTTAGCTATAGTAGACTAGAAATCAAGACCTATAGTTTTGATCACTAACATTGACAAACATGCTTGAGATAGCAACACATGCGAGTTCGACCGAGGAGTGCTCTAACAACCACAACATAAGTTTTTCCAATAAAAAAACTTTCTGATCGGATAACAAAATTACCACAATATTATCATTCCTTATTAACTCTTTTACTCTATGGACATTTCTAAAGTGCAAAACGGTTTTTCGTTCTGAAAATGGATCCCTTCAAAGTTTCACCCTAGTGGAATGATCACTTACTCAACAAGCTTTTTCGGCTTTTAGATTTAATTAAGGTGGATTCCGTTAATCATATGATACATCTATAGAACTTTTTCTTTTATTATCTCATATGGATATCAGGATCTGGCGTTTAGAATCGCTGGAGGCATTCGTCAAGGTTACCTTCTCCTCTCCCATATCTTTTCCCTCATATGCATGAAAATATTTGTGACAAACCGCAAAATTACGCATGGCGCGCTGATGTAGTACATCTTTCTATGTATCAACCTTGATCCCTTTATTTTTGTATCAACTTTGATCCCTTACGTACGTATCAACTGTCACAGTTGATCCTTTACGTCCGTTTAAGTTTACTTGTATTGCAAGTTTGTTCTTTCCTAGTTTGATTAGATTTCCTTTTTCTTTTCTGTTTAGTCGGTTTTTGTGAACCTATTTAAAGTCTATGCCTTCTTGTTTTGTGACACATCTTATTATTAATATTATTATCAATTTTACAACCTTTAGAATCTTGATCCTTGAATCAGATTTTAGCTAAGTTTCTGACGAAGCTTAATTATCTTCACAACCCAAGCAACTTGTTTGCTATATCCTGTTATGTGCTACACTAGTTGGTATCAGTTACAGAGTTTTTAGATTTCTATCTAAAGACAGATCCTTCACAGCTTCCGCACAAACTCAAAACCTTATTTTGCTTTTCAATGGCAGATAAATCTCCTACCCTAATTGAAATCGCAGAACTTTTGAAAACTCTTCAAACCTCAGTTACCTCTCTGGAAAACAAGTTTGATACCAATAAAACTGAAGTCAAGACTCTTACAGATGATTTTACAAAGCAGTTTGGAACTATCGAAAAAATATTGGTATTCCAAGGAGAGTGTCTAGACAAGTTATGGAAACATGCAGGCCTGAATAAGAAAAAAATGCCTAAGTTAACTGTTGATGAGGAAGAAGGAGAAAAGAAGACGGGAGAAAACGAAGATGATGAAACAAAGAAAATTAAACCTTCCTTTGTTCAAAATACGTCTATCCCTGGATATGTTTCACATGTTATTCATCACACAGAACCATCAGAAGGTTATATTCATAAAGAATATACAACAATAACTATCAACAGTGTTGACGAAGACAAACATGAAGACATCCAAGAAAAACAATGGATAGACGGAAAACTATTGAAGTCTAATATGAATTCTTATGGAAATCTTCAGAATATAAATTAAAGGCTGATATTCCTAGTTTTCATGGTGGTTTACATATTGAAGATTTGCTGGATTGGTTATATGAAGTAGAATCGTTTTTCACTTTTATGGAAGTCCCTAATTCTTCTAAGGTGAAACTGGTAGCATATAAACTTAAAGGTGGAGTTGCAGCTTGGTGGGAAACTCTCTAGGACGATCGACGTAAGTATCACAAACCTCCTATATGAACTTGGAAGAGAATGCGTGACTTATTAAGAGCTAAGTTTTTACCTCAAGATTTTAAACAACAGCTGTTTCTCAAGCTTCAAAACTGTCGACAAGGAGCTAGACTAGTAGAGGAATATGTAGCTGAGTTATGTGCTTTAATTGCTCGCAACAGATTGAATGAAACTGAAGAACAGTTAGTTGAACGTTTTATCGATGAATTGAACAACCTAATTCAACAGGGAATGACAAAATCCGTATTTACAATGGTTGAAGCTATTTAACAAGCTATAAAGATTGAAAGGCGTGTACTACATTCTTCCAGACAAGCAAATCCACGACAAGCTCGTTATCAACATTTTTCTAAAGCTGTCAGACCATATAACTATTCTTATGGTTACTAGGTTGAAAAAGGATCAACAGTCGTTGTTGATCCATCTTCACAGGGATCAAATGTCTTTGTTGATCCACAAGACAGAAGTACAAACCAACCATATCAGCAACAACAAACTACTTCTGTTCCTTCAGAGCCTGCTCCTACAATGCATATATTTGGCAAAAAGGATGGTGGTCATCAAATGTGTATAGACTGTAGAGCATTAAACAGAGCTACTGTACCATATAGGTTTCCCATACCAAGAATTTATGACATGATTGATATGCTTTCTGGTGCTAAAGTGTTTACAAAGCTTGATTTACGTAGTGGATATCATCAAATACGTATTCAAGAAGGTGATGAATGGAAAACAACTTTTCAGACAAAAGAAGGTTTATATGAGTGGTTAGTCATGCCTTTTGGTCTATCTAATGCAACCAACACATTTATGCGTCTAATGAACCAAGTTCCACAACCTTTTCTTGGAAAATTTGTCATTGTTTATTTTGATGACATATTGATTTTTAGCAACAGTGAAGAAGAGCATCTTATGCATTTGTCTCGGGTTTTTTACAGCTTTACAAGAAATTTTTTTGTATGTGAACTTGAAGAAGTGCACATTCTTTACCAACAAAGTTACTTTTTTGGGCTATGTTGTGTCAGATACTGGTATTTCTGTGGATGATTCTAAGATCCAAGAAATTTTTGATTGGCATGTTCCAACTTCTATACGTGAAGTACGTAGTTTTCATGGCTTAGCTTCATTCTACAGAAGAGTTGTAAGGAATTTTAGTACCATTGCAACTGGTTTAACAGATTGTTTGAAGCGTGATACTTTTGAATGGACTGAAGAAGCAGATAAGAGTTTTAATTTACTCAAAGAGAAGTTATGTAGTGCCCCTGTTCTTGTCATGCCAAATTTTGATAAACCTTTTGAGATTCATTGTGATGCTTTTGTTGTTGGCATTGGTTCTATGTTATATCAGAAAGGACATCCAATTGCATATTATAGTGAAAAGAATTCAGATACAAGGAAGAAGTGGTCAACTTATGAGTTGGAATAATTTCTCTTGTTCAAGCTCTTAAGAATTGGCATCCTTATCTTATTCACAGTGAGTTTGTTGTTAACACTAATAATCAAGGTCTCAAGTTTTTAAGAACTTCAGAAAAGGTCAATAGGATGCATGATAGGTGGTTATAAACTATCAATCAATATACATTTTCCATTAAACATCGAAGTGGAAAACTAATTAAGTTGTTGATGCTTTGAGTAGAAGAGCTCATCTTCTAGTTACTCTTAAACATGAGAGTTTAGATTTTGATTTCTTGAAAGATCTGTATGGTGAAGATAAAGATTTTAAGAATCTGTAGGAAAAGTGTGGTTTTTCAACAGGCAGTGTTGATGATTATCTCATTAAAGATGGTTTTATTTTTAAAGGAAATCGATTATGTATACCACATTGTTCTTTACGTCTTCATTTGATCCAAGAATTACATGGAAGTAGCTTAGGAAGACATTTTGGACGTGATAAAACCACTGCTTTGGTTGAGGAACGTTATTTTTGGCCTTCAATAAAACGAGATATTCAGAAATACATACAAAAATGCATGGTTTGTCAGCAGTCTAAAGGTAATATTCAAAACATTGGATTATATACTCCACTTCCAATTCCTGATGCACCTTGGGTGGATATTAGCATGGACTTTTTGCTTGGTTTACCATGTACTGCCAGAAAGATGATTCTATTATGGTGGTTGTTGATCGTTACTCAAAAATGGATCACTTCATAGTATGCAAGAAAACTACAGATGCCTCCAATGTTGCTTATTTATTCTTCAAAGAAGTAGTACATCTACATCGAATTCCCAAGACAATTACTTCTGATTGAGACACTAAGCTTTTAAGCTACTTTTGGAAGTTTTTATGGATGCGTCTGGGAACTAAACTTCAGTATAGTACAACTGCTCATCCTCAAACAGATGGACAATCTGAAGTTGTCAATCGATCTCTAGGAAATCTGATTTGAGCAAAGGTTACTGGCGGAAAAGAGAAGCAATGGGACAATTTCCTCCCCAACATGGAAATTGCTTATAACACTTCAGTCAATCGATCCACATGTAAGACACCTTTTGAGATTGTTTATTCTAAGGTTCCTAATCATATTTTGGATCTGGTGGTGCTTCCCAAGATGCGTAAATCAAATGCTAAGGCAGAAAATTTTATTGAGAAAGCTTCACTCATACATCAAGAAGTAAAGTCAAAACTTGCAGATTCAAATAACAAGTACAAGGAAGATGCAAATCAACATAGAAGACTTAAGACTTTTGATGAAGGAGAATTGGTTATGATTCATCTCAAAAAAGAAAGATTTCTTGCTGGTACTTATAACAAGATTAAGATGAAGAAACATGGACCATTCAAGATTTTGAAGAAAATCAGTGACAATGCTTATGTTATTGATCTTCCATCAACTTGGAACATCTCTAATATCTTCAATGTGCGAGAAATATTCACGTTTCATGGAGAAAATGAAGTTCTTTCTATACATTAACTCGAGGGAGAGTTTCTTTCAAGAAGGGGGGACTAATGTAGTACATATTTCTATGTATCAACAATGATTGTTGATCACTTTATTTCCGTATCAACTATAACAATTGATTCCTTACGTACGTATGAACTGTCATAGTTGATCCTTTATGTCTGTTTAAGTTTACTTGTCTTGCAAGTTTGTTCTTTCCTAGTTTGATTAGATTTCCTTTTTCTTTTCTGTTTAGTCGGTTCTTGTGAACCTATTTAAAGGCTATGCTTTCTTGTTTTGGAACACATCTTATTATTAATATTATTATCAATTCAATTATATATTTTACAACCTTTAGAATATTGATCCTTGAATCAGATTTTAGCTAAGTTTCTGACGAAACTTAATTATCTTCACAACCCAATCAACTTGTTTCCTATATCCTGTTCTGTGCTACACTACGCGCATGCCATAACTCCCCGATGTGCCATTATTACGCTACTTACCGGGCCTTAAAACTAAGCAAATTCACGTTCATTTTCTTTGCAAGTATACTCGTGGAGCATGATGCAACTAAATTAGCTTCCACACCGTTCTAACTTACCCTTGTTCTGCAAAAGGTTTATTAAGAAAATAAAAACTATCTTAAAACGGCAAAGTGGCCTTTTGAGGGCCTAAACAATAAAAGTTGACTAAAATTGAAAGACTGTGATCCGTAGTATCACGTCTTGATCGTTGGGTCGTTTCCAATCAATTTAGACCCATCTTGAGATAAATTCCGAAACTCGGGTTTTTAGCTTCCAGATAGGCTATACCTTGCTCATCTGCATCAACTTGTCTCATCAAGTTTGGCCACAATCATCTCTTGCGTCGAGCTATCGAGCCATATGATATGAGAGGCTAGTATGCCGCAATCATCTCTCAATTAGATGATATGAGCGACAAAGTGATGGACCGTCAATGCTACAACTCACTGCGGCTGCCTACTCACCCTTTCCTACTCTAAAGGGATCAAGTACAGACCGTAGTTCATCCTCGAAGGGATAGAAAACTTAAACCAACTCGTTTGCGAGGCCGTGGCCAAGCAATAATGGTAATTGCCTAGTCCGTGTAGGCCGTTTCGTCAAAATGCATACAGGATATGCATTATCGAGCCCGTGGCACGGCATAATAATGTCCATGCTTAACATGTTCCATTGGAAAGTCTACGCATCTATAAATGAGACCTAAGCATCATTTACACCGTTTCGGATAAGATATATATAAAACTTACTTGGTGCATGGGATGCACATGCACCTTCAACCAAGTATCCCTCCTTATATATGTTAACTTGTAATTTCTATAACTTTGGAAAGGGGAGAAAAATGACTTGACAGAGTCCCAAGGCCGTGATAGCTGCACTTGACTCCCCTAGCCAAATACAATGTACGACATTGATGGCTGTACATTTAGTTCTGGCTCACAGGCCAGTTCAATTGTCCGGCCATGATGGTTGAACATTTCCTTAGCCGGGTCCAGTGAAGGGCCGTGATGGCTGTACTTCCGTCTTTTTCATATAGGCCACTCCAATGTCCAGCCGTGATGGCTGTATATCTCCAAGGCTATCTTACTTGGTGGATGGTACGTATATGCACCTTAAACCAAGTAACTCTCCCTCCCTATATATGTTAACTTGCAATTTTTACAACTTTGATTAGGGGAGGAAAAATCATTCACCAAGTCCCACTTTTACTATTCATGGTCGTTGCCATAAATTTCTGAATAACCGGACAAGATGGTTGTTCACTGCCAATGCCAACTACGATGTTCAGCCATGATGGTTGTCCACTGCCAACCCGATGTCCAGTCATGATGGATGTGCATTGCCAACCCGATATTCAGCCATGATAACTGAACATTGTCAATGCATTGGCCCTAGACTAATTTTTGGAGGAAGCTTTATCTAATGCCATGGCGCATCTTTGCGCATGCGCCATGCTAAAATTTCAGGGTGTTACAATATTATTTCACCTCCTTTACCAGCAGTTTTTCAAAAATAACTCTCAACATCAAAATTAACAAAGAAACCACATCAATCTTTCACATTTTCAGTGCAGATGACTATTTCATATTCACCAAAACGGATATACGGGGAGCTCGTCATCTACTTGATATTTTTTTGTACATTTGGTACCATAACTAGCCATATGGTCAATCTCCAAAAACGGAGAATAAATTTCAATCTCCTCAATCATCAAAGCATGTAAGATTGTCACTACAATTTAGAAACTTGCTCAAACGTTAAAGAAGGATAATTGGTTGGACATTCATATTTTAATAACATAAATAAGAAAGTTAATTCTCAACCAATTCTTCAAAAAATTATGTTACCCTCCACGCTCGAAGATGTAAACTTATTTCTCAAGATAATTATACGATGTTACTTCAATTTATCCTGTAATCTAATCTTACATATGACTATGTTATGTTGCTTGGCTCTACCCAAAACCACTTTGGATAAAATGGATTAAATTCAACATGATCGTGATGGGATAGATCATTGCAGAATATTACAATGATCTCATATCATCATGTAAATTGGAAAACGATCCACGTTGATTATTGCGGATTAGTGCAATAATCATTACCGATCGTTACAGATGGGAAACGATCGCGGCAGATTATTGCGGATTAGTGCAATAATCTCTACAGATTGTTACATATTTTATTTTCTTTTCTTTTCTTTACAGTTTATATGGGGATAGATTTTGCAAGCAAGGGCGGTCAATTCCTTGCTGGCAGGTCAGCTAGTCCCCAAAAATTGAAATACGACTGGTCGATTACCGTTGGTGGCCGGGTCGGATCAGCAGATCGATGGATCAAGCCTGGGCGGCTGCTCCGAACTGAACAGCTTCGGTAGGACGGGATGTACTTGGCAGGGGTGTCACCGGGGAAGTGGATTAGTGCGGAGATTTGACGTGACGGAAAGCCGAACTATCGGCATCGAGAAGGGTCGAGCGAAGAGTGTTCCCCTTGGCAACAAGGGCACTTAGGCGGTCTGGCCACGCCGACGGGACATCTAATATCTGCAGCACTCACGGTCTAAACGGTGCGATTAGCTCACGCCCAAAACCACCCAACCCGAACAAAGGAAATAAAGGATCATTTTCATCTTGTAACGACCTGGTGTTACCAATATTATCTGCACTTAGTCACTATTGTCATCCAACATTATGGGGTTATAGTGGTTATAGGTGTTGTCATTCGGCATATAATTCGTGATGTAACTCATCCCTGAATTGTTCCCGAAACAACACGTTTAATTGTAGAGCTATTTCTTTTCCAACTTCCATGTCATATATGTTGAAAAGGCTTCTGTGTTAGTAAAGTCCAAACCATTACTTATATATTCCACCCATCTAACCATTACCGAATTAGGGGCGTTCCATATCTGTTGGAATAATGAATATACACAAATAGAAAACAATTTTACACTAAGTAGGTTTGTCATCTATAAAGTTAAATCCAGAGGTTGTTTAGGTGTCAAAATCCTTTTCCATTTTAACTTGACCTTCTCGTCAAACAAGCAGGTTACTGCAATAGCAGGATCAGTTATCGGCACAACTCCTCGGACTTCCCAAATAAAAAAAAATTAATCTTTCATGGATTTAGTCCAACATCAATAAAAGCTTATTCATTTACAAGAGAAATTGAGTTTGCCTATGTCTGATTTGGTTGTTTCACTAAAATCTGGTTGGACGACTAGACTCCATCCATGGGCTCTCCCTTCCACCCTAAACACACTAACACACCCTAGCCAAATCGAACTTGTACCCATCGCGGTATATGATCTATTTTCTCTTTTTTTGGAATGAGATAGCACCCGTGGCTAACAAATTACTTTCTCCGTCTTAATGATGAGGTATCGCTGTGGCAGGTTCTATTCTCCGCGCCACTAATCCCTAAAAAATAAAATCAATCACTCCCAACCCACCGGTGCATGGTATAATTAAACAAAAAATCGCCTTTCGTATCTTGTTTTGTCGAAAATGTTTAGGTTTTCCCTAACTACCTTGATGGAAATGGGGGACTGTGGACCATTACAGTGTAAGATCTGGTTTATATTCTTCCTATCTTGAATCATTTCTATGTAAATTCTCTCAGTGTGTTCATTAGATCAAGTCTTATGGTGAAGAGTTCCATCTTTCATCTTCCACGCCACCTTAGCATTTGAAATTATGGATGAAAGTGCAAGTGTAGTGGTGAACAAGAGAAACACTAATAAAAATAGCGTTTTACGCTAATCAGAATAGCGCTAGAAAAACACTATTCAGAACAGAGCTTTACGCTATTAAGATTAGCGTTTTTTTTCCTCATCCACTAGATTTTCAAGGGCTCGTTTTAAATCTACGGATAAAAAAAAGAGCGACATTCTGAATAGCGTAAAACGCTATTCATATTAGCCTTGGGAGCTATTTTTATTGGCGTTTTCCGTCCTCTAGCGTGCTCTTTTCTGAATAGCGTTTTACGCTAATATGATTAGCGCTTCCATGGATTCCACAGACCATCCCAGGAAATCATGGAACATGGCTCGGAAAAACTGTGAAAGACCTCAACTTAGAAGCCATTAGACTTGACATTCCACAATTTTTCTATACTTAAAATAACTTGGATTCCACCATAAAGCTTGATCTTACATCATCTAAGCTCGTTATTTATATTTCTTTTATATCCTTTTTATGTCGGCTTTGTAATAACTGAACTTCTAAAACTAAACATTATATTTTCACTTCTTTCCCTATCACCCGGGCTATCTGGTTCGTTTTTTTCTCTCTCTATCTCTGTCATCTTTATATTGGTTTATCATATACTCTTCTCAGCTACTCGATGATGATTTTAATTTCTCTTCCTACACTTACTAGTCATCCAACTCTCATTCCAGTTGTATCTTGTTTATACTCCCTCCGTTCCATTTTAGATGAGTGTTTAGGGTTATTTTTTTGTTCCACATTACTTGATAGTTTTCATATTTTCCCACAAAACTGCCAACAATATCCTCACAATTTTTCTTGGAATCATAAGTTTATTTGTAAATACACTAATAGTAATTAATGTTTGAAGACTTTTCTCGAGGACATAGATAGAATTTTTTTTTGTATCTCTTTTTATTTCTTAATCTGCGTGAAAACTCCTAAAACATCATCTATATTGGAACGGAGAGAGTAATAGATAGAGAAAAGTACTGGTGCTCGATCAAATTACGAACGGAGGGAGTAATGGTGTCACTCCTTGCCCAACCTAATTAATCAACCATATTAGATCAAATTTGAACTACCTTTAAATCTATTTCTCCTTCTCAACCAACATATTTTTTTACTTCTTTACTAAGTTAGGATGGTCCCAGTCGACACTTCACCACATGCAAGCATGGTTAAACGAAACAAAAATTATTTATGAATCGTATAAAAGAAAATGTAAAAATTGTTTCTTATTACATGATTTTTCTAATGAGTCCCATGGCATTCAGTCGGGACCTATCGTTCTCCCAAAAGGTTTACCATTTTCCTTTGGGGAGTTATTTTGGAAATTTGTATAATTTACGTCTGGCTTTTTTACGCGACTGATATAGGACATCTGTGTCTGTATCAACAATCATTGTTGATCCCTTACGTTTGTATCAATAATGACTGTTGATCCCTTGCGTCTGTTTTAGTTTACTTGCTTTGCAAGTCCTTTACTTTCCTAGTTTAGGAAGAATTCCTTTTTAGTTTCTTTTAGTCAGTTCTACAAAGCCTATTTAAAGGCTAGGTCTCTTTCTTTAGAAGACACATCTTATTATCAATATTATTATTATCAATTTGATTATCAATCTTTTAATGTTAGAATCTTGATCCTTGAATCAATTTCTATTAAGTTTCTGATGAAACTTAATTATCCCTTTCAATCCTGTTCTGTGCTACACTAGTTGGTATCAGATACAAAGTTTTTATATTTTTATCTAAAGACAGATCCTTAGCTTCCGCAAATCAAAACCTTTTTACCAAAAAAAAACAAAACAAAAAAAACTAGTTTTCTTACTTTTTTACGTTCGTGATCATGAAGGAAGTAACTATGGAAGATCTTCTGCAACGTAGACTAAAATTATCAACAAGTATTCAAGAACATACCGACAAAATAACGAAGCTTCGTTATAAGTTTTTTCCTGAACAAGAAGATATAAGGGAAATAAACAAACTTTTTCTTGTCAGAGAAGATAAAAAGCAGAAATTGGAAGACCTCGAAGATTTTCTACATACTTTCGCTCAACGTGAATATTACGCCAGAATGTTCGGTTATATTTCACATGAAGATAAAGTAGCTTAGTTATCAACTCCAGAAGACTCATCTTCTTCTAATGGTACCTTAGTTACTTCGGCAAAATCAATAAGTGAAGAAGAGAGGGAATTTAGTGCTCCAGAGGAAGAGATAAAACCTACTTCTCAACTGGTTGAAGAGAACATGGTTTCCGAAGAAAATGAAGTTAACAAAGTTTCGGTTGCTTCTCAAGAGATTAATGATAACACAATTACAAGAGCACAGTTTGAAGATTTTGTGGAATGTTTTAGACAGTTCAATGAGGTCCCGTTTGAACCAGTTATTATAGTTTCTTCTCAAATAGATAAGGAAAATCATGTTCTTATGCAAGAAGAAAATCTGGTGGACGAACATGAGGAAGAAAATAAGGTTAATGAAGTTTCTTTTTCAACTCACGAGGTTTCAGCGTCATCCGAAGGCAATGGAATTATCCCCGTTATTTCTATTGAGCAGAACAGTATTGAATCAACTTGTGTGAAGGACGAAGTTCCGCATGTTTAAGAAGACTTTAATGGTAAGCCTTTGGATTTTAGTTTAATAACTTCTAATGTTGATATGACTGTTTTATCTAGGGATGAACATAAAGAAGTTATTAATCAAATAGTATCATACAAACCCTAGTACAGCAAAACCAGTAGGGATAACCAAAGAGAATTCTTTTGTGTCGCCATATACTTCTGTAGATGTGTTAGTATCTCAAGAGGATATTACTATAGAAAATTATACCGATAGACAATCTTTAGCAAAAAGGCTATTTTGGGATATTGAGAACGTCAAGTTTACAACATATCCAAATTTTGGTTTTCACTATGAAGAGACGAATGTAGAATGGTCTACACCTAAAGGTATAGGATGGAGTTTTCCTAAAGTTCCTTCTACCACAGTGACATCACTGTATGATGCTCAAAGAAGTACACTTGGCATTGGAACTAATGTTCGTGGTACTAATGAATTAGTAGTGATGGATTTCCACAAACTAATACAGAAGCATCCAAAGATAATCATTAACGTGTCTAAGTTTGACAACCAAGAAGGTATAGCTAGTTTTGATAATATTCTCGACAACTCAGGTGCGTTCAGATTTCTCCATGGTGATTTAATATGTGTGCTAGAATCAGAGGTGATCCACCATATTTTATAATGTCAGTAACACATATTTTCCATCACGGGATTTATGGAATTGAATTTCTGGTCATGGTTGGATGGATGAGTAACCATCTGGGAATTGTGTTTGAGCAAGCATTTGTTGAGCCAAATGTGCCGATTATTGATGTTGAGAAATTTGGATTTACTTAAACTGAAGTTTGGTACTATGTGGACAAGAAAGGCCATGACATGAAGGACCTTACTGTACGATGCCAGACCATGAGACCTATAAACTACGCAGCTGCACAAATCGATTATCAGCTTCATAATCTAACTGCTTTTGTCGTTGGTGTACACAATTTTCAAACTCTTCGCAGGTCTTTTGATGTTCAAGGACAGAAAGTTGTGTTTAAAACTAGAAAAGTTGCTTTCAATACTGGCTCATCTGCCACTGGAAGAATAATATTATTTGGATTGTCAGCAAAACGCGATTCTAAGCAAGCTTCATGGGAGCCTGGAGGGAAAACTTCATTTATTGTGTTCGATAATGGTGTTGTCGATGAAGATCTAGCTGTTAATACTTCCCATTTTGAACCCTTTGGAGAGTTTCAGAAGGTATTCCATGAAGGTCGAAAGCTTACGGAAATTGATACCTCATCGTCACAAAAGTTGGTGATTTTTGAGAACTCTATATTAAAAGATGGTTACTCTTTTGGTTATATTCCAATTATGAGAAATGGAATCATTTGGATCAATGACGCACGGAAAATTATCACCTTAACAGAAGAATTCTTTTATGCTGTTGCTGCACGTTGGTTAATTAGTTCAGTAAACAGAGGAAAGTTTATGGTGGTTAGTCTTGAAGTTTATCAATCAACTCTGTTGGATCCGGGACTATTGATACCAAGTGATGGATACGGCATTGATACCAAGTTGAGTTTGTTTAGCTGTACCTGTGAGAATTCAGCTCTTTTTAGTGACTGGAAGAAGGTAAATCTTACTGAAGCTACTGTGCAACTACCAACTTTGGCAAAAGGGGGAGTGAAATACATCTTCCTGGTAGAATTAAATATGGCTTTGCTTGCTCGAGTATACTTTCCAGATTTTATCTACGGAACACATTGGACAGGTGATTACAAAAACATCTGGGAGATTATCAAGTGTTTTACCCCTATCATGATGAATTTTGGTATTTGTAGAGGTCCAAATTTTGGAGTGTACATAGTTACTAGTGGACCTGTAATGGGAGAAAAAGATGCTACAGACCCTAAAGTCGTGTGCGGGATATCTCCCAAAGGTTTTGATTGCTTACCGACTGGTTTAATCCAATGGAATTATATGGTTCCTGTTGGAAATATGGGCACCCGTTGTGTGTATGCATGCCCAAAGTTCATCTTGGGTGGATGAGTAAAGTCATATGCTTGACTTTGTCAAAGGAAAAATCCTTCTCCAACTAACCAAGCCATGGTGAAACATGTGTCTTGTTTCTTTCCACCATGTATTTGCATGATGCTAACAAGTGTTTGATCACTTATTCCATGTGTTTGTTTTTTGCTCCCAAATGCTTGACACTTGCCAAGAGAGGATACTTGAAGTTTTAAGTATAAATAGGCTTCTAGTTTCATTTGTAGAAACATAATAAGTAAGAAAGTAATAAGTTTAGCAAGTGTAAGCTAAGCAAACTAGCTAGAGAGTATGTAAGTGAGTATTCAAACTAGTTAGCAAAGTCTTCAAGTATTCAACATTAGTTGTGTACAACTACCCAAATCTCTTAGTGTCCTTTAGTGAGAAAGTTGAGGTTCTACAAGGTACTTAGTTTGTGGAAATATAGTTTGTGCTCATTTTTGTGGCACCTACTCACCGCCGAATTTGAAGGTTCAAGAACGTGAAACGCAATTGATCCACAGGTTCTAATTCATCCGCATTTGGAGTGATTATAAAGTGTTAATTAATAACTCGCTTCCGCATTTGATTTGTCAACTAACATATATATCAGTTATATATATCTAACATTGGCATCAGATCCTTTTATGTGTTTTCGTTATTTTTTGAACCGTGGGATAAACAGACATTCCCTAAAAGGACTATCACCTAAAATTAATTATGTGGAGCTATCACCTTTGTGGTTTAATGTGTTCCAATTTCTGACCTTGCATCGACCATCGACTGGACCATGGACTAAACATCATCTGCCCGAAAGGACTACGACCTAAAATTAATTATGTAAAATCATCGCCTTTGTGGTTGATTTAATTAATTTCATATAAATATAACATGCATGATATTAATATTTTTTTTAAATATGATTAATTTGTTGAATCATGTTATTTAATTTGATATCATTAGTTTAATCATAAGTATCTTGCTCAAGAAAAATACTTAGTGTATGTTTTGGCAAAAATATATATTAATTACTTTGTGTAATTTCATAATTTTAGAAAAATCTAAAAGTGGATTTTTCATTACTTCTAAAACGGGGCATATTTTTATTTTATTTTTCATTAGTTAAAAAATAATTTACTTGCTTTATTTTCATTAGTTGAAAATAATTTCAATTATATATGTCTCCGAAACAGTGCATATTTTTGCTTTATTTTCGTTAGTTGAAAATAATTCATGAGCGAGGTACTTTGAAAATTAGTAGCAAGAAACTCCTGTTTACGTGTCCGTTTTCCACATGATCTACTTTTGTCTATATGAAGCTTATTTATCTCCGTTGATAGATAACTTATCATCATATGTTGGTTGATTCCAAGTGGTTTTATTGGCTTAAGTCATGTGCTTTACCAATATTCACTAGTCCAAATTAATTGATATACGTCATATTGAACTACACATTTGGGTGATGATTACGAGCCTACCGAAATTTTCGTTCCCGAATTTTATGTAGATATGATTTTGTTAATTAGATTTTGGGATAGTATTGTGAATGTACATACAATAATAATGTCAATAGGAGAAGTTATGATATGTGGCCAACACCGTTGCAACCTTGAAACCTACGTACTTGGATTAGAAAAATATCGAACTGCGCGCTCATGTTGAGCAGCAAGCGGGGCGATCTTAAAAAAAAGGATTTTTTCTACTGCCAAGAAAACGTAGGGTCAACTAAAATTTGTCTTTGGTAATACGTGCACTTCAAAATTTTGCAACTTAGTGTTGAAACTCTAAGTTTACCAAAAGGATCCCGAGCACCCAGTGACTGAACATCTAAGGGAGATGTCATCAGTGGTTCGTGATATGCTGGGAATGTTCTTACGGATGAACAACAAGTTTTAGATGTGATAAGGTCACCGTCTAATTTTTTTTTTGGTGTGTCTGAAGCAATTTGTTGCCTCATATTGAAAGCATCGAAAGTTGTTTTTTTCTTAATATCTATAAACACGTTGAGCTTGAAGATGAGCGCTAAGAGGCGACACGTGTGGCTTCCTTTTATGGTAAAGGTGTGCGCAAACCTCAGGTTAAGCATAATAAAAATATCCCAATAGATATTAAAGAAAAAGAACACGGCTTTGCACCATCGTGGAAAGCAAGCTGGAAAAAGAGATGCATCTAAATTGAAATGCTCCAACTGAAGACAAAGAATATTTTGGACGTGAATGCACGAAGCCGAAAGGGTACCTTGTCACCCAACTCCATCCACACTTGTGTGTATATACATGTAATGGTTTCTCACTCTCTCCATAAGTGGATTGAAAAGGAGGCAACCAAATATGTAGACTGACATCGAGCGGGGTTTGTAAATTATCAACGTCTTCCATGTGGTACATAAAGATTCTATGTGACGTCTTTCATATAGACAAAGAGTTTATATGGGAAATGGAACAAGTGAGGAAGTTTTGTCAACTTCATATGCGCTCTGGTCGCATTTAACACTTCACAGTGTGCTCTACGTACCTGGAGTTTATTATAATCTACTCACAGTTCTTGCAATTCTTAGTTTTGGGTACTCTTTTAAAATAAGAAGACGGTAGGTTGGACATCTTCTTTTATGGTACTTTGTTTGGACATGGTTATCTATGTAATAATTTCTTTAAATTAGACTTCTTTAATTATGTTTCTTCTGAGACTTTAGTGTCTGATGCTAGTAGTAGTAGTGTTATTGATTGTGTGACTTGGCATGCTAGACTAGGACATATCGGGCAAGATAGGATGACTCGGTTAGCTCGAGAACGCCATCTTGGATCACTCGCTAAAGTTTCCTTACCCGTATGTGAACCTTGTCTAGAAGGAAAAGCTTGTAGAAAAACTTTTGGTAAGGCCAAACGTGTTGCTCAACCTCTTGAGCTGGTACATTTTGATATTTGTGGACCTATGAATGTTAAATCTAGACATGGTTATTCTTCTTTTCTCACATTTATTGATGGTTATATGCGATTTGGTTATGTATATTTGATTTCTCACCGTTACGAAGCCTTGGATTGTTTCAAGCACTTTGTTGCAGAAGTTGAGAATCAAACTGGGAAGAGTTTAAAGACTCTCCGTACAGACCGTGGACGCGAATATTTATCTGATATGTTCAGGGAATTTTGTGAGAGTAAGGGAATAACTAGACAACTTACTATTCCAAATACTCCGCAACAAAATGGTGTTGCAGAGAGAAGGAATATAACATTATTAGATATGGTTAGATCAATGATGGCGCAAGCTAACCTCCCAATATCTTTCTGGGGGATGCTATTATGACTACGACCTACATTGTGAATCGTGTCCCAACTCAGTCGGTTTCTTCTACACCATATGAACTTTGGAAAGGAGAAAAACCTAATTTAGGAAATTTGCGCCCGTGGGGTTCAGGTGGCTATGTTCACAATGCTTCTCACGTGTATGGAAATCTAGGTCCTAGATCAAGAAAGCTTGTCTTTATAAGATATTCTGATTTCTCAAAAGGCTATGTGATGTATGGTGAACATCCAAGTGGAGGGATGACTGAGATAGAGTCCATAGATATTGTTTTCATTGAAATGATTTCCCTCGAATCATGACATTAACAAAAACTTGTAACTCTTTGAAATAGAAGAGAGTGAAGATATCTTACCATCTTCTAGCAAAGGTAGGGAATTAGTTTCTCAACCTATAATCTCCGAGGATAGTGGGAGTGATCTGCATCCTAGTGGGAGTGAACCACTAGAGACACAAGTTTTTGAACCACACAGACGTGAGCGTGGAAAAGTACCCCGTCGTCACTTTGAGATTGAAGGGGGAATATTAATGTATGCTGCGAGTATTGAAGATGAGCCTACTTATTTTAGAGAAGGCATCTCTTTAGCTAATTGCAATAAATAGCTTTTTGCAATGCAAGAGGAAATTAAATCAATGGATAAGAATGACGTTTTAGAGTTGGTTGATCTTCCGCCTGGGCGAAAGGCCATTGGAAACAAATGGGTTTTTAAAATTAAACATAAGGCAGATGGTTCAATCGAAAAATACAAAGTCCGTTTAGTGGAAAAATGATATACTCATCAATAGGGTATAGACTATGAGAAAACCTTTTCTTCTGTAGTAATGTGTTTTCCTCAATTCGCCTCATACTACAGTTGCACATTTGGATTTAGAATTGTTCCAAAGGGATGTTAAAACTACATTCCTCAGCGGAGGACTAGATGACGAGATTTTATGTCTTTAACTACGAGATTTGAGGTCAAGGAATAAGAACGCAAAGTTTGTCGTCTCAAATATCCTTTTGTTATCCTTAAATAATCGTCTAGACAATGGCATATGTGTTTCCATAACTCTATCACCTATGTTGGTTACGAGATGATTGATGAAGACCATTGTGTGTACGTTAAACGAGCCAAGCAAATATTCTTGTCATAACATTGTATGTAGATTCTATTAGCAGTTAATGATCTTGAAGGTTTTGTCTCCACTAAGGAATGGTTGTCCTCTAATTTATGAATGACGGACATGGGTATGACTAATTATGTATTGTGTGTTTGAGATCACACGAGATCTCTCAAGAAAGATTTTTAGTTTGTCTCAAGAGACTTACATAAAAGAATATTCTTGAACCCATCGACACTCCTATGGGAGGATCATTTTCTTAAGGATAAAAAAGAAAAGAATTTTATGTCCAAAGTACCGTATGCCTCTGCAGTCAGGAGCCTAATGTGTGCTATGTTGTGTACTAGGCCTGACATAAGTTTGGCAGTGGAATTGATAAATCGTTACCTTCAGGGACCTAGATACAACTCAGTGGAAACAATCTACGGGATATACGTTATCTTGAAAGAACTTTTAGGAAGATCAGTATACGATTACTTCAGGATATGCTCTTGGAGGACATGCATACAGTCAGTTGGTGTAGCCATAAGCAGAAGTACATTTCTCTGTTTACACTGGAAGCAGAATATGTTGCACTCTTAGAAGCTTTCTGTTTAATGAGACTTCCTGTGAGACTTGGTGTCTCAGAACATGCAAAGGACGTGGTGTTGCTTCACAGTGATAGCACACGCGATGTTGCATGTGTGAAACATAAACCTTGAATACCATGGAAATCCAAACACATAAATATGTGATACCATGTTATACGTGATATGATTGCATGAATAAAGGTTGTTCTTAGATATATCTCCACGAGATTTTCTTTCTAATCTTATGCAGAGAACATGAGATTATGCAGGATCGATATGAAGAGCATTTGATGACATTATTATTAGGTGAATGAGTGTTGAATGTTAAATAATATTTTAACCGTCTTTGTGAATACTCTTCATGTGTACATGGATGATTAAGTTGTCGGCAGGAAAGAATCGACCTACTCACACAGGTGATTCGCCTTGGCGCTTAGTATAGCTAGCAAGATGAGACAAAAGAAGAGACGTTTTTTGGAAGATATGTTTTTCGAAAAACCACGTGCTTTTGTGGCAGAATTTTCTATACTTGTATAAGTCGCCTTAATATGTTTAAGATGAGATCTCACAGAGAGATCGATCATTAAATGTGGCCACCATTTAATGAAGCCTGTTATAAAGCCAGATGTGATTTTCTGAACAGTTATTATGTGAATGACTGTTGGAACAGAAAGTCAAGTTGGGAATTTAAATGGCGACTAGACTAAGATCTGTATGGCGTATGCTTTTTATACTGGACATGCCCATTTGAGTGGGAGAAATGCCATAGCATACACTTTGTGATGTATATGCTAAGTCGACCGATTGTGAGAGCGATGAATGATTCCTTGCTTCATTGCTGTGTGAGCCACTGGATTAATATCCAATTCATTTACCCCTTTGACTTGAGTTTATGTCATGAAGTGGATACTTAATGATGCTACTTTAGCATGTTTTCTAATACGATGCAACTTCCCGTATGATGATACATGTCTAGGAAAGCTGTTAAATTGAATTGGAATGATATGAATTTCTTGGAAGAAAATTTGATGATACACCATGAATTGTGACTCATAGCTGGCCAGCGTTTTCGTTTATCGAAAATCAAGAGTACAATTGATAAAAATGTACATGGGTGCAATACTGCTTGCTAGAAGGATTAAGAGTATTGTGTCAGGTGTAGTCAAATTATCTAAGGTAATGAGATACAAACATTCTTTATGAAGGGTTGATGTCTCCATGCTGACTCGTAATGAGGTTCTAGTATGGATCTCCCAAAATGAAGGTATCTCGGCGGTCGCACAAACTATTTACCAATATGAACGTTTTTCTCTTAGGACTGTGATTGGGAAGCATGTTGTCGTTACACACACTATGTGTGAGTGGGAGATGTTGGAAATATGGGCACCCATTGTGTGTGTGCATGCCCAAAGTCCATATTGGGTGGATGAGTAAAGTCATATGCTCGACTTTGTCAAAGGAAAAATCCTTCTCTAACTAACCAAGCCATGGTGAAACATGTGTCTTGTTTCTTTCCACCATGTATTTGCATGATGCTAACACGTGTTTGATCATTTACTCCATGTGTTTGTTTTTTGTTCCCAAATGCTTGACACTTGCCAAGAGAGGATACTTGAAGTTTAAGTATAAATAGGCTTCTAGTTTCATTTGTATAAACATAAGAAGTAAGAAAGTAATAAGTTTAGCAAGTGTAAGCTAAGTATTGAGAGTAAACAAACTAGCTAGAGAGTATGTAAGTGAGTATTCAAACTAGTTAGCAAAGTCTTCAAGTGTTCAACATTAGTTGCGTAGAACTACCTAAATCTCTTAGTGTCCTTTGGTGAGAAAGTTGAGGTTCTACAAGGTATTTAATTTGTGGAAATATAGTTTGTGTTCATTTTTGTGGCACCTACTCACTGCCAAATTTGAAAGTTCAAGAACGTCAAACGCAAATGATCCATAGGTTCTAAATCATCCGCATTTGGAGCGATTATAAGGTATGAATTAATAATCCGCTTCCACATTTGATTTATTCAACTAACATATATATCAGTTATATATGTCTAACAGTTCCATATAATGGTCTAAAGAACGGGGAGAATTGCGTTGGTTCGGATGGTAATATTTCATATTGCAACAGGAACGAGTATGCACGGCTTAGTGATACTTTGACTTTTAATTATCAGTGCACATTAGGTATGCAAACTTTGGTATTTTCTAGCGAGTCTTGTGTTGCTATGGTTGAGTTCACATGGTTATCTCAGAAAATATGCAATGAAGATGATAAAGTTGACAATTACTACGATAGAGGAAAAGAAATTTCAAAGAATTCGGAGTTCAAGAAACAGTGCAATATCACTCTCTTAAAGTATCCCAGCTCAGCTATAGCATTGATCTATTCCATTCCGCACAAGCTAAGACAGTTATCAATTTTCATAGAAACCATTTCACATTTCTTGATACTTGGAACAAATATTGAGGAGATTATCAAGCAGATGAATTCTACCATGAAGAAGACAACTGGTAGTGACATTGGTAATATTTTACTGGAATCATTGTCAAGGACATATGATGGGGTCATTTTGAACGTTACACAAACTAATGGTGAATCACTAATGAGTAAGTCTCTTACAAATAGATTGGCTGAAACATTAATTAATGAAGCTCAGAACAAGCATATGTTAAGCATTCTACTGGGTTTTTTTAAAGAAGATGCAACATGAGCTTTTGTCCGCATATGGAGACAAGATGGAGGATTTGTCTGTTTCCAACAATCACTAGCAATCAAAGAGTCCGTTTGGAATGCACTGACTTTATTATATATTTTAAAAATCATCTTAAAGAAGTAGAGTGGTTCTTTTCGCCATATGTTGCTGCATTCTCAGTTGGGATACTGGATAACACAATTGATCCTAGACGACACGTCGAAGATAGAAGAATTGGCTGGTGTAGTCCATTTCAAAACGAACATGAGAACATTAAAATCAGGGAGCTAATCTATGTTTTGGATCCGCAACAGGGGTTTTCAACTGAAAGTGCACTTAAAAATTTAGCTCAGTCCTCTGGATAACCACTATTTCAGTTCGTGGTCGCTACTCACAAGATTTCATCAATTGGCGGTATTGAGATTTTTGTCTTTGATCGTGGAAAATCAATACGAACAAATGATAAGATGAATAGTCTTCTGGACAAAGAAATGTTTGGGGTAAACCAAGTAGGAGGAGAAAGGAAATTAGTAGCCATTACTAACATGATATACATGATTATCACATTCTTTTCGCCGCTTGCTGCTGCATCGTTAATTGCGACTTTACTAGATTACACAATTAAAGCTAAGCGTTATGTTGAAAACAAAAGACTTGATTGGTGGATACTATTTCGAAACAAAAATGTTGATACTGAAGCCAAGGGAGAACTTTTGGACAAGAGAAGAAACCAGTCAATTGATTATGCTTTAAAAGAAGTAGCTCTGAATTTCGGAGATACTTATGTTGTACTCATGGAGGACGTTGCTAGCTTGCTTTACATTACTGTCACTGATGACGTGAATTTTGTGTTCAATCGAGGAAAATTTAAGCACAGCTCTTATCATTCTTTGAGACACATTTTTTGGATGTTTCGGTTTATGATCTCTAGAGTTACGAGTTTTGTGTTTGATCGTGGTAAGCCGATAAACATGATAGCTACATTTTTCATGGAGGAAAAGAATTCATATTCTGTGATGACAGCTCGAAGCGTGGAGCAATATATGGAGAGAATGAAGTTTTTCTTATTAGCTAACTCGAGGGCGAGTTTCTTTCAAGAAAGAAGGATTGATGTAAGACATCTGCGTATGTATCAACAATCATTGTTGATCCCTTACGTTTGTATCAACAATGACTGTTGATCCCTTGCGTCTGTTTTAGTTTACTTGCTTTGCAAGTCCTTTACTTTCCTAGTTTAGGAAGAATTCCTTTTTAGTTTCTTTTATTCGGTTCTACAAAGCCTATTTAAAGGCTAGGTATCTTTGTTTAGAAGACACATCTTATTATCAATATTATTATTATCAATTTGATTATCAATATTTTAATCTTAGAATATTGATCCTTGAATCAATTTTTTATTAAGTTTCTGACGAAACTTAATTATCCCTTTCAATCTTGTTCTGTGCTAAACTAGCGACTCACAAAAAATGATTCTAAATAAAAATATTTTGGAAGAAACCATCGAACACTGATAACGACTCTACTCTGGCAGGTGGTATGCACAATAAGTTCCTGATGGTTTTTTCACACTGTCCTATAATCTTAAACGACCATTTATAGATAGCCATAGTAAGAATGACATACTACAATATAACATATTTAACAAACACAATCTTAGATAGCCATAGTAAGAATGATATAATTCAGTTGGTCCCTCTACATATGTTGATGGTGCTGGTTCAGGCTCTGGAACCACTTGAGGTGGATTAACTTCTCCATATCCAGCATTGGCTATAACAGTAACCTCGGCAATAATCCTTCCAACCAAATGACACAACATATCGAGTCGAGGGAATGCCATAACCTGCGGAGGAATGGGAATAGTGTATTATCTCTGCTCTAACAGGTGCAGGTATCACATCAAAAAAATATCCCTGAAGAACTCCACCAGTAACTACATATCGATCTCCAACAAGTACAACACCTTCATAACCACAAATTGGCCAATATGTGGATGAGTAGCATATACCACCCAACCATCATCTGCACTCCAAACATGCCTTGGCTCCCGACTAACTGCGATTAAAACGAGTGGAGAACCATCATAACCTTGACCACCAGCAGCAGGTGTAGATTCATCTTCCTTTTGAGTACCACTACCACTGCCGATTTCATGCACACTGTTGGGAAGATCACCCTGTCATCACCACCTCTACTACTTTCACCACCTGCATATACATTATTCTGGAATCTCACTGGCACATCTCTCCTTTAACTTATATTCACATGCAATCATTTCAATTGATTAATTCCTTAAGGGAAACTGATCAAAAATTATTGACATGCATGGAACATACAAAGAAATTAAAATACCTGATTTAGATATGGATAATTAAATCTTGGTCGCACCACCATGAATCCGTGTCCAGGTGGGATTTGATCATACTGCTGCTCCATCTTCACTCTCTGATTGTAGAGCAAATTATCCCAATGCCAATTGAAGTTCTGAGTATAGTTAATTGCTTCCCATCCATTTGGAAAAAGCAATTCCATAAGGCAAACTGGTGATGGGGTAGTTGTGGTTGTACCAACTCAAAGTATGTTCCTCCAATATCTCATGAGCCTCTTCTACAATACCTTTTTCACAGTAAAATACTCAAGGCATTTTGTCTGGGTTTTTCCTCTGAAGATTGAATACAATTTTCTATGGGAAAATTCTTTACTGAAATTGGTCAGGAAAATGAAGAGTTTTCTCTCCCATTTGAATTTTATAATACTGGGAATAGCAACTGTCTTCAAATCCCTACCGTTGATCACAGATGACCCACATTACTTCTTAATCTTTATATTCTCAAGGACAACTATTCAGACTCAACTGTGCCTAGTCATGTTTATAGGATTTATAGCATATAATCATGCCTATAAACCGTCACTAATGGCTCATACCGAGCGGTTAGAAACACTTGGCAATAAACACTACCATGCATCAGGCAATACTGGGTCTAATAATTTTGATTACATGAGCATTAGACTATTACTGTTTTTACAGGTGGGCGGTCCATTGGATCCTACGAACCCGACTATCGGAAACTCCGGACTCTCGAGATCAACCAACACCACCAAAAACTGAATTATAAGATACGGTATGCCAGTCAACAGAATCTGCTGCAAGCTTAGGACATTGACTCTCCAAACCCAGGTAAGTTGGCTAAAACGCCAAATAACCTTTGTCACAACGCTACACTCCAAGAACCATTAGCCAGCATGCACTACACCAATTGCACAAGCCAACATCGGCACATGTGACTAAATCTCTCCAAGATAAATGCTGGAAACAAACCATTGGCCTCGGCTACAAACAAAAACTGCGACACCCTGAGCAGAACTTATACCATCAGCCACCCGTGAATTTTTTTCAAATTAAAGTACTCTATTCCCCCCCCCCCCCCCCCCCCCACACAACCTATACTCTCATATTATTCACTTGCTATGCTTATAGTGACCATTGCCCACCTTTCACTTTTCTCTTCATGGATTCCTCCTCTAACTCCAACCCCAACAACATTGACAGTCTGGTTAACAAGATAAAAACTGCCATGGCTTTACCTGAAGATTTGTTTCCAAAGGTCTTTCTAAACCCTGAAAATATTCAACCCAAACACAAACTTGATTGAAAATGGTGCTTCATTGGAAAACGGTGCAGCAATATATGTTTTGAGACTTCCAGAGTCAACAACTTCATCAACAATAATTGGGAAATGCTCAGTAGAATTGAGATTCAGCTTTGGGACAGAAAAAGAAACTTCTACACTTTGAGGCTTACCCATGAGGAAGACTATGCTACTCTGAGAAGAGGAGGAACAAGAGGTGTATTTGACAAACTTATGGTTCTAGTTGAAGTCCCTGCTGGAGGCCCTGACCTCATTGATGAAGAGCTATTCTTCAAAGTCATGATCTGGCTCCTGATCAATAGAATTCCTAAACATATCATTCCTGATATCAGAAGCATTCTGAAACCAGCTGGAATTTTTCAAGAAGCTAGGAAACCTTATGAAAGAGACAGATTTGAGAAGAACATGGAAGTCAAGATAAATATGGATGTTACCAGACCCTTAAAGTTTGGAATTGAAGCTTTTGAAACTACAACAACCTCTCACTGATTAGAGTTTGCTTATGCTCTTAATGGTATCAAATTTTGCAATGTCTGTAAAATCCTTGACCATCCAAGCCCACCCTGCCCAACCCCTCCAAATCAAACACATGCAATCAACATGCCAAACAACCCACCTCAATCCCCATTATCTCAAAAATAGATAAGTATCATTACTGGCAAAGCTATCATCCATCAATCCTACTCTAACAAGGATGCTACTATGAAATTTGAAGCTAAAATGAGACATGCAAAGAATCTGGAATTGGAAAATGTTGTTGCTAACTTAGACACCTCCTCAAGTGACCAACTCATCTTTGGAGCCCAACCCTTCCAAATGGCCTATCTGAACCATCCCAACATCCAGATGTCATTGCTTGTCATCTGAGGAACAGAAAAATTGACTTGGCCAAGAAGTCACCAGCAACTATAGATAAAATCCAAACTTGAAAGATGCAGCTAGATCTCAAGGATCAAATCCCATACAACCCCATAAAAACCCTTTAATCCCATCAATTTCCCAATTTCCCCCCTCCAAATCCCTTCCCTTTTAACACACTCCCCACTCTAGCCCAAATTAAATAAAGAACGGACCTTGAGATAGCTAAGAAAAAGAAGGAAGCCTGAAAAGTTAAGAAAAACAACCACCAGTTTGAGCCTCATATGGACCATCCTAATGACTTTGATGTAGCTGAACCAAAAAGAAAGAAGTCCATCAACATAATAGAAGAGGAATCCCTCAACTCCAAGCACTCTGGGGCATCTAAAAGATTCAAAGATTTGGACTCATCAATGACAGAGAAGCATAAGATTTATTCTCCCACTCAGACTCTGGCTAATGGTATCTTGGAGGACAAGTCTCTTGAATACAAGGTAATTCTTATACTTTTACTTTTAGCATTCATTAACAGCTTCCACATTTTCCTTAGTAGATTACTTAGATCAACAATTTTCAATACACTTTCAATTGACACACAATACTCTTACACCTTACGTGATCACATTTTTAGAAGAGCTACCACTAAGTATCCACTAGTATCATACTTCTGGCAATTCTTCACAGATCTTGCTTGGAACTGTCAGGGGTTAGGCACAAAAGATACTAAGATATACCTAAATGATATGCTGAATAAACTAAATCCTGACATTATATTTCTCTCTAAACCAAACAAAAGAACATGAAGGAGCTAAATATTCACAACTTCTGGTTTGTAGAACCAGGAAGGGGGGTCAGTGGTACTGCTGGTGGTATTATTTTGATTTGGAAAAGCTCCATAATAGTTGAGATCATTGACTACTCACTAAACGATATTAATGGCACTATTACAACTGACAATAACCTCCTTGGTTGTTTACTGGTTACTATGGTAGCCCTTATGAGATGAGGAGAAAAGTGGAATCATGGAGTAGGTTGGAAAACACTGCTCTTAATAACCACCTACCCTGGATGATCACTGGGATTTCAACTTTTTCCTACATGATTCTGAGAAATATAGTGTTAACCCTATTGACACCGTGGAAGCAATTTTCTTCCAAAACAAAATTCTTGATTTGGATTTGGTAGATATGGGATTCACAGGTATCCCATTTACTAGGTCCAATAAAAGATCTGGTCTTGCTCTTAATGAACAGAGACTAGATAGAGGACTAGCTACTGATAACTGGCTACATTTGTTTCCCAATACCACCATATCCAATATGCTGGCAGTAAGATCTGATCACCATCATATCTTGCTAAATTCTAACCCTCATTGGAAGATTGGTAAAATTCCTTTCAAGTTCTTTGGCCCTTGGTTGAATCATGATGAATGCAAAGCTATTATAACTGATTGCTGGAGGAAAGAGCTATTAGGATCTAGTGCCTTCCTAATTGCTATAGAACTCAAGAATATTAAACTCCAATTGAGAATATGGAATAAGGAAGCGTATGGGAATATCAAAACTAATATGGAAGACTGTAAAATCATATGAATTGGCTACACAAAAACTACTTCAGAAGGGATAGAGGAGAGGCTCTTAAAATAGCTAGAATTAATCTCAAATATTGGATGGACATTGAAGAATGCTTCTGGAAGACCAAGAGCCGATATCAAGTTATAAAGTTAGGTGATAGGAACACTGACTACTTCCATAGAGCCTCTAAATGCAGAACTAGGATAAATAAAATATATACCATCCAAGATGCAACTATAAAATGGTTATCTGACTATTAGGAAGTAGTTGCTTGTTTCACCAATCATTTCTCTAAGATGTCTACTGATGAACCCATCACCATAAACCCTAAAATCATAAACCTCATACCAACTACCATTAACAACCATGACAACACCCTCACCAATAAAATTCCAGATATGCCTGAAATTAAAAATATTGTCTTCAGCATGGCAGGAGACAAAGCTCCAGAACATGATGGCTTCTCTGCTAATTTTTTTCAAGCTAACTGGCACATTTTTAGTCCTTACATTGTCAATATGGTACAACATTTCTTCTCTTCTGGTCGCATGCTCAAAGAAATAAACTCCACTTTCATTTCCCTTATACCCAAAACTGCACCCCTTCTTCCCCAGCCATTTCAGACCTACTAGTCTTTGCAATACTACTTATAAGTTCATATATAAACTTATTTCTCAGAGAATCAAACCTTATCTTAACAAGATTATCTGCCCATACCAATCAGCTTTTATTCCTGGTAGACAAGATCTCTGACAATATTGCTATAGCTCATGAGATAATTCATACCATGAGGTCTAAAAGAGGAAAAAAGGGAGAAAATGGTAGTATTGGTATCAAAATTGATATGGCTAAAGCTTTTCACAGGGTTCACTAGGAATTCCTATTAGCTGTTATGAAGAAAATTGGGTTTAACACTCATTGGTGTAGTTTAATTCAACAATGTATATCTATCACAACTTCTGTTGTGCTTGTCAAAGGTTCTCCTGACAAATACTTTAAACCTTCTAGAGGTATAAGACAAGGTGACCCATTTTCACCTTATCTCTTCCTCTTATGCATGGAATATCTCTCAAGAACCCTGTCCAATGCTGAGGATTTGGGATTAATCACTGGCATTAAAATAAGCAAGACTTGCACCATCTATAAACCATCTCTTGTTTGCAGATGACTGTATGGTTTTCTGCAAATCCAATAAGATGGAGAGCCAAAATCTTATGGATATTTTCCACATATTCAGTGATACTTCTGGCCAGCTAATTAACTTCATTAAGTCTGGGATTTTCTTCAGCAACAACGTGACCCCAATCTAAGCATCATTATCAGCAGCAACATGGGAGTCCAAGTTCTTAACCTTCATTATAAATATCTTGGCTCTCCTTTGTTTACTCACAGAAGCAAGATTCTCTCCTTTAGGCCTGGAGTGGACAAACTGAAAAAATGATTGATCAGCTAGAATAATAGCCCATTGAATCCTGCTGGCAGATATGTCCTCATCAGCTCTGTCGCCTCCACCACCAGCATATACCAGATGAATTGATTTAAACTCCCAAAGCAAACTTGCAAAGATCTTAACAAGCTGCAAAAGGACTTCTTCTAGGGGGGGAGTTTATAAAACCCAAAAGGTTACTATCCAAAGGCCTGGACGGTTGTCTACGAACCTAAAGATATGGGAGGATTAGGTTTCAAGAATATGGAACTCTTTAATAGTCCCATGATAACAAAAATAGGTTGGAGACTGGAAATGTACAAAGACTCTCTCTGGTACCAACTTATGGATGCTAAGTATCTCATTGGTAGAAATGTCATTAATATGGACATTAAATCAAAGGATGGTGACTCATGGATTTGGAAAGACATTCAAGAAGGCATAAATAACATCCAACAGTATAGTTCCTGGAGAATTGGCAATGGAAAGAAAATTAGAATTTGGGAGGATATTTGGATTCCTTCAATATCATCCAAAATACCTAAACCAATTGGTTGTCCTGATGAGATAACTATTGTTGAATATCTCCTCTTACCTTCTGGTGATTGGAATTTAAATCTTACCACTGCTTGGTTCCCTAGTGGCGTTCGTGATCTAATCCACAACATTGCCTCTCATCTTGGAGAAAAAGATACAATAGTGTGGAGCTTAACAGATTCTGGGAGTTTTACAGTGAAATATCTTTACGAGGCTAATGTAAGGACCCTCAAGCTCGTCAACGCTATTTGACTAGTCTAGCGATGATCAAGAGACGAATTAGCCGCTAATGACTCAATTAGTTAGAGATGAATGTTAGTTTATATAAATTAATCTAACAACGATTTAGATACAAAAATATTACCACTAGATAGATCTCGAAAAGTTATGCGCAATGGACTACTCGAACGTGTCATTCGGACACTGGACGAAGAGGGAATCATCAGATTTTTATGAAGGGCAAATTAGTCATTTTGCTTTAAACTTCCTGGCTACCCTTATCCTTTTCTTGGGTTCCTTGATCATTTTGGTCGGCCTTATCTTCACCAAACCGAGGAAGAGAAATTCATTATTCTCTTTTCTTATTCTTTCCTCTTCTTCTCTGTTCTTTCTTCTGTTCTTCTTTCTGTTGATTTCAAGTCGATGGAGCGAGATGGAATTGGTGTGGGTGATTCATAGAGGCTTGTAGTTGTATCAATGAGGAAGGTGATGATGTTGAAGTTTATTGAGCTCTGAAAGATGAAGAAAAAGGGTAAGTTAATTTAGGATTTCGAATTGATTGATGTTATTGACGATTTTGAGTTTGGTTTGGTATTTTATTTCATGGGTTTGTTGTTAATTAGGGTAGACATGATTATATAGAGTTTAATTTTGATTTTTGAGAGTTAGGATTTGTGTTGTTCTTCCCCAAATTAGAAATTAGGGTTTATAAGAAGAACTCAGAAGGGAAATTGAATTGTGTGGCATGAGTTGATGATAGAGACATAGAAGTTATGGAAGAATGATGAATCAACGTTCATGGTGCTGCTACTTTTGAGGTTCAGGGTTTGAAGATAAAGAAGAACATGATTTGAAGCACAAAAAGGGGTTTTGGTTGATTGTGGATTGTTCTTAGAGATTGATTTGAGATGGGTGTTGAATCTTAATGACAAGCCAGTTGAAGGGTAATGGAAGTTATAGTTGTAGTTTGAATTACAGGGGATGAAGATTTGGTTCTAAGTTATTATATATGGGGGTATCTCAAGAACTTGACTGAACTGGTAGATATGGTGGTACCTGGAGATGTTGGTGTTCATGGTACATAAGTGGAGTTGGTATTGGAATTGCAGATAGTTGCAGTTAGAGGATGTATGAATTGGTGCTGGTGATTTTAATGTATGTCTTTTGAACTTAGCTGAGTGATAGCAGTTCATGGGAGTGAACTGGTGATGAAGGGGGTGAAGGTACTGGATATGAAAAGGTATTAATGATAAGTGCTTAATTTACATGATTTTAGTGTCCATTTCATACTTGTTCTAGCTATAATTCTTGCATTCTACGTTGTATTACTCTTGTTTCCTTTCTTATTTGTTTCTTTAGGTGAATCATCCGAAATCAATGGAAATTGAGTTAAAAGGAGCTAAGAAGAGGAAAGGAGTTCATCCCGGCATGAAAATAAGAATTTGGAAGGAGCAAATGCAACTCTTGGACACAAGTTACAGGTGAATTTACGGTTTGGAAAAGCTTCTCAAAACCCAACCGTAAAATAGATGAAATTCCAACATAAAGTTCCAAGAAGAATTACGGCTAGGTCCAACCCAACCGTAAAATTAAGTGAAGAGATATGAAGATTTGGTCATTGCTATGTTGTAGAGGACGACGATACGAACGCAACCCAAAAGAATGAGGTCAATCGGATATCGTATGAAGAAGTTATAGCCAAAATGGTGAAGAACAAAAAGTATCCAGGAAGAATTACGGCCAGGTTCAAGAGACTCGTCCCCAACCGTAGTTCTAGGATTTTCAACATTATTTTCTGGTCAGAATTTCGGCTGGGTTGAACCCAACCGTGACTCCGGTGATTTTTGGCAAATTTTGATGGTCAGGATACGGTTGGATTGATGTTAACGAACCCAAGCGTAACTAAGGGTATTTGGCACGTATGTGGGACTACAAATCAAAGAAAACACGGGCCCAGAAGGATTTTGAAGACCTGATTCATGAGAACTATATAAATACACCTCCCAAACATTAAGAAGACATCTTTGACAATATTTTGCAAGTCTTGAAGAGGAGAAGCAACATAACGGAGGAAAAGCTAGGGTTTCGGAGCAGTTCATCAATCGTAACGATTTCTTCTCTAGTTTATTATATGTATAACATGGATGCTTCTACATCCATGAGTAGCTAAACCCATACTTCATTGAGGATGAATTCTAAGTAATATATATGATTTGATATAGTATATGAATCTGTTTTGATAATCTATGATTAATGATGAATGGATGAATATACTACTTTGATGAATATTTAGTTACGAAGAAGGATTCCTCGATCATATATCTGTCCTTATTGCTTGCAACTCAATTTCAATTGCTTTAATTACTTTGTTTACAAACTAAAACAAACCCCCCATTTGTGACCTTTTTGACAACTAAACTCCTTGCTCTTCGTGGAACGATCCTTGCTTCCATTATATTACCCGTTAATTGTCTGGAAATAAGTGATTTAATTTGATTGCACCGACGACACACATCAATTGGTGATGCTGTTGTTGCTGATATAAAGATATGAAGAATGGATGGATAGTTAGTTGGTGATACAAGTGAAGCTGTTGGTGCTGAACTGGTGAGCACAATGAAGAGAGTATTGTTTTGAAGTTAGAATTGCAGGAGCATTGGTTCAGTGAATAGAGATATGAGATGTGTATAGAATCAATTGAACTGAATCAAGGAAGGATTGTAGTATTAGTCTGAGTTGTGTATGTATTTGTTTTAATGCTTTAAGTTTGTGACATGAGCTAATGGATCAGGCCTTGTGTTTTGGTCTGGCCAGTTGGTGGTCTAGTCCGAGTCGCATGAGTCAGTTTATCTGCCTGAATCAGTCTTCTGACTGAGTTGACCCTATAACCATACTTGACCCGATTTGACTCAGTGACTTAACTCGTTGACCTGACCGTGGACCAATTGAGTTTCCTTGACCTTTGATCGTGGACTTGACTTACGTTGACTGTTAATTGACCCTTTGACTATTATTGACCGTTAGTTAACCAGTTGGACCGGGCCTTAGATTAACGGGTCGGTTTGGTTGACTTGGGCTTAGAGCCAGTTTTCCTATCGAACATGAATTGGACCCTTACGGTCTGATTTAGACTTTGGTTCCTTTCACAAAGTTGTAGATCTTCGTAAGACTTATATATTGGACTATGGAACCAACCTAATTGGATTAGTAAACTTTAGATATGCTAAAGATAGATAATTAAAAGGTGTAGAATCATAAATGGGCTTAGAACCATTAAATAGTTCACTTAGTTATAACTAGAGATTTGTATGAATTTTTGTTATGAGCCTTTTGGATAATTTTTAGAGTGCTTGTGTGATTAACAGTTAGTCTGTATTAACAACGATCGATTCAAAGGATGAACTAGTGGATTATGGATCTCGAGGTAGGCGAGGCTTGTCATCAAAATAAGTGGGAATTGATAACGAACTCTCTTATATTCATTATTGTTTTACAAATCTATCTTTGTGAAATCCATGCATATCTTTGTTACGATATGATAGTGTATGCATGTATTATATGTGCGTAATACAAAATAGTATTCTTTTACATTTTGGGATGAGATTGGATCTTTAGAAACAACTAATATCTGTGTTTTGGGAGTAATTACTTATCTTCAAAATGTGTCTCTTTCCATTGACTGGAAAGTGATTACAATTTTACTTTCTGTTAGCATGAAAGGAAGAGGGTTTCTTTTTGATTGGTGTATAGAATGAGTTCCTTCACAGCTCTTTATATCTAGTTTTAAGCACTTGTGTAGGGGCGTAAAAGCATCCAATATTAAATAGTCCCAGAGGGTTTTCTTAAGTGGTTACTGAGGTATCCAATATAACCATGAGAGGCGTAAAGGCAGCCTATGGATTATTTTTCATAGAGGGAACTATTCTATATGCATGAATTTTTAGTGTTCTTTTAAATTACTTTGAAAAGGCTATTATATTATGTTTTGGTATTTGGAGTGAATGATGTTGAGAATCTTATATTTGATTGTTGGACTTGATTTGCGAGATGTACAGGGATCTCCATGATTAAGTTCTTCTGTCGGGTTTAATTTTGTCATCATTAGTTATCTTTCGGTACTTGTTATGTAGAGTGCACGTACATTGAGGTACTGGTAAGGTAGCAATATTATCTGACTACGGGCCCGCAAAGCTCAGGGTGCTTTAATGATCATTAATGAATCCGCAAGAGTCACGCCTTGCTACTGCGCAGGAATACGTCGCTCAACTATTATTTCTGTTGTGAATGTGTGCCGAATGATTGGTTGGTATAACTTTATATTTCCGTACTACTTATTATCTTTATATGCTTTATCTGTTTTCCGCGTTTTTATCGGTTTTCAACAAAACCTGCATTTCCTTTAAATCATATTAGTGATTACTTGAAAGTTAGTTGTTATTTCTACTGGGCACCCCTTTTAAGGATGATGTGCTCACCCAATTCCCAATTTCAGTTTCAGAGACAGATCAAGATGTGCACATGGTGATGCAAGGAGTTGGTTCCGTTAATTGGTTAGCTTCCTCAATTTTGTTTTGTGTTTATATTCTATTTGTAAACCAACTCACTACTGAATATGTATCATCAAAGAGTATTTCTTGTAATTATTTCAGAAGGGGTTTAGATTCAGGTTAATCTTTGTTTAGGAATTCTAAATTAATTTTTAAATAGACGTTTTAGATCCTTAATACCTCATTTTATAGTTAATCTCTTAGATTTGTCAGCTGCTAGCTTAGGGGGGGCTACAGCTAAAATGGATCATCTCTACAGAACTGACATCCATACTAGCAAATGGAAGATTCTGTGGAAAATGGATCTTTCTCCAGTAATCAAAAATTTTCTATGGAAATGTGCACATGGAATTCTACCTATTGATGCTAAAACTTCAAGCATTCTCCATTATATATGCAAACTATGCAACTGTGAAGAGGAAACAATGACACATATGTTTCTACATTGTCCTGCTGCTGCTTATGTATATCAATCACTTCTTGGTGTCACACATGGAAAATTTGATAATAATACAAACTTCTTGGATTGGTTGAACACTTGGTTTACCTCTGAAACCACTAGTAAGAAAAGAAGAATATATGCAACTACCTGCTGGTTCATTTGGAAAGCTAGATGTGACCATATCTTTAGGCACATCCAACCAAATGCCACAACCACTATTACCAGCATACAACAACATCTGTATGATCATAACAGAGTGCACCATCTATGACACCATATCCTCAACCAGAATCATCATAGTCATGAGAGTAGGGGAGATTATAGAATCCAAATACAAATTTGCACGTTACAAGACCCTGAAACTCTATGTTATTTCACTGCACTTACAATTAAAGATTTTGCAGGAACCATCATTGGGACTAGAGGATATCCAGGATACAATGGAGAATGGGGAGCAACATGAGGAGCGGATAGCTTTTGATTGGATTAGAGGAATACATCATACCTACGTTGAAATCCAAGATGAAACCAATGAAATTCTAGATCTCTTCAAAATGTTATACCACAATGTTGTCCAAGGAAGATACCAACTCAGTTATCACGAAACTTTTAGGAATCAATGAAATGATACAATTGATGTGTACCAGCACATCATCTCTTTTGTTCTTGTAGGACTTACTCCTATTCAGAGACCTTCTAATTTAAGCTCTTTTAATATGGCTATGCATTGTAAAAACTCGATGGTCAGGAGGGGTGGTAGCTCTTCGACCACCACCTCTACTATGTTACCATAGTAGGCTTCCAACCTAAGTTTATCTATTAAAAATAAAAATCTTAGATTGGATAAGACTGTTAGAGCATTGCTCGGTCGAACTCGCATGCGTTGCTATCTCAAGCATGTTTGTCAATGTTAGTGATCAAAACTATAAGTCTTGATTTCTAGTCTATTATAGCTAAGCCTCGGACTAGGATAGAAAGTGTAGTTGAGCTCAAGGACTTCATGGCGATTCATCATGCAAGTAGAAGAACTACACAAGGAACTGGTGGAACTTCTCGACAAAAAGGTATGTGAAGACTTGAACTTATCTATCACTCAAAAGTCTATCTATTCTATCTCCTACTCTTTGAGACAACAAGTCGTATGCTATATATATAGACTTTGATTATACACATTTGGTATTTCGATCCGAGTATACCTTGCCTATTTATATCTTGAAATATGAGTTGGTAAGCTTTTCGCTTTAACCAAGTTTATCTTTACCATGTGACGAAAGTCATGATATGTTTCAATCATCTTGAAAATTTCTTTGACGAGAAATGGTATAACAACTATATAACGTCCTCTAAGAATGTTTCAATGATTGAAATGAGAGTTTAGATTACATAACCAATGGTGGACATAAGCATTGTTGTGGAAACACATTTATGTATAAGTCATATTCCTTGAACCAAAGTTTGTGAACTTTGTTGATCAAGAGAACCGGAAGAATGGCGTGAGCCAAGTCCGCGAACTCAGTCCGCGAACTGCCGAAGTTCTCAAACCCGAGAATTTCTGCTGGAGTTGACAAACTACTTACGTGAAACTAAGTCCTCGAACTCAGTCCGCGAACCCAGTCCGAGAACCGGCGAAGTTCTCATACCCGAGAATTTCTGTTGGAGTTTGTAAACTCTGCCCGGTAACTTAAGTCCGCGAAGCTACTGTGCGAATTTGAGAAGGTTATATATCTGAAGATGATTTCTGAACTTAAACTTAAAAAGACTAAGGAATGCAGTTTGCAAACCGTGGCTATAAAAGTTCATGAACCTATTCAAGTGAATCAAATCATCTTTGCTTCAATTGTGTCTTGTGTAGTACATGAGATTTCCTTGCAATTGAACAACTCTATAACTAGTTCATTTGAAGTCATTTGAACTAGTTATGGTGGAGAAGAACGTGGTTGATATGGAATGCTCATATGGCTAACCATTTGGTTAACTATTGTTGAACCAACAAGTGCATACGTTTGGGTACGGTTAACAAACCTAGAAGCATGCATTGTCAAGTGTGTATAACAAGCTAAGTTTTCGATCTAACGATTGAGAAATATTAGCTTGAATCTAAATCAGGTTTTCATCTAACGGTGAATATTGATTGCTTTGTTACCAAGGTAACTTAATTGCAAGACTATATAAGGGGAACTCTAGTATCTGTGCAAAACTAATCCCCACACCTTACGTGTGATACTAGTTTGCGTGCTAGAGTCATTTCTCCTTTAACCTTTGGTTTTCTTCTTCTAAATCCAGGTTAACGACTTAAAGACTTCATTGGGATTGTGAATCCATACCGATACTACTTTTACCGTAGTTGTGTGATATGATCTTGCATCTTCTATCGTACGAGTACAATCATATTGATTGGCTTGAGATTGATATCTCTGATAGGCAAGATATAAAAAGTAATCATAAACATCTTCGTCTCATTGTTTGTGATTCCTCAACATCTTGTTTCGCTACCATACGACTAAGATTGTTGTGAGGTGATTGATAACTCTAGGATGTTCTTCGAGAATATAAGACCGGATTATCAATTGGTTCTTGTTCACCTTGATTATTATCAAAAGACGGAACAAAACCTTTTAGGGTTTATCTGTGGGAGACAGATTGATCCTTTGATATACTTGTCTGTGTGAGACATATTTGTTTATTATCAAGTCTTCGAATTTCGGTCGTAGCAACTCTTAGTTGTGGGTGAGATCAGCTAAGGGAATCAAGTGCGCAGTATCCTGCTGGGATCAGAGGCGTAGGGAGTACAACTGTACCTTGGATCAGTGGGAGACTGATTGGGGTTCAACTATAGTCCAGTCCGAAGTTATCTTGGAGTAGGCTAGCGTCTATAGAGTCTTAATACAGTGTGTGTTTAATCTGGACTAGGTCCTGGGGTTTTTCTTCATGTGTGGTTTCCTCGTTAACAAAATTTCTGGTGTCTGTGTTATTTCTACTTCCGCATTATATTTTTTTATCTTTATAATTGAAATAATACAGGTTGTGCATTTAGATCATCAATTAGAATAATCCAACCTTTGGTTGTTGATTTTCGTTGATTGATCCTTGGATATTGGTCTTTGGTACCATCCAAGTTATTACTTGTATTTGATTAGAACTCGCAGTTCCTGCTTGAGTAAATCAAATCAAGAGAGAGAGAGATATAAACTCGTTGATATACATTTAATTTATTGAGTCTTGTTGATTCTCTTAAAAGTATATTCGAGTTTGTCCATACAGATTGTTAAGCGAAATATTGGGTGGTGTTGTTAGACCCCCGCTTTTTGAAAGACCTTTTGACCCAACATAAGCTTCCAAAAGCAAGTTGTATACACGTTCCCAAAAATTCAAACAACACATATCCCAATTAAAGAAACTATAATAAGATACATAAAACATCTTTTTGGAAGTTCAATATCCTGAATAAAAACGTTTTAATGTGATCTTTAGATTATGTGCAGGGAGATTTCCTTCCCTCAGTACGCTTTCCTTTTATTTAGCCTACAATTCTTCCATAAAATAATTAATTAAAATATTTTTTTTTATAATAAGAGACCCCAAGAAGCCACATGGAGTCCCCATAATTATTCTGATTTCTGGTGAAGCCATGTAATCATCCATGTAATCACCTTTTGACAAGTCATCACCATGTCATCAACATATTAAAAGACACAACTGTTAACCAAAATACAGTTTCACATGTCCTTTCAAAGGCAGCTTCTTAAAAATGTTACACGTCCTTTGAAAAGCACCTTTTCAACAATGATTTCTGTGTAGTTGTTCCATACATAATTCCGAACTTCAATAGATAATCGGTTATGAGAACACATCTTTAGGGAACCATATAAAAACACACGCTACAAAGTTACGTAACCATAGATTTGTTTTCATGAGAAAAATCTACGATTATGAATGAAATCTTTTTAGGTAAAAGTTGAAGAGGCGAGGGTACCCAAATATAGCTCAAGCTAAAACTTTTTTAACCTATAAGTCCTTTCTCCGAAAGTGATTGTCTATGAACTGATTCGATACAATGCAACTAATCGGTTCACACTTCGTGTGATCGTCTATGGATACGAGATCGAGACAATACAACAACGAAGTATGTTTACTTTATAAAAAGGTTCGGACTTAACCAAATACAATAGGATTGCTTATCAAGTAAATAGGAATTAACATTTGTGTAATTTACTTTAATTATAATAAAACAATTATAATGCGGAAATATAAAGTAAATGACACAACAAGATTTTGTTAATGAGGAAACCGCAAATGAAGAAAAACCCCGGGACCTTGTCCAGAATTGAATACTCTCAGGATTAAGCCGCTACACAAAATTAAACCAAATTCGTATAGTTGAGACCAAGCAAATAAACCTATAGTTCACCTAGTTCCGTCTGTATTCCCACGCCTCCAACTTATGAATAAGTCACGTACTTGGAACAATTCCTTTGGTTCGTATTTCAAACAGTAAAGGAACAACAAACCTGTTTGGTATGAACTCTCTTCAACTAAGTGATGTGAGTTAGACAAAGGCTCTTCTGTTTATCTCAAATAAACTCATTCGTCAGGTTCTTAGATCTATCTTATGCTCAACTACCAAAGTAATTGTTAAGATTTTGCAATCAATACTTTTAATCACAAAGAATTGTATCGATGCCGATCTGTACAACTAATCAATCCAATCTACCAAAAGGATAAACCGATTATAGTTGGATCCTCTTATACCGAAACAAGTATTGTGCACACCAAAGATTATGAACCCCAAATCAAAAATCTTCAATATCTTCTTTGTCTTCAAATCTTCTTAGATCTTCAATAAACACCTGCACAAAACAACTTGAATCTCTTGTGATTAATCACGCACAGAACGGAGTCTGTTAACAATAGATTATCACAAGATCGTATTTAGAACTAACAACAGTCTAAAGATCCATGTCAAAACTTTGATCTAGTTTGAGTGAATCTTATATCAGAAAATAAGATTCTCAAGCATAAACAAACTAGGTGCAATCAAAGTTCAACCATCGTTAGTCAATCAAATCAATCGAAAAGACAAGATAAACCGCAATTATCTAGTTTCCCACCAACGGTACTCGTAGAGATTCTCAATTCCAAATAAGACTTTAAACTGAGTGGCGGTAAGAGATTTCACCTAATTAGGTTACTCTCCTCTCCGAATAGGCGGCTACACCAGTAACAAAACAACTGAGGAAGTTTGCTGTCACGAAGGATTAGTTTGTTATAAATGAAAACTTCAAGTATTTATATACAAGGAAGTTTGGACACCAAGGAATTTCCAAAACCGAAAATATTCTAAAAGATATTCAATATATTCCAAATTCGGTTTCCATATTTCCTGGAAATGCTCTGTCCAAAATAATGACCGAAAATCTCTTTGGAAAATCTCAACTCGTAAATGCACATTATTAATTCTCATTTTCCTAAAATAAAATTAACAACCTTAAATAAAAGATTCTTAACTTATTTATATTTCGATCCTGGGATTTTCTTCCTTTAGCTATTAAGGAATAACTTTGAACAATAAAAGATAAGCATTACTGTACGTGTTCAAAGTATGTCGACATCCTTACTTTGTAAGTCCTCTTTAATACTTACAACCTTGAAAACGATTTGCCACACTTCCAAACAAGTTTAGAATTGGTTCATATGATTTTAAAGAACTATGTGATTGATCAAGAACACTCAATCACAAATCATGGGTTCAACGGTTCTACCAAAACAAGTTTCGGTTCTACCTCCATGTGAGTATTGTGCATAGTCACACTAGCTTTCCAAAATTCGGTTGACTAGGTACTAGGATCGGTTCCACACATATATATGGTATCTAACTTATATGTGTTGCATATGTCCATAGGATCGGTTCCCCTTTGCCTAAAAACGTGTTGCACATGTCCATAGGATCAGTTCCCCTTTCTGCTACAAACTTTCTGCACCTCATACAAGGATCGGTTCCCCTTTGTGATGTGTTGCACCTCTTCATAGGATCGGTTCCTCTTTACCCAGATTCAGTCCTACATAATCAGAAACTCGATCATACCATCTCAGGTGATTACTTGAGATCGGTTTCACTAAAAATCATACCAATACATAAGTCAGGCCTTTATGAATGGTTTTACCAAGAACACAAACAATCCGTGAGCGGTTATACTAAATCACACATATTGGATGTTCACAAGATATGCAATGAATAACAATCCGAATAACGCCTGGAGATTTCCTTTTCGATTCATAAACAAGTTTATGAACTTACTTCTTTAAAACACACGTAAAAACATTGTTTCCTAGGATGAAATCCTCACCTTATACCCATACATAATCACAATAGAATTTAAACGATTATGTCGATGTATTATCTACAAAGTTTAATGGTTAGGCAATAAACTTCATATTGTATTCCTTAATACTATGTCTATACAGAGTCTTCATGCTTCGCAGTTTCGTTTTCAATATGCACGACTTGAAAGATACGTTAGGGAATGAAACAGTTCAAGTCAAATATCACTAACCTCAAGTGGAAGGATGATGTTGTCGTTGTAGCTTCATACTTCTTCACTTTTCAAGTCTTCGCAATACTTGTAATGTCTCATATCCTAATACTTTCAAGCTAACCTATACAAATTTAAATCTAGTATATAATCAAGCGACTCTTAAATGAGTTTTGATCCACTAAAATATGACAACCAAACTTGAAATACCAACGCTTGGTGGGTTCAACCGAGCAATGCTCTAACAATCTCCCCCTTTGTCAATTTTAGTGACAAAACTCTTACAATCATATGGATAAAAAAATTACAAGAATTCATTACACATACGCTTGATTCTCGAATTCAACAACACACCAACCTGCATTCATTCAATCCTTAAATGTCGTTGTTGACATTATAATAACAAAGTTAATACTCCCCCTAAAGGTGAGATAGGTAGATTTCATCAATCGTCACGTCTTTGTTATACCAATTAATATGATATGCGTACTCCCACTTAGTCTATGCTTTCACTCTATTGTTGGATAAACGTTTAAGCATAATTGTTCTTTTCCTTAGTGATACCAATCAATATGAAATCAATGCCAATATCACTTGTTTACCCCATATATTTCTCCCCCTTTTTGTCACAAAATGACAAAGAAACGAAAAAAAATAAAGGACAACACTAAAAGAATCTTACAAATCTCAAAATAGACTTGTAAACCTAGAAAATTAAGCACGAGGGTTCCACACACCATTTTTGATCCAATATAAAAACCGAAACTACAAAGTAATTTGTTTTGATATGTTATCAAGGAACCAATTTCCCAAAGCAATTTTCCCAATTTAGTTTAGCAAACCAAAATCAACTAAGCGCCCTAGTCCCTTTGCTAAACCGATTGTACAAATACAACCGCTTCATTCGATAAGACCAAAATAAAGATAACTCTATTTTTCTCATCAGGTTATAATTATCCATATAACTTAGACCTTTAAACTTTAAACAAGACAAGTACTAAGTTAGTTAACTAGCATTTCTTGTTAAGGCACTCGACTAGACTTGAATAACTGAAACCTCCACTTTGATAAGTTTAACTAAGATAAACTTAGCTTTTCTTATCCGGAATCGAACTGGACTTAACAATCCATCTCGTAACCCTTTTTCTTTCATTAAGCCATAAATAATTCATAAAAACCAAATAAATCAACTTGCATAATTATTCACCTCAACCGGAAGCAATTGAATCAACATAAGCATTAAAACACCGGAATTGCACCGAAATTTTGTAAGCCTAAACTATTGATACCACACAATAAAGCAAGATGAGAATAGTTTTTTTTTAACCGGAACCAACTGAAACACACACACATCCATACATACATAATGGAATAAATCATCAATTGTACCGAAATTTTGTTAAGCAAAGCAAAATATATATGAAATAAAAATCAGGCTTTTCTTAAACAGGAAAACAATTAACTAACAACATTGTTACCTCAAATTTCACATCCACTTCTCCAATATGTTTGCATCTTCTTCCAGGGAGAATTGATATCGAAATATCATTATGTTGTCATCCTTATGCAAAACAAAAGAATAACAACAACCAACTTTAACAGAGAAAGGTTGAAAACCGGTTTTAACAATTGCAAGCAAAAGTTGAAAACCGTCGAAAAACATATGCTTTTATGCTAAACCAAAACCGATTCAACATATTGTAACTTTTTCACATATTGTTTCTACCAGAACCCCTCATGATCCTTTGATAAATCCTACCAACATGGGCTAGAACTTAATCCTTCTAACTCAAAAAGTCACCCAAACCATAAGGGTTCATATCATTATGAGATCGAATATCAAGGTAATAAAACCGAGATCAAACATCCCATAAACTAATTTGCAATACACCATAAATATTCAACATGAAATCAAGTATTGCAATTACCTCTATCTTGTAGGGAATTAAATTGCGAAACCAACGCAAAAATAATGAGGTCGTTCCGAGTTCGGACGAAGAAGTTATGGGCAAAAAAGTTTTACACTTCTTCGTATGAGGACATCTCATTAGGATCGGTTCCCCCCATTGCACCTATCACTAGGATCGGTACCCCAAGAGTTACTTGTGACGTATCACAACACTAAACTGTTTTTGACATAACTTTTGCATACGATGTCCGAATTCAGTGATTTTTGGCTCGTTTTAACCGTAATAACAAGAGCTAAATATTTATAATCAGTAGAAATCAACATCATAAACTCAAAATTACCGTTTCTATCAAAAGCTCACATATAGATAGAGAGGGTATGAGAATAGAAGGCAAGAAATCTCCCTTAAGATGTTAATTAGTCATATAATAACCGAGATATCATGTGCTTCCTCACCCTTAATAAGATTGAGCACAAGAGTGAGAATGCACAAGTTGATCCTTGTCTTGTTCTTCACGGATGACTAAGACCGAATCATCATTCTTGACCTCTTGCTTGGTTTGTTTTATCTTGTTCCATCTCTTGTTTTTCTTTTTTGACTTGTGGTGAAGAGTGTCATTATCACAACCTTTAATAGTACAAGAGATTTCATACATGATGTCTTTCTTTAGTCTTTCAAGAAGACTCTTGTAATTATTGTCACCAACAATTAACAGCTGAGAGTCATTCTTGTGACTAACTTTTGCTCCCTTCTTGGATGTGGAGGACTTAGGGACCCATTTAGAGTTGGGTTTCGCATGAGCATCTTTCTCCTTCATACCATTAAAATCATTGTACTTTTGAATATTTTGTGAAACACCTTTTCTCCAATTTGGAACATCAGATCTTGTTTTTGAATTTAAAAAGTCATATCTCTTTCTATAGTTGGGTATTTTATGAGATAACCTTGTCGAGCGATATGCAAAATTTGAAATATCATTATAATAATTATTTTACCTAAACTTGGGATAATAACGATCTGAGTTCTTATGAGGAGAAAACTTAGCCAATTCTTCTGATACAAAAGAAAGTGCATATTGCATCTTACGAACTTTGCATCCCCATTGCAAGTGTCCTTTATTACCACAATAATAACAATGCTTAGTATAAACATAAGAAGTATGAGTTTTGATGTTACCTTTTTGTGGATCCTCTTGCATTGGATCTCGACAAGTTTTCTTCTTCTTATTCTTCTTCTTCTTCTTCTTCTTCAACGTTGTTGCTTTCTTGACATTAGCAGAAATGCCTTCTTTGATTACTGCTGGTTGAACACTATTCTTAGGCTTGACAGACTTTTCTTCTTTACGAGAGATATGGGCATCTTTGTCATCACTGGAAGCCTCTGGTTTAGAAGAATTTTTAGCTTTAAATTTTTTTACCTCTTTGCTAATATTCCCTTATAGCCCAATCCTCGTGTATCACGACGATTTATACTTGCTTATGTCATTGAGGTTAAATTGTTTGAGCTAACATTGAACTTTTTAAGGTCCAAAATTTCTTCTTCCAACGTCTTGATTTTATCAAGAGCACCATCTAGATCAGCCTTAAGGTGTTTTTCTCGTGAGAGATATACACCTTCTTTCTCTTCAAAACTCTCTGGTTGAGAATTAACCCTTGCTTCAGATTCATCAAGTTTCTTTTTCGAAAAAAATAGATCTCTTCGAAGAATTTCACATTCTAATTACTTAGAATTTAGCTCGTCTGTACGATCTTTAAGAAGATAATCACCGTGTAGATGGGGGAAAAATATTTGCTGGTTTTTACGGAATTGAGGAGACGACCGTGCGGAGGATTCTCCTTGAACCGAAATAAATGTTTAACCTCACACATATGCACTGCAAGAAGGGAGTGCTTTAAGTTCGAGAGACCAATCTGTAGGACTCCGGCCTAAACCAAGATAATTGTCGTTCGAAAGTCAATTTGGTCACAAGAGAGGATGGGTCGATCTGTAGGAGGGAAGCTGAGAAATATGTGAGATCAATGGTGATCGAAGTGTGTTGTGTATTTGCGTGAAAATAGTTTCTCAATGATTGAGTTTACTCAGTTGAGAGTAATTGCTAAGACGATGAGTTCGTGTAGACGAAAGAATGTCTATCGATAATTGTGTCTGTTGTTCAATCATGATTCAGAGACTTATTTATATTGCTAGAATTGTAAACACCTTGATCCTATGAAGTGTGACAGTTGCTGGAGTCAAAGAGTGGGGAAATGGAAATCGTGTTAAAACCAGTTGCTCATCCTGCGAAGACTTGGTTGATTTTCTACCCACTACTTTGATAACTTCTCCAACAGATTGCACGACTTTCTCACATTCTCATCGTGGATGAACACACGTGCCGTAGAGCGCCACACCAAAACTCTATTTGATATCCCTCCATGTGACACGATTGATGTCTCGTGGTTTGTGGAGTCTGCAAGGCAAACGTGTTTTAATTAGTCAGTTGTTGACTTGATGAGACGATGAGTCTTTGTATTGCTGAGTTGAATATGACTTTAAAATGTTCTAGGACTCAGGAGTTTGAACGTATCTGCTGAGACAGAGGTATAATTCTCGAGTAAATGTTGATATTAAGGTGAACAAATGTTGCATTGTTGAATATTGATAATTGAACCAATATTCCTTAGTATGAGCAAATGTTACTCGTTTGATGAATTATTGGTATCGGGACCAAATGAAAATGTTAATTTAAGATGTTGACATCTGAGCCAAGCATAATAATTAAAGTGTTGATCATGGGATCAACGTAAAATTACTAGTGTTTGAACCTGCTCAGAGTTATGTTTTTGCAGAGCTCTGTATTCAAAACCCTAATTTTTGATCAATTGATTATTTATTGAAAATCAACCACAGAGTGAAGGAGGGACCAACTACATGGGATGAAGAGTCTACCATGTAACGCCCAGATGCTCAAATGAGCAAAATACCAAAGTCTCCTGGAGACCAGTTGGTGAAAGGATGATTAAATGCTGGTTTAATCATTTATTCAAATAATGCTCGTGTGAGCGTTAGGTAGTAAAACCTGATTATGGAGAGATGAGGGACCGACCAAGGGGTAATGGGACCGGCTCTTGGTGGTCGTGGGACCAGCTGATGGTCGTTTGAGCAAACTCCAAATTGTTTGAGAAGAGTTTGGACCCAATGTGAGCAATTAGCAAATTAGGTCAAAATTATTAAAATACGTGGGACCAGATATTTACCAGCCCTAAGGCCAGCCTTGGTCGATCAAGGAGACATGCACGTGTCACCATGATGTTCGTCTCTCAGTCCTGAGAGTTTCGATATTTTCTGATACGCATTTGAGCAACATTTTGAGAAAATATGAAGGATTCAGGGTTTTGCTGAGACTGAGGAATCTTCATGAGATGATGAAAAATAATTAATAAAATAGGGGATTGTAAGGTGTGGGACAGACCAGGGCTAGGTCATGGCCGGCCGGATAGCAATCTCGGTCCCGCAACACCTTTTCCAATTTTATGTAATTTTAAGTGTTTTCCCTGATGTGAAGCAAATACCATGAAACTGAGGAACTTTATGAGGTTAGGGAATTTCCATGAGATTATGGAAATAATAATAAAATAGGGATTCATGAAGTGTGTGACCGGCTATGTCCAAGGAATGGTCGTCCGGCCAATGAGCACGATCCCATGGCACTTTCCTTAATTTTATATTATTTTTCATGATTTTAGGGAAATATCATGAAATCAAGGAGTTTGTTGAAACTAAGGAGTTTTCTTGAAGTGAAAGAGTTTCCATGAAATGAGGGAAACAAATAATACTAAAATAATAAGACAAGGGCGTGTGGGACCGGCAACGGCTAGGGCATAGCCGGCCGACCAATGAGCCCGGTCCCGTGAGCTTTTCCCTAATTTTATGTAATTTTCATGGGTTTAGGGAAATATCATGAAATCAGGGAATTTTCATGGGATGAGGGAAATAATAAAATAATAAAAAATTATGAGGTGTGGGACCGACCATGGCTAGGGCATGGCCGGACGGCTAGTAGACTCGGTCCCGCGACACCTTTTCTAATTTTTATTATTTTTTTGATACGAGGAAACACCATAAGACTGGGGAGTTTCCTTGAGATGAAGGAGATTTGTTCAAATGAAGGGATTTTCATGAGATCAGGGAAAACTAATAAAATATGATAAAATATAGAATTAGGCGTGAGACTGGCCACGGTGTGACTGGCCGGACGGTGGGTCCAGTCCCCTAGCGCCTTTACTAATATTTTATTATTATTTTTTTCTTCCTATTTTGCATAGGTTTATCGTTCCTTCGTGTTTCAGAATTCTCGTTCGTGCATTCAGGTGCTCGTTTGTGCATTATTATTGAGTACACTTGCACCATTTTGGTCGGGGCTTACTCGATAGCTGCTCAGATGACCGTTCGTTGAATATTTATTACTAACCCATGGAGTTCTGTTGGGAAAACAATGAATTGAAGTAATTAAATATTATGAATAACATAGAATGTTTCCAAATATTCAGCTAATGAATTTAAAGATTATAAATAATTAATTGATGGCTCTATACTAGCAGACATGCTGTCCAGGAGCATTAATTATCTGAGAATTGAGCGATATGAGCTTGTTGAAGCGCCATATTTTCTTTACATAGTCAGGGAAAACATTGTTACATCCTGAAGACGTTATTGCTTTACACTAGCAGGTAAGTCATCTAGGAGAGTCTAATGTTTCGATTCTATATGGAAGTAATTACTGAAATTGCTCAGTATTCATGAGATACGTTGTTTCCTCAGCTGAGAGACTGCACATCCATATATACTCTGATAGATAGTATTCTCAGTCAGAGATTCATGCGGCATGAGCTTTCATGCTTCGATGAGAGATATGAGCCTCAATACTCATCTGATTGCTGGATCATGAGCATTACAATTATGGTTTTACAATTTTAACCCTTGCGGAAAATCCACCATCTATATTAAGTCCCTTGCTTAGTGAGGGACAATCATGTTCCTCAGTCAGCACTGGATGGTGATTTTCTAATTATAAACGAAATAAGTAATTGAACTTAGCCGTCAGATAAGATGTTACCGGATTTTCAATTGCATGAGCGAACCATGGCTTGAACGAAGATCCCAGTAGCATGACAGAGCATCATCTAACGAGCGTAAATTGGTGTAGCACCGGTCTTTTTTTTAATTTGTTTCTTTTTCAGAAGTTGATAACTTGTTCATGAGTTGTTCATGTTAAAATTATATATACATATGCATGTATAGATGTGAGTTTTGTAAAAACCCTTGTTTTAGGAAAAAACGTTCGTTCGATCGTTAGTTTAAGAAACTAGCAATAATACCTAATGTAGGAGAGATTTTTTTTTAAGTATGTGAGATTTTAATAAACTCTCGTTTCATAGGTGGATGCTTGTACGAGATAAAAAGTTTTTTTTTTGAATAGACGTGCGTCTGTTAGTAAAAAATTTGTCTATGAGCTTTCATGAAAAATTTATTTTCGATATGTAAGCTTTCACAAATTTTGAAAATATACTCTCGAGGGAGCAAAAATATAAGTATATATATATGCTTTTCAAATTTACGTGAGTTTCACGTTAAAACGTATTTTTTATAAAATCAATGTTTTGATTTTGAACAAACGTTGAAAGTAGACAATTATACATGGTGAAATAATGTCTATATGTGAGTTTTCACAATTGTAGAATGGACGTCTGTCCAATTTTTGAAAAACCAGTGGATGTTAAAATTCACGTGGGTTGTTCATGGTTTTATATAAATCAAGTCATGATTTTGAATAATGAATCTTGCTCGTCTTTGCAGGTTTGAAGAAACGAGCAAGTTTTCGAAATTATGACGTTATAATCACTACAACTAGTGAAATTGTAAATAGGTAAGAGTTGGATTGTTACCATTTTGTTACGCGTTTGTTATTGGTATACCCATGACTCCATGTCTTTCGCCTCAGATAGTGGTGACTTCTGATTACAACCACCCTTCTGGCTCTTCTGGCGAACGCTCAAGAAATATCTAAGTCAAAGATGAAGACTTCTGCAGATGTTCATGCCGAGGTGAATCAACCTTTCAGAGACGCTGGAAAGTCGATACTTTGTATGTCTCACGATCATCTGGGAGTTGTCCGTGCTAAGATATATGCTTTCTTGGTATTAACATATGCGAAGAGAAAGCAGGGACGTGATGAAATATGACAGAAAAGAGCTAAAGATGAAAAGCTCATATCTTATCAGTAGAAGCACCGCCGACTTCAGCAAATGACACCATCGGCTGAAGATGAAGTTAGGATTTGCGTTGATGGTGTAGATCCTGATTAAGATGTGAATGAACGAAGAATTTCGTCATAATTCGTCATCAGAAAATTCAGAAGTCGATCTTTCAGTAAAAACGCTATAGAATCTTCGTCCGATGTCGGATTTTCACGGTCTACCATTTTTTTTCATCCTCAGAAGATTTCCAAGCTTTAGTAAAGAATATTTTCGAGTTTTGAGTATGTTTAGGTGCCTAAATAGGAGAAACAGTAAACTTCCAGGAGATTTCCAGAAAATTTTCAGCTGGCATGTAGTCCAATGTTTCAACCACATCTCTTTTCTCGTTCATACAATTGTTGTGATTTTGGATATGTTGTAGAGGACATCCATACGAAGAGAATGGTATATGACCCATACATATATTCTTCACCAAATTCTCCCAGCTCGGTTCTCTGTGCAGGACAGTGTAAAATCATCTCAGACGATCTTGTTTTATAACACTCTTGTTGTGTATTTGGACCATTCACTTGTGTCTTGAATGGTTAGTGAAGGATTTCAATGTCATTGATTCATTTGAGATCAATACCCCTTGATTGGTACATGAGCGTGGTGCTTGCAGCCATCTTGTTTCTGTCAGTCGTAGAAACATCACTTCTGAAACCCTGGTCACGAGGCCATAACTGAGGTTGCTCTCAAGAAGGGGTAATGTAATGACCATGGTTGCATGTCCCGGTGATATAATTCATTTTACGATGAATGATTAGCACTGGAGAGACCGGCGCCATGAGTCTTGGACTTGTGAAATTGATCGTCATGATCAGCAGACCATCGGTCCCCAGTATTTTGTTTAATCTCTCCCTTTCGTTTTCCCTTCTTCTGGCAAGACCTAGATAGAGGACCGGGTAGAAAAATCGATGTAAAGACCTAGGTGGTCGAAGTTGGGGATACCTTGATGAAGGACTCAGTGGGAAGACTTGGTGGACACCGACCGGTTGTGGAAGTTATGAATCCCGTCTGAGAATTGTTGTTTGCATGTTGTATGCTCTTGAAGCTGTAGGAACCTGATACGACGTCGGAATTCGATGATTGACCACAACTTTTGAATCTAAGAGACTTGGTTATCACATGATCAAAGAATCTCTCAAATTGGAGTTGCATAGGTCATCCAACGAAGCGTGCACATTTGTAATTTGTAATCCCGTATAAAATATTCAGATTTCGTAGACCTGACGGTAAAGGCCATATCTTTCAGCTCGTATGTCCGATTGATACGCCCTTTTGGTATGTTGTAGAAGAGACATAAAGAAACATCTTTTGTTCAGGAATAATTGTCCCATTCCTCACTCATTGGTACGTTTTTATAAACCCGTGGCTTGAAGTGTGTTGTATCTCATTTGTAGAGGTGATGAGAACATCTTGTAGAAGACTTGGGATTGTGCCCGCCCATCGTGCAAGCTTCGGAAATACTGTCATGTGAACATATTTCATGTCTACACACCTTAATATGAATCATTAGTGCTTGGAGAAGTCCGCTTCGTCGAGCAATACTTCAGAGAATGGTTAATTGATGAAGCCCTGTCATGAGGATGTTGCTCTTGAGACCGTTGTTGATGCTAGATCACGATTGAAATTTCTCCAGAAATTCTTGTTAATGTTGAGACCATGAACGGATTTCCTCCACATATCCTTGTTGATGCGATACTATGGTTGGAGTTGCACCAGAGACCGAAAAAGGATAGAACCATGATTATCGATATAGTCTTTGCTCCTTCATCCAGTTAGCCTTTTACATTCACGAACTAGTTGGTGAGTTGAGAATTCCTAAGATGAAGACGTTCTAGGATTTCAACCCAAATTCTCCTGAATATGACTTTACTGTGAAGTGTCTTCGTCAGGGAATCGATGTTGTTGTGGCAGATAACAGCGACAGTCTCCATTCTGGATGTGAGGAGAAAAAGTTCCTTGGTCGTGCAAGTTTTGTGATGTAGAGAGGTTCCATTGATGAAGTTTCATGGAATCACATCAGATTGCAAATTCCAATAAGGTCAAGTCTCCAGTGTATGTTGAAGGAGTTTGTGCCATCCATGGATGAAATGATGTTGCATCTGCTTCAGAAGTCTTATCATGGGATAATGAAGAATTAGCGATTGTAATTTAGTTACACTTTGATCGGATGGTGTTGAATCAGTGTGTCATCATCGAGATATTTGTGCTGAAGCTAGATGCGTCGTTATAGGAGGTGTACTCTTTGATTGGGAGTACAATTTGAAGGCTTCTTGAGCGTTGAAGCGTCATATCCCTTGAGCATGTCTTAGGTTTGATCGTTTGGGTCCCAACTATCTTCTATTGATTCAGCATTCCTTTAGTCGCGGTAGTGGGATTCAACACTTGTGCAGACATCAGAGCTTTCTGATTTTGTGGCACACATGAACACTCCTGCAAGGCTATGGATAAATACCCAAATTATTCTTTGTCGTGCTTGAACATCATCTCAGTAATGAATGTCTCAGTGAGATGCTCGATTCGGTAAAATGTCATATTCTACCACTTGGTAAAATATCGCTGAAGTGAGATTACCCACTTATAGCGTCTTGCAATAGCAGAGATGCTAGCAGAATTGAGTCCTCATGCTAGAATAGCATGTGAGGAAATAAATAACATAGACATGGGAGGAATGATACTTGCCTGAGTGCAGGACCTTTTGATGAATGTCTATGCATCTTTTGCAGGTTCTTGTTTCAACCTCGTCAAAGTTCGAAATTCCTCCAAGTGCTCTAATGATGGATGGAACGTCCGCCAAATCTTCTGGATCAGAGATTTCTTCGTTTGAGAGATGTGTAACCAAAGGCGCTTTGTAAGTACCCATCGTTTCAGCGTGGATCCACGCTCATCTGAAGGACATGTCATATCCTGGATCTTCCTGATTATGTGAAACTTGGTTTCTGTCCAGGTTGAAATTGTGTTCACTTTGAGAGTGATGTAGCCATAAGTATTTCCGAGCGTTCCTTCAATGCCTCTGATTGAGATGGGAGCATGAGTAGCTTCTTGTCGAGTGCTTCCTGTGGGTCCGATGGTTTTTAGTGGAATGTTGTTGATTGCGGTGCCAACATCGATCAACGTTCTTCCAAATTCGTTTCTTCTAAGATTGACTGTGGTAAGCAGTTCCCAGTCTTATATCTCTTGGTTTGTGGCTGGAGGCTCAAGAATTATTTCCGGAATGGACTTCTTGACACGATGTGGTTTAGTGCTGTGAACATGTCTCTCCTTTGTGCCTTCGACAGATAGATCAATTCATGTTCGACCAAGGATTGAACTGCCTCTTTGATAGGTTGTTCAGAGAGTGTAAAGGTTCTGATTGGGCGAGGATTCTTGTGTACTCCTTCAGTCCCCAGTTGAAGCTATTGTGGATCAACCTTCTCTTTGAAAATGTGCTTCACAATATTGCAGTTGCTTGTTGGATAATTGATGAATCTATGAAGGTGACAATACCTGGGATTCTCCATTTCTTCTTCAGTTGGCTCTCTCCTGATGAACGACAATTTTATTGCACCATTTTGAACCCAGACTTCCAGAAACTCGATCACTCCTTCATGAGAAGAAAGAAGTTTGAGTCTGTCCGATCATTTCCCGTTCGTTGATGCCGGGTCAAGGTTTGTGCATTTCAAGATTGGTTATCTTTCTTTGGTGCTTTCAGAGGAGCTGGAGAAGCGTGCTTGCGTTGTGACTCAGCTTTCCATTGCTCCCTTTTGCAACAGCATTTGTGGAAGGTTGGAGGTTGTACCGTTTGTTGATCAAACGTATGTTACCTCAAGTTTCTCGTAGTTCCTCAGTTTTTGTAGCTTGATCTTTCCAGTAAAGCAGGTGCGGTAGTTGCTGATCGCTTAGCTGCTTCATGAAGTTATGAAAAAGTATGGAACCGGAGATTTTCCAGTAAAGCTCTGTAGACCCGGATCGTCCCGTTGATACATAAGTCTACAAGTTGCTGCTCTGTGACATCTGGGTCGTGGAAATCCAAGGCTTGACTCTGAACCTTTTCACATAGTCATTGGGATATTCATTTCTCCTTTGATACATCCTTCCTAGATCAGATAGAGTAACTTGCTCTGAAACGAAAAATTATTTTATGTAAAAAGAATTAATCATCTCTCCCAAACTGGCGATACTTCCTAGTGCGATGTTATTGTACCAGGTGTATGCTCTGCCTGTCAGAGAATTTGAGAATTCCTTCAAACGGTCGACATGGTTGTGCTCATGTTCACCCAATAATTCCAGAAACCGAGAAACATGCTCTTGAGCATTGCCTGTTCCATAATAAAGAGTGAACGTTGGAGAGGTATAACCTTTTGGCAGAGGAATCCTTTGTGTAGCAGAAGGTATGGAGGTTGGTGACGGTGGACGTAGGACGTCTTATCTATTCCACGATCCTCCAAGAGGCGTTCCAGGTCTTCATGAGTGATGAAACTGGACGGTTCTTTCGCTGGTGGGTTGTCTGCAGCCTTAGGAACTTCCTCATCATCTACTACATGGATTGGAGTGACTTCAGGATCAGCAGTCGAAGATGTTTGTTTGGCTATTCCTTTATCTTGAGTTTTCTCTGACACTTTGTCTGTAAGAGTCTTGAGATAATTGCATAATTCATTCTGAGTGGCAGCCATGTCAACCTGATTCTTGGCAAGAGTGTCTTGCACCTTCATGAGATCACATGTGGTTAGGGCTGGCAATGGATAACCTATATCCGATATCCATTTCCGAAATCCGACATCATATAGGATTTTATCCGACATATCGGATATCGGAATCGGATATTTTTTCTTAACGATAACGATATCGGAATAGGAGCATCCGTTAGGTTAATATCCGATATCCGATAGCCTAGGGGTGTACTTGTAATTTCCTACCCCTAGGTATTTTTATCGAGTATCGACTGTGTGGGAAGAAAACCTAATCGGCTAATCTTATTTGGTCTCGTCTGAGTCTTCTCTAAGCGTTTTTCACCCAACAGTCGAAGACGAGAAAAGATTGGAGAACAGGAGAAGTTTGAGAAGATTGAATCATTGATTGAGTTCAGCAGGATTGACCTAATCTATTTGATGAAGAGTGTAAGTCAGAGAAGTAAGTCATCAACCTAATCTATTGTTTGATTTGTTTCAATTCAAAGTTAGGGTTTCATTCTCAACAAATCGATTGCAGTGATTTGTTTCAATTCAAAGTTAAGGTTTCATTCTCATCAAAGTTAGGGTTTCATTATAGGGAAATTGGTTTTCTGAAGTGAATTCACTAAAGCTGGTTTATATGAGAAAACGAGTCATGGGGTTCAGGGGTTGCAATTTTTGTGATTGTTATTGTGGTTTTGCTGTTTGCATGTTTCTAATCTGATAAATTTTGAATTTGATGATGTCTGCCATGATTTAAAAGGTATCTCTCTTTGTCATTTTTTCTAGTTGCAGAAGCATAGTCCTGGGCCTGGCAGACACTGAGATGTTCAAGAGATTTAATAGGTTACAAGCTTGCGGTAAGCATCTTCAGCTAGTGCTGTAATTTTTCTTAATGGTTCAGGTACTATAAATTTGAAATTTATCTGTTATTATGCTTGGAAGTAATTTTGTTAGTAATGCAAGTGATATGTGGTTATTGTTTTGCTTTGGATTGATATGAATTTCGAGCCCTGAAAAATAAAAAATTTACCTGTGAAACTATTATGAGCCAGTTATAATATTTAACAATTTCCTTAACAGCACTGCAGCTCCTGCTTTCTTTAGCAACTCTGTCGCTCACATGGATGTAAGAAGCTCAGGTGCATCTAGCACAGATTATGCTGGTTTTGTGTTGGAAAATGATGAAGATGATGTTCAGAAATCTGAGTTAGAGACATACTTAGGAGAACCAATTCTTCATACTCTAACAGCTCAAGATGAAATGAACTTTGATATATTGGTTTGGTGGAAGATGAATAGCTGTAAGTACCCAACTCTAGCAAACATAGCAAGAGATGTGTTGGCTATGCCAGTGACCAGTGTGGCATCAGAGTCCATGTTCAGCGATGGTGGAACGGTCCTAACAACACATAGAACTTCACTAAGTCCAGATTTAGTCCAAGCATTTCTATGCCTAAGTGATTGGCTGCCAGACTTCTTTGATGCAGGTAAATCTTCGTTTGATCGTTTCAGGGTTCAGGGTTCAGGGTTCAGGGTTCAGGTAAATCTTCCTTTGCTTAGTTCAGTATTTCTTTTCCTTGATAGATAAATCATAAATGAATCAATTTCTCTCTGAAACCAGGTTTTTTTGAATGCAGATATGGAAATCGTCAATTGAAGTTGATGCAACATGCAACCAGCAAAGAAGATCCAGCCTGTTTGAGTTTTTTGTTAGTTGTAGACTCTTTTATGTGTTTTTTCATGTGTGATGTGAACTGAAGTGTTTGTGTGGTACTGTGGTTTTTCTTTCTTACACTTGAACAAAAAAGACTCTGCTAAAAAACTTAAAAAAAGCTTAATTTTTCAACATTTTTTTCTGTGGGATAACTATCGGATTTTAACGGATAAAAATCCGATATCCGATAGCTTAACGGTAAACCTTATCGGATTGGATTTTTGATATCCTCCGGATGTTATCGGATATCGGATATCCGATAACTCTTAACCTTAACCTTATCGGATTAGCCAATATCCGACGGATATTTATCCATTGACAGCCCTACCTGTGGTAGGCGGATTTTCTCTGACTTCTTCAGGAGACCATCCGAAGAGAGGATTTTTAACGGCGCCAGTACCGTTGTTTGCATGGGTCATCACTGGAGCACCAGTATTCGGAGGATTAGTATTAACAAGTTGCACCGGAAGAGCGGTATTAGCGGTACCACTAGATCTTGCAATGTTAGGGTTGGGTGTTGAGCCCGGGTTGGTAACTGAACCAGACCTAAGATCGACCATCTTTGTGAGAACTGAGATTGCAACCGAGAGAATGATCTCCCACTGTGGTCGCCAATCTGTAGATGCGGAAAAATAATTTGCTGGTTTTTATAGAATTGAGGAGACGACCACGCGGAGGAGTCTTCTTGAACCGAGCGAAATGTTTAACCTCACACAGATGCACTGCAAGAAGGGAGTGCTTTAAGTTCGAGAGATCAATCTGTAGGACTCCGGCCTAAACCAAGATAATTGTCGTTCGAAAGTCAATTTGGTCACAAGAGAGGATGGGTCGATCTGTAGGAGGGAAGCTGAGAAATATGTGAGATCAATGGTGATCGAAGTGTGTTGTGTATTTGCGTGAAAATTGTTTCTCAATGATTGAGTTTACCCAGTTGAGAGTAATTGCTAAGACGATGAGTTCGTGTAGACGAAAGAATGTCTATCGATAATTGTGTCTGTTGTTCAATCATGATTCAGAGACTTATTTATATTGCTAGAATTGTAAACACCTTGATCCTATGAAGTGTGACAGTTGCTGGAGTCAAAGAGTGGGGAAATGGAAATCGTGTTAAAACCAGTTGCTCATCCTGCGAAGACTTGGTTGATTTTCTACCCACTACTTTGATAACTTCTCCAACAGATTGCACGACTTTCTCACATTCTCATCGTGGATGAACACACGTGCCGTAGAGCGCCACACCAAAACTCTATTTGATATCCCCCCATGTGACACGATTGATGTCTCGTGGTTTGTGGAGTCTGCAAGGCAAACGTGTTTTAATTAGTCAGTTGTTGACTTGATGAGACGATGAGTCTTTGTATTGCTGAGTTGAATATGACTTTAAAATGTTCTAGGACTCAGGAGTTTGAACGTATCTGCTGAGACAGAGGTATAATTCTCGAGTAAATGTTGATATTAAGGTGAACAAATGTTGCATTGTTGAATATTGATAATTGAACCAATATTCCTTAGTCTGAGCAAATGTTGCTCGTTTGATGAATTATTGGTATGGGGACCAAATGAAAATGTTAATTTAAGATGTTGACATCTGAGCCAAGCATAATAATTAAAGTGTTGATCATGGGATCAACGTAAAATTACTAGTGTTTGAACCTGCTCAGAGTTATGTTTTTGCAGAGCTCTGTATTCAAAACCCTAATTTTTGATCAATTGATGATTTATTGAAAATCAACCACAGAGTGAAGGAGGGACCAACTACATGGGATGAAGAGTCTACCATGTAACGCCCAGATGCTCAAATGAGCAAAATACCAAAGTCTCCTGGAGACCAGTTGGTGAAAGGATGATTAAATGCTGGTTTAATCATTTATTCAAATAATGCTCGTGTGAGCGTTAGGTAGTAAAACCTGATTATGGAGAGATGAGGGACCGACCAAGGGGTAATGGGACCGGCTCTTGGTGGTCATGGGACCAGCTGATGGTCGTTTGAGGAAACTCCAAATTGTTTGAGAAGAGTTTGGACCCAATGTGAGCAATTTAGCAAATTAGGTCAAAATTATTAAAATACGTGGGACCAGCTATTTACCAGCCCTAAGGCCGGCCTTGGTCGATCAAGGAGACATGCACGTGTCACCATGATGTTCGTCTCTCAGTCCTGAGAGTTTCGATATTTTCTGATACGCGTTTGAGCAACATTTTGAGAAAATATGAAGGATTCAGGGTTTTGCTGAGACTGAGGAATCTTCATGAGATGATGAAAAATAATTAATAAAATAGGGGATTGTAAGGTGTGGGACAGACCAGGGATAGGTCATGGCCGGCCGGATAGCAAGCTCGGTCCCGCAACACCTTTTCCAATTTTATGTAATTTTAAGTATTTTCCCTGATGTGAAGGAAATACCATGAAACTGAGGAACTTTATGAGGTTAGGGAATTTCTATGAGATTATGGAAATAATAATAAAATAGGGATTCATGAAGTGTGTGACTGGCTATGTCCAAGGAATGGCCGTCCGGCCAATGAGCACGATCCCATGGCACTTTCCCTAATTTTATATTATTTTTCATGATTTTAGGGAAATATCATGAAATCAAGGAGTTTGTTGAAACTAAGGAGTTTTCTTGAAGTGAAAGAGTTTCCATGAAATGAGGGAAACAAATAATACTAAAATAATAAGACAAGGGCGTGTGGGACCGGCAACGGCTAGGGCATAGCCGGCCGACCAATGAGCCCGGTCCCGTGAGCTTTTCCCTAATTTTATGTAATTTTCATGGGTTTAGGGAAATATCATGAAATCAGGGAATTTTCATGGGATGAGGGAAATAATAAAATAATAAGGAATTATGAGGTGTGGCCCTTCCAGAGTCAATTCCGTCACAAGAGATGATGGGTCGATCTGTAGGAGGGAAGCTGAGAAATGTGTGAGATCAATAGTGATCGAAGTGTGTTCTGTATTTGTGTGAAAATAGTTTCTGAATGATTGAGTTTACTCAGTTGAGAGTAATTGCTAAGACGATGAGTTCGTGTAGACGAAAGGCTGTCTATCGAGAATTGTGTATGTTGTTCAATCATGATTCAGAGACTTATTTATATTGCTAGAATTGTAAACACCTTGATTCCATGAAGTGTGACAGTTGCTGGAGTCGAAGAGTGGGGAAGTGGAAATCGTGTTAAAACCAGTTTCTCATCATGCGGAGACTTGGTTGATTTTCTACCCAATACTTTGCTAACTCCTCCAACTGATTGCACGACTTGCTCACATTCTCATCGTGGATGAACACACGTGTCGTAGACATCCATACCAAAACCCTAGTTAATATCCCCCCATGTGACACGATTGATGTCTCGTGGTTTGTAGAGTCTGCAAGGCAGACGTGTTTTAATTAGTCAGTTGTTGACTTAATGAGACGATGAGTCTTTGTATTGCTGAGTTGAACATGACTTGCAAATGTTCTAGGGCTCATGAGTTTGAAAGTGTCTGCTGAGACAGAGGTATAATTCTCGAGTAAATGTTGATAGTTAAGGTGAGCAAATGTTGCATTGTTGAATATTGATGGTTGAACAAATATTCCTTAGTCTGAGCAAATATTGCTCATCTGAGAAAATGTTGCTCGTTAGATGAATTATTGGAATCGGGACCAAATGAAAATGTTAATTTAAGATCCTAACATCTGAGCCGAGCATAATAATTAAAGTTTTGATCACGGGATCAACGTAAAATTATTAGTGTTTGAACCTGCTCAGAATTATGTTTTTGCGGAGCTCTGGATTGAATAGCCTAATTTTTGATAAATTGATGATTTATTGAAAATCAACCACAGAGTGAAGGAGGGACCGGCTACATGGAATGACGAGTCTACCATGTAACGCCCAGATGCTCAAATGAGCAAAACACCAAAGTCTCCTGGAGACCAGTTGGTGAAAGGTTGATTAAATGCTGGTTTAATCATTTATTAAAATAGTGCTTGTGTGAGCGTTAGGTAGTAAAACCTGATTATGGAGAGATGAGGAACCGACCAAGGGGTCATGAGACCGTCTCTTGGTGGTCGTGGGACCAGCTGATGGTCGTTTGATCAAACTCCAAATTGTTTGAGAAGAGTTTGGACCTAATATGAGCAATTGAGAAAATTAGGTCAAAATTATTAAAACACGTGGGGCAGGATATTTTCAATCCCTAGGGCCGTACTTGGTCGATCAAGGAGACATGACCGTGTCACCATAATGTCCGTCTCTCAGTCCTGAGAGTTTCGATATTTTCTGATGCGCGTTTGAGCAACATTTTGAGAAAATATGAAGGATTCAGGGTTTTGCTGTGACTGAGGAATCTTCATGAGATGATGAAAAATAATTAATAAAATATGGGATTGTAAGGTGTGGTACCGGCCACTGCTAGGGCATGGCCGACCGGCTAGCAAGCTCGGTCCCGCAACACCTTTCCCAATTTTATGTAATTTTAAGTATTTTCCCTGATGTGAAGGAAATACCATGAAACTGAGGAACTTTATGAGGTTGGGTAATTTCCATGAGATTATGGAAATAATAATAGTAAAATAGGGAGTCATGAAGTGGTGGACTGTCTATGGCCAAGGCATGGCCGACCGACCAATGAGCACGATCTCATGACACTTTTCCTAATTTTATATTATTTTTCATGATTTTAGGGAAATATCATGAAATCAAGGAGTTTGTTGAAACTAAGGAGTTTCCTTGAAGTGAAGGAGTTTCCATGAGATGTCGGAAACAAATAATATTAAAATAATGGAATTTTCATGAGATCAGGGAAATAATAAAAATAATGAGGAATCATGAGGTGTGGGACCGACCACGGCTAGGGCATGGCCGGCCGGCTAGTAGGCCCGGTCCCGCGATACCTTTTCTAATTTTTACTATTTCTTTGATACGAGGAAACACCATGAGACTGAGGAGTTTCCTTGAGACGAAGGAGATTTGTTCAAATGAAGGGATTTTCATGAATCAGGGAAAAATAATAAAGTATGATAAAATATAGAATTGGGCGTGGGACTGACCACATCGTGACTGGCTAGCCGGTGGGTCCAGTCCCCTAGCGCCTTTACTAATATTTTATTATTATTATTTTTCTTCCTATTTTACATAGGTTCATCGTTCCTTCGTGTTTTGGAATTCTCGTTCGTGCATTTAGGTGCTCGTTTGTGCATTATTGTTGAGTACACTTGCACCATTTTGGTCAGGGCTTACTCGATAGCTTCTCAGATGCCCGTTCGTCGAATATTTATTACTAACCCACGGAATTCTGCTGGGAAAACTATGAATTGAAGTAATGAAATATTACGAAAAACATAGAATGTTTCCAAATATTCAGCTAATGAATTTAAAGATTATAAATAATTAATTGATGACTCTATACTAGCAGACATGATTTCTAGGAGCATTAATTATCTGAGAATTGAGCGATATGAGCTTGTTGAAGCGCCATATTTTCTTTACATAGTCAGGGAAAACATTTTTACATCCTGAAGACGTTATTGCTCTATACTAGCAGGTAAGTCGTCTATGAGCCGTCTAATCTTTCGATTCTATATGGAAGTAATTACTGAAATTGCTCAGTATTCATGAGATACACGGTTGCCTCAGCTGAGAGACTGCACATCCATATATACTCTGAGAGATAGTATTCTCAGTCAGAGATTCATGCGGCATGAGATTTCATGCTTCGATGAGAGACATGAGCCTCAATACTCATCTGATTGCTGGATCAGGAGCATTACAATTATGGTTTTACAATTTTAACCCTTATGGAAAATCCACCATCTAAACACCGGTACGGTAACCAATATAATATCCTTGAAAAACCTTCCTCAGTTACTTGTTCTCACGACAAAGAGGAGTCATAAAGCAATAAAATCTGAAGTTCTCGGCTTTTCATTTTTCAAGGGTTCCAACAGTTTAGAGTATTCTGAGATATCCTATTCTACTTCTTGTTCAAAATATGAGTCATCATCATCGGAAATTTCTTCTAACCTTTCTTGTAGATGTATTTTCAAGTCGTCATCGGTTTCTACATTTTTAACAAGATTAACTTGTCTCGTAGAATCTCTAGAGATGATTTCTTCAGATATTGAATCGTAGATGCTATCATCAAGTGTTAATTCAAAACACTTGATGTCTTGCTTTACGTTAACTAAATCATTCATTAGATTCAATTCTTATAGGTTGGATCGCACCAAACAAATATTGTTAGATCTTTTCGTGTTTTCCTGCTCTGATACCAATTGAAAAGGCGAGGGTACCCAAATATACCTCAAGCAAAAACTTTTCCTACCTATAAGTCCTTTCTAGGAAAGTGATTGCCTATGGACTAAGTCGAGACAATGCAACTAATCGTTTCACACTTCGTATGATCGTCTATGGATAAGAGATAGAGACAATACAACAACGAAGTATGTTTACTTGATAAAAAGGTTCGGACTTAACCAAACACAATAGGATTTCTTATCAAGTAAATAGGAATTAACGTTTGTGTAATTTACTTTAATTATAATAAAACAAGTATAATGCGGAAATATAAAGTAAATGACACAACAAGATTTTGTTAACGAGGAAACCGCAAATGCAGAAAAACCCCGGGACCTTGTCCAGAATTGAATACTCTCAGGATTAAGCCGCTACACAAAATTAATCCAACTTCGTATAGTTGAGACTAAGCAACTAAACCTATAGTTCACCTAGTTCCGTTTGTATTCCCACGCCTCCAACTTATGAATAAGTCACGTACTTGGAACAATTCCTTTGGTTCGTATTCCAAACAGTAAAGGAACAACAAATCTGTTTGGTATCAACTCTCTTCAACCAAGTGATGTGAGTTAGACAAAGGCTCTTCTGTTTATCTCAAATAAACTCCTTTGCTGGGTTCTTAGATCTATCTTATGCTCAACTACCAAAGTAATTGTTAAGATTTTGCAATCAATACTTTTAATCACAAAGAATTGTATTGATTCCGATCTACACAACTAATCAATCCAATCTACCACAAGGATAAACCAATTATAGTTGGATCATATTATACTGAAAAAAGTATTGTGCACACCAAATATTATGAACCCCAAATCAGAAATCTTCAATATCTTATTTATCTTCAAATCTTCTTAGATCTTCAATAAACACCTGTACACAACAACTTGAATCTCTTGTGATCAATCACGCATAGAACTGAGTCTGTTAACAATGGATTATCACAAGATCATCTTTAGAAATAACAACAGTCTAAAGATCCATGTCGAAACTTCGATCTAGTTTGAGTGAATCTTATATCAGAAGAGAAGATTCTCAAGCATAAACAAACTAGGTGCAATCAAAGTTCAACCACCGTTAGTCAATCAAATCAATCGAAAACACAAGATAAACCGCAATTATCTAGTTTCCCACCAACGGTACTCGTAGAGATTCTCAATCCCAAATAATACTTTAAACTGAGAGGTCGTAAGATATTTAAACTAATTAGGTTACTCTCCTCTCAGAATAAGCGGTTACACCAGTAACAACACAACCGAGGAAGTTTGCTGTCACGAAGGATTAGTTTGCTAGAAATGAAAATTTCAAGTATTTATAGACAAGGAAGTTTGGACGCCAAGGAATTTCCAAAACCGAAAATATTCTCAAAGATATTCAATATATTCCAAATTCGGTTTCCATAATTCCTGGAAATGCTCTGTCCAAAATAATGACCGAAAATCTCTTTGGAAAATCTCAACTAGTAAATGCACATTACTAATTCTCATTTTCCTAAAATAAAATTAACAACCTTAAATAAAAGATTCTTAACTTATTTATATTTAGATCCTGGGATTTTCTTCCTTTAGATATGAAGGAATAACTTTGAACAATAAAATATAAACATTATTGTATGTGTTCAAAGTATGTCGACATCCTTACTTTGTAAGTCCTCTTTCATACTTACAACCTTGAAAACGATTTGCCACACTTCCAAAAAAGTTTAGAATTTGTTTCATCTGACTTTCAAGAACTGTGTGATTGATCAAGAACACTCAATCACAAATCATGGGTTTAACGATTCTACCAAAACAAGTTTCGTTTCTACCTCCATGTGAGTAATGTGCATAGTCACACTAGCTTTCCAAAATTCAGTTGACTAGGTACTAGGATCGGTTCCCCACATATATATGGTATCTAACTTATATGTGTTGCACATGTCCATAGGATCGGTTCCCCTTTCTGCTACAAACTTGTTGCACCTCATACAAGGATCGATTCCCATTTGTGATGTGTTGTACCTCTTCATACGATCGGTTCCCTTTTACCCAGATTCGGTCATATACAATCACTAACTCGATCATACCATCTCAGGTGATTTCTTAAGATAGGTTTCACTAATAAAAGTCATACCAATACATAAGTCAGGTCTTTGTGAATAGTTTACCAGGAACACAAACAAGTCGTGAGAGGTTATACTAAATCATACATATTGGATGTTCACAAGATATGCAATGAATAACAATCCCAATAACGCCTGACGATTTCCTTTTCGATTCATAAACAAGTTTATGAACTTACTTCCTTAAAACACATGTAAAATATTGTTTCCTAGGATGAAATCCTCACCTCATACCCATACATAATCACAATAGCATTTAAACGATTATGTCGACGTCTTATCTACAAAGTTTAATAGTTAAGCAATAAACTTCATATTGTAATCCTTAATACCATGTCTATCTAGAGTGTTCATGCTTCGCAGTTTTGTTTTCAATATGCAAGACTTGAATGATACGTTACAGAATGAAACAGTTCAAGTCAAATATCACTAACCTCAAGTGGAAGGATGATGTTGTCATTGTAGCTTCTTACTTCTTCACTTCTTCAAGTCTTCGCAATACTTGTAATGTCTCATATCCTAATACTTTCAAGCTAACCTATACGAAGTTGACTCTAGAAGATAATCAAGCGACTCTTAAATGAGTTTTGATTCACTAAAATATGACAACCAAACTTGACATACCAACGCTTGTTGGGTTCAACCGAGCAGTGCTCTAACAAAGGAGACATATGGCATGCATAATTCGAAAGATGCAAGGCCGCAACAAATTTTAAGTCCGGAACAACTGCGATAGATGAAAAAATTTCAAACAAACATAAAACAAACGATACAAAGGTGTATTTTAAGGTAGATGAAGTGAAGAGAAAGGGAAGAACTACGTATAGACTTGATGTTCGTTGATAAAATCTTAACGGTAACTTCATCTACTTCCATTTTTGGTTAATTACATAGAACATGAATAATCTTCATATCCTGATTGTTGAACTTTTGATAGATACATCAAACACATGGAATAATTTCAGAAGACTATTGCGAATCCATGGGCCAAAACTAGAACAAGAGAATGTATATTTCCTTAAAACTTCGAAATTGGAGAAACTTTGGGATTTCAACAACCCGTAATGAATGAATAGAAGATGTTTTGGAAATGGTATTATATGATATATAATAAAAACCAAATAAAAGTACAAATTTACGTTCATGGAGTTTGAAAAAATCCAAGGTAGCCGAAAGAAAAAATATTGGACGGGTTGCATTTGTGTTTAACACGATTAATTTATGGTCCGAATATGAGTAACGTTCTTTATTGTAGGAGAATGCTTTAGAGATATCATCATATCGATATTAGATTAACAAGTTTGGGCTAAGAGAAACCATTTTTCAAAAAAGATGGGCATGATACTATTTTAAACAAACTGACATCGGAAAAAAACAGGGGAAAAGTTAAACGTGGAACGACAACGAGAAAATGAGGGCTATAATAGAAGGCCGTCGCATATTCAACAATGTTTGGTCGACATTCCAGACTCCAGACTGCTATGAATAACAAAAGAGAATCAAAGATAAACTTTATAATAGTTTGGATGATGTGGTGATACTGATATCATGAAATAATATATATCACCTGCGGCACCCTCGGTGAATGGGATTGTGTTGCCATTGTTATTCACTGGGGACCAAGATTTTATGTTACATCACTATCAAGATGCAATTGCATGCCCATATTTATGGTTACACTCTAGATTTTTTCATAGAATTCACAATTTCACATGTAATACGAAGTGGCTAGAAGCCTAGAAGTGAATCAATTTGACTTCATATAAGGGAATAGAAAATCGTCCCTAATGTATATTTCCTTGAAACTTCGAGATTGGAGAAACTTTGGGGATTTCAACAACCCATAATGAATGAATAGAAGATTTTTTGGAAATGGGATTATATGATATATAAAAAAACTAAAGAAAAGTATAAATTTACGTTCATGGAGTTTGAAAAAATCCAAGGTAGCCGAAATAAAAAATATTGGATAGGTTGCAATTGTGTTTAACACGATTAATTTATGGTCCGAATATGAGTAAAGTTATTTATCGCAGGAGAATGCTTTAGAGATATCATCATATCGATAGTATATTAACAAGTTTGGGCTAAGAGAAACCATTTGTCAAAAAATATGGGTATGATACTATTTTAAACAAACTGACAGTCGACAAAAAAAAGGAAAGGTTAAACGTGGAACAACAACGAGCAAATGAAGGCTATAATAGGAGGTCGTCGCCTACTCAATAATGTTTGGTCGATAGTCCAGACTCCAGAGTGCTATGAATAACAAAAGAAAATCCAAGATAAACTTTACAATGGTTTAGATGATGTGGTGATACTGATATCATGAAATAATATATATCACCTGTGGCACCCTCGGTGAATGGGATTGTGTTGCCGTCGTTATTCACTGGGGACCAAGATTTTATGTTACATCACTATCAAGATGCAATTGCATGCCCATATTTATGGTTAAACTCTTGATTTTTTCATAGCATTCACAATTTCACATGCAATACGAAGTGGCTAGAATCCTAGAAGTGAACCAATTTGACTTCATATAAGGGAATCGAAAATCGTCCCAATATTGTCTCGAGTCAAGAGGCTTCAAAGGTGATTGTTGAAATAAAACAAAAACTAATGTCCATTAAAAAGATACATCATATACATATTCAATTGATTCAAACCTAAATTGAAGAAAACTCGAATTGTACACCTGCTTAATTGGGATGGGGAAGAATAGGCATGAAACCAAGATTTTAAACATGAGCTGATTTATTTTTTGATGAATTTTTGTTGAACATGATAGAATTTATTACAAATTTTTGGCACTTATATGCTTCAAGTACGTTAAATTGCACGTTAAACTATGAGGCTCAAGTTTCATTTGTCAGGTTTTAAGCATTAGAGATTGAATGAAAAGAAAACCTATCTGATGCAAAGCACTTCACGTAAAGATTTTCTTAAATTCCGTTTGCAAAATATTCGGTGTGTATGCACCGGGTTAGATGCTTGTAATAATGAATCTCGTTTATTATTCCTGGGATGCCCTTGTATCTATCCCTATAAATAAAGGCTTTAATATTTTTCTATCATACACATTAATAGATTTCTCTCTATCTTCTTCCCTTCTACTTTGTGTCTTATTCTCTCTTTCTCTATTCACAACACGTTATCACGCATGTTTGCTGTTGCAACATGGGCATGGAAGATTAGCTACGTTAACATTATTTTTTAATCTTGGGTTGATATCAACGAATATGGTGTTGTATCATTTTCTTGCTGGTGTTTTGTTCCGTGAAGATTCTGGAACTTACCGGAATGTAACTTGAGTGCTTCCCAAGTTATGCGATTTCCTAGTTTAGGATTCCTAATTAAGGTGTGAGTCCATTTTTAGGAGTTCTAATACTTGAGGAGCAAGGATTTATCTACTATATAAGAGTACATTGTGAGTAGAAATCCATTATCTTGTAGAATCCTCTCATAATAATGAGAGTGATTGGGTCACAGCCGTTGTGTCCTACGATGGTTGGTGATAAGGGAAAAGTCATGTGAGATGAGTGACTTGTAGAAATAGAGGGTATGGGAGAAATCTAGGGTTTATAGGGTTCATATGGAAGAAGCTAGAATTTATGATGTTCTTCATGTTCTTGTCTAAAGTCGAAGCAACCATGGTGGTGGAAGTTTATGGAAGAAGAAGAAAAAAGGGAAAGGTAACTCTTCGTAACATGTCTTGTTGTTTCTAACGTTTAGCACTAGTGGGTTATATAACTAACTGACTTCTATGGATGCATGCCGGTTTGAGATGAACGTAACCTCGGTTTCCCGACAAGTGGTGTGGTGAGCATGGATAAAGATGGTAGTGAGTCGGTAATTTGAACAAGAGGTTTCAAAGAAAAGAAAGTCTTGGTTCGTAGCAGAATGATACAGATTATGAAGATAATGAGTAAATCAAGACCGAACAAAGAATAGGATGACATCAAGAAAGATTCGACAACTTTGCTTGATGTGACTATGATTCGTATTAAAAGTGTTTTTTTTTTGAAAGAGAAGATCGTTCATGGGTTCAACTGGTGTCTGCAAAATATTGTCAGGAGAATATTTTGAATCATGGTGGTGCTAAGTGACAATCATTCATACACAACATATGAAGATTGTAGCATGTTTTGTCTACACGGAGGATGACTCAAGATTGTTGGTTCTTAGAGTTTGTTAAGTCTGTCTGGAATTGTTTGATGGCTCAGATCAAACAATGTTAAGTGCTAGACATGTGTCGAAGAAGAGTTATTCTAAGAAAGTAGAATAATGAGTGGTCATGGCGATGACGTAGTTTGATACAAGTAGTGCAGAAGCTTGTATAAATTATATGAAGAAATTGTTTGTGGTGATGCTAGAAGATCGAAAAATAGCGATTCCGGTGGCGCAAGTGCAAAGAAGGAATTTGTCTTAAGTGGTGGTTCAAGCTCAAAGTACAAGACAATTTTGATTCGTGCTAGTGATGATGTCTGAAAGGATGGCCTTGTGTAAGGTGGTAAACATTCATGCTTTGTTGGAGTGAAGACGAAGGTTTTGTTCACGTCATAAAAGGTGGTGATTGTTGGGGTTTTGTTCCGTGAAGATTCCGTAACTTACCGGAACGTAACTCGAGTGTTTCCCAAGTTATGCGATTTCCTAGTTTAAGATTTCCTAATTAAGGTGTTAGTCTATTTTTAGGAGTTCTAATACTTGAGGAGCAAGGATTTGTCTACTATATAAGAGTATATTGTGAGTAGAAATCCATTCTCTTGTAGAATCCTCTCTCTTGTACAACCGTTGTGTCCCACGATGGTTGGTGATGGGGCAAAAATCATGTGAGATGAGTGACTTGTAGAAAGAGCGGGTGTGGGAGAAATCTAGGGTTTCTAGGGTTCATATAGGAGAAGCTAGAATTTATGATGTTTTTCATGTTCTTGTCTAAAGTCGAAGCAACATGACGGTGGATGTTTATGGAAGAAGAAGAATAAAGGGAGAGGTAACTCTTCGTAATATGTCTTGTTTTTTCTAACGTTTAGCGCTAGTGGATTAGATAACCAGTTGATTATATGATGTGTGCCGATGTAATAACTTGTTATGATAATGAAGATTCTCGAGGTGGTTTTGGCCGTGGATGTAGCCTACAAAGGTAACCACGTAATCTTTGTGTCGTGTGTGATTGTCTATTATTGTATTGATTATATATTCGTTCTAGTATTATCCGATCATGCTAATCTAAAGATGTAAGTGAAGGATTCGATCTAGTTATCTAAAATAAGATATTTCATGGAATTGACTTCTACGGATGCATGCCGGTTCGATATGAACGTAACCTCGGTTACCCGACCCTTCCATGATCTGCTAGTTACTTAAATCATAACTTATTATAAGATTTTAGCTTCTTTTGATTTATTTAATATTTATAATACTCATGGATTATTTTGTCTTTGCAGAATACATCCCTTGATTGATACAGTAGTGTGCCGGAATCATATGAGGCGAGAAGAAAAACATAAAGTTTGAAAGTGTTGGATTGCTTTTAAACGAGAGACTCCGAAAACCAACATGTGCTTACACTGTTACAACTTGTTCCCGGTAACCAGTATGTTTGCTTCTTTATTTTTCAAGCTCCACGTATTAGTTTTTATTTACTTATTTGTTATCTGTGATTTGTATGATTAACAATATTGATTTGAGCTATCTACCAATACTTTATTAATATAACTATGTTATGTAATTAGCCTTACATATATCAGCGGTCAGTATTTCCAAATATTTGATTTCCTTTCTTCTCCAATCTTTATTATAGAGAAAGAAAAAAATATATATCTAAAGATGGTATATAGATTCTGTCCTATCTAATGAACTATAATTACAAAAAATTGGTGGTTTCTTACTTTTGTATCTTTTTTTCTTCGTAAAGAAAGAAAAACAAATCCATCAAAGGATGGTTTACAGTTTCTATTCTTTTAATGAAACTGCAATGACTAAAATTTAGTGTTATCGCAATTTAATTATCTTTGTAGTAATTAATCACGTTCACGGTTGAAAAATCTACGACCAATCAATTTTGGTATCTTCGTCCATTGTATGAAGATCATGTGCCTTTTTTTATCTGGTTTCTATTCCTTTACAAGAAACCATTTGTTTGAACACAAAGTAGATTATCCCTATACGACGACTGATAGGCTTTCGGGATTGCCTATATATATAAACCGCAATCGCACGGTGTCTAACTAGTAGACAGAGGCAAGTACGAGTTGTTCCCATGAGGAGCGGTGGAAATACCAATAATCAATATTCTCAATTAACCAGCAATGATGTTTTTGGATTTTTAGAATTATAAAAACAAAGAAAATAAATCAAAAAAATAAAATATATTCAACAGGAAAAGTCGGTAACTAGGGTTTATAGTATCCACCACAACTTCTATTCAATTACTGAAATGAAAAATAATCCATGAGTTATTTATCGTCCGTTCTATCGACATCACCTATTATAAGTATTGAATCGCAAATATCACTGGGACACCCTAAGCATGGCACATCAAAAGATTAAACCAAAGCATGCACCATCAAATTGTGTTAGCGAGAAAGTTATACGAAATTAAATATAGGTTCACAAATAATACTTGCTATTCTAAGCATACCTTATCAAAGAATTTTCCCAAGCATAGAATATCAAATAAGTAGACGAATAAATTTGTAACCCTAACAATTAAGCACAAAGGTTTACAAAACCGCTGAAGCAACAACTCATTTCCAATAAATCGATAAACAATATTCAAAAATCAATCTACTCAAATCATAATGGTCTATTGCAAAATCATTCAATTTAGATTTTCCTCATACCCAAAGTGGTTTCAATAATAAACCCTAGTTACAAAGAAATCTAGGAATACATTAAAATGGATTTCTCAAAACCCATAAAAATAATAATCAAGAGATAAACCAATAATAATCGTGCCGTCACCACGATAAAACCAGTCTTCTTCCCCTCCTTACGGCAGTTCACCGTCGTCGCCTCTTCTCAATTCACGGCCGCAACACCGTTCTTCTCCCCTTCGGCTCTGTAGCCGGCCTCCAAAACCGATCTCCCTCTTCTTCTCTGTGTTCCTTTTCTTTTTATAGTCTTGCAAACAAATCTGACTAAGACCTAGTAAAATCCTTAGGACCAGTCCAATATCGCAATGATTTCCTGAACTCTGGCCACGACACCACTTTCCATATTCAGCCCGCAGCAAACCAGCATATCATCCAACCAACACATCAATAATCCAAGTCCGGCTACAACATCAATAATCCAAACTATCGCCATCATCACCAGCAGTACAACTTCGATCTTCTCTCAACTCCAGTTATAATTCATCGGCAACAGCTCCATGTGTAGTCTCTACCAAACCCAAATCAAATCGAGCAAAAACTTCCATTTCTTTTTAAACGTCCCTGGAATCAAAAGCTCTTCTTAACCTCCAACTTCACCATGTTAACAGCGCCACCAACTTGGTTGTGTACACGGCAATTACTTGCCTGCCATCGACTGATATCCATCAACTGCGCAGCACTCTATCGAATTTCCTTCATCGTCCGGCCAGGTCTCCATTTCGTCATCCCCTGTTGTTGTGACTATTTCTCCATCGAGAACTTTCATATAAACCCTTTGTTCCTCAACTGTTTTCTAACCAATCCTGCATCCTTACTGCCAAGCTCAAGACAGATAAACCAACTCCCTTTGTTCTCGTTCATCAACATAGATTTCTTCTTCTGCAGCCATCTGCCATTAGAGTATCGGAAGTTCGATGCCATCTCCATTCTCGCTACTGTCACCTTCTTAGTCACGTCCAACTTTCCATTCAGCGGGCAATAGCAGCTCTTTTGTTTGCTTCATCGACAGACAAGGTACGAACTCCAGCTGCACTGTCGGCCACAATTCACGACCATCGTAATTCCATTGTTTCCCCCATCAGTTCTTCTTATTCAGTCCATATGCTTCTATGAATCGAACTCATAAATATCATTGTTGTACGTACAGTCGAGTAAGAAACAACGACTCCATAGTGCAGCTCCATCACAATAAACAAGCATTCTTCTCTGTTCGCATCAACAACCAAAAATCTCTCCAAACAACTGCATTGTTGTAGCCATTTCCATTAACCACGATCGCATCAAGATCATTTCAGGCCAAATCCATCTTCATTCGAACCAACACCGCATACACAACGGAACGAGTTCAGTTAACACAACTCCTCCATCATCTACTGCGTCAGCTAATGACCTCCATCGAATGCAACCAGTGAGAACCACATCACCCCTTTATATTTCTGGCCCATTGTAAATTCTTCTTTCAGGCAATTCTGCGAGCAACTGCAGTGCAACTTCAGTACGTACAGAGGTAGCCTCCAGCTGGTTGTATGAAGCTCCTCTTATATCTTAGTTGCACCTGCAATTTCGAATTCACAAGACCACGAATTTCCAAAGCATACCAGGACCCTAAAACAAGAAAACTTCATGCCATTCATTCGAGCAATTAATTGCAGTAGCAGCATCATCTAGTCTCCATTCTCAATCTCTCAAAAACAACCACCAGAAATCTCTTAAATTCAGTACCAACAGCCGCCATTGCTGCTGTTCTTTCCTGTACAAAAATGCTGCCTGCAACGGACCTGCCATACCCATTGTAGTTACTTAAAGAATAACCGCTGATGCAATCAGGTTCATACACCGTCAATTCAACTACTCAAGCCTTCATTCAATTGACTGCATATCAAATCATTTGAGATCAAATTAGACCCATTTCAGTCCACAACAAACCATCCTCATTCACGCCTTTCTTCACCTAATTGTTTCAATGAATCAATTTCTCAAAATCAGGACAGCAAGAACAAAACCCATTGTCGAATTTCAGCCATTAGAACAATAGATGCTATTAAATCCAGGGACATCCTTAACCTTGATGTTGATTGGTTTTCCAATTCATCTGAAGTATCCAACTCCTTCCTTGCCCTGTTTTCTCGTCAACAAATTAATCTTCGCACCATTGAAAATGGTGGTGACGGCAGCTGCTCAGGTCCCCGTTCTGTTCTCAAAACATCACCACCTTCTGGACGTGAAATGTATGTGTGGGTGGGCTAGCTTAAATGGTTAACTTGGTGTCCCACGGTCCATTAAGCTTCGTCTTCTTGACACAGGGAGTAACATATATGCCGCAAACGCCATACTGCTTCTATTTAGCCATTTTTGATCTGAGGATCGAATCCACTTGTAATTTCTACAAAAGCACTAAAATTGTGTTATTAGTCAAAATATCGAGTCTTAGCTAATATAGATATGGGTATAAAATAGCACCTACGTGCTTATCAACGACTAACATGACAAAAAAAAATTTCTTCGTCGATACGATTTACATGAACCGTACAAACGAACTGGTGTTGGTTTTCTCTATCGCTTGTATGAGATGCCAATATAGTTCGGTTCTTTCTACCAATACCGTTGGTTTCTATTTCTTGCCGGAAACCATGGATTTTTTTTAATTCAATGACGAAACTGATTTATTTGTCTTTCTTAAGAAGAAACATGTGGATCGAGGAGTTTTTTCAAAACTTTATTTTTGTTATCCATATGTATTAAATAGTTTTGTCACTAAAATTTACAAAGGAGGAGATTGTTAGAGCATTGGTCTTTCGAACTCACATGTGTTTCTACATCAAGCTTGTTGTCTAATTTAATTGTCAAAACTATATCTTGATTTCTAGTCTACAATTAGTTAAGTCTCGGTCTAGGATAGTGAAATTGAGGAATGAGCCAGTCATCATTTGTGTTCTAGTGTTTGAAGGCGAAGATCAACCGAAATTTTTGGAGAACTTCATCAACAAAAGGTAAGTGAAGACTGAACCACCTATTTCTCATGTTATATTCACTTTTATATCTTGAGACGATTGCCACATAACTAATTAAAATAGCTTGCATAGACAAGAATTTCGAGTCGAGAACTAATCATTTAGTTTACAAAATTCTCGAAATATAATGACTAAGCTTAATGAACATTTGTTCATACTTGATCAAATTCGGTGGACAATAATTTATCGTTCATAACCAAATCATGATTCAAGTTCATCATTGGAAAATATCCTGGAACAGTGATAAGTGTCATTATTATTTATTCAGGAATTTTTCGAATTAATTTAGAGAAATATAGAACTACTATATTCGGAATACAAGACAGTGTTATCAGTCTTTCAAACTGAGATAACTATCATATGTGTGAAGTCGTATTACATGTATTCGTATACGTAGCGGAGTAGCCATATATCGACTTTCAGATTTGTGTGATATGCATATTCGTATGTACATTATTGGAGAATCTGTTTGTTTCGTGATCAAGATATGTTTGTATATTCGTATACAAACAATTGTGGAACTGTGGTATGGGAACCGGGTTAAACTAATCAAACCGGTATGCGAACCAATACAACTCTATGTTCTATAACCAGTTTAGTACCCAAACCGGTACGTAAAGATTGTTCTGTGAACTCCGGAACCGGCAAAGGTCAAAGAGTTTGCAAACCGGTACGAGGAATAAAAAGTTCTGTATGAGTTCAGAACTTGGTAATTTCATAATTGTGCAAATCGGTTTATGAACTGAAAAGTTATGTTGACTCCAGAACTCGGTAATTACATATAAGTTTGCAAACAGGTCCGCATACTGTGACTCAACCGATTCACGAACGGATCAAATAATTGTACCTTGTATATTTACAAACTATGTCGATCATGATTCAATTGCGATTAAATTATTTCTATGAAGTAATTTGCATTTGATCTTTTCTATAATTAACACTAGTCTCATTTAATCACATGATTATGACTCAATATTCATGTCTTAGTGAAGATGAAAATGAGTGTTAAGCTTTTAAGTTCAAATCGGCTAGTTTCGGCTAACCATGTTGAACATAGCCTTTATACATGGTTCGGTTATGGTTTACCTAACCATAGAGTATATCTTGCATATGTGATTAAGATTCAAGGATTTCATCTAACAGCGGATATTGTTTGTTTGGTTCCAAAGCTATCTTAGCTTAAACCTAAAGCAACCTATGACTTGAAGTCTATATAAGGGGAACTCTTGGAAACTTGGATCTTTGAATCCCTGCACTACTTTTTGATGTTTCCTAGTTGTATCTATAGTCGTCCTCTCCAGAAACCATTTTAGGGTTTAACGACTATAAAGACTTCACAGGGATTCGTGAAGCCATGTCAAGTTAACTTTTATCTTGATAATTTGAGTATCCTGATCTTGATTCTTTGTAGAGTTTGACCCAACGATCAAGATAGATAGTAATCAACAGGGTCTCTTCGTCTCTTAATTTGTTGATTCTGCGAGTTTTATACTTGTGAGGTGAATACTAATCTTAGTTGTACTTCGGGTTGCATAAGTCCAGATTTTGAGGAGAACCAGACTTTTTGCTAAGTTGCTATCGATTTCCATCACTTGAATCTATCCTTTGATCTGATCATCTTTTTAGATTGTAAATCAGGAAATCAATTATAGGCTTAAAATGTGGGAGGCAGATCTGTTTTAAAGTCTTCAATTGAAGTTGAAGCAACTCTTAGTCGTGGGTGACATCGTCTAAGGGAATCAAGTGCGCATAGTCTTTCGAGATTCAAGAGGCGCAAGGAACGCGACTGTACCTTAATCGGTGGTTTCATTTTAGGGGGCTCAACTACATTCCAGTCCGAAATTAATTGGTAGCAAGCTAGTGTCTGTAGCGGTTTAATTGGTGTTCAATATGGACTAGGTCCCGTGGTTTTTCTGGGTTTGCGGTTTCCTCGTTAATAAAACTTCTGGTATCTGTGTTATTTCCTTGTCTATAAATACACGAAGTTTGCCTTTCTAGCAAACCAATTCTTCATAATAACAGACTTTCTATTTTGTCTTTGTTACTGGTGTAGACGCCTATCGGATAGGAGAGTAATCTAATTAGGTGAAATCTGTTATGGCTGCTCGTTTTAAAGTCTTCTTTGGGATTGAGAAGCTCTAGCGCGATCAGTTGGTGGGAAACTAGATAATTGCGGTTTATCTTTGTTTTTGATTGATTTGATTGAATAACGGTGGTTGAAATCTGATTGCACCTAGTTTGTTTATTCTTGAGAATCTTCTCTTCTGATATAAGATTCACTCAAACTAGTTCAAAGTTTCGACAGGGATCTTTCGACTGTTGTTAGTTCTAAAGACGATCTTATGATAATACATTGTTAATAGACTCCGTTATGTGCGTGATTGATCACAAGAGATTCAAGTGATTGTGTGCAGGTTTTTATTGAAGATTTAAGAAGATTTGAAGACAAAGAAGATATTGAATATCTGACTTGGGTTTTATAATCTTTGGTGTGTACAATACTTGTTTGGGTAAAATAGGATCCAATTAATAATCGGTTTATCCTTGTGGTAGATTGGATTGATTAATTGAGTATATCGGCATAAACACGGTTCTTCGGATTAAAGGTGTTGTTGGCTTAATCTTAATCGATTACCTTTGGGTGATTGAACATAAGATAGATCTAGACCCGACGAAGGAGTGTATGTTAAGATAAACGGAAGATCCTTTGTCCGACTCATATCACTTGGTTGAATAGAGTTGATACCAAACAGATTTCTTGTTCCTTTACTATTTGGAATACGAACCAAAGGGATTGTTCCAAGTACGTGACTTATTCATAAGTCGGAGGCGTGGGAATACAGACGGAACTAGGTGAACTATAGGGTTAGTTACTTAGTCTCAACTATACGAAGTTAAGTGTAATTTTGTGTAGCGTCTTAATCCTGAGATTATTCAATTCTGGACTAGGTCCCGGGGTTTTTCTGCATTTTCGGTTTCCTCGTTAACAAAATCTTGATGCGTCATTTACTTTTATTTTCCGCATTATAATTTTTTTATTATAATTAAAGTAAATTACACAAATGTTAATTCATATTTACTTGATAAGCAATCCTATTGTGTTTGGTTAAGCCCGAACCTTTATATCAAGTAAACATACTTCGTTGTTGTATTGTCTCGATCTCGTATCCATAGACGATCACACGAAGTGTGAACCGATTAGTTGTATTGTCTCGACTCAGTCCATAGACAATCACTTTCGGAGAAAGGACTTATAGGTAGGAAAAGTTTTAGCTTGAGGTATATTTGGGTATCCTCGCCTTTTCAGTATGTAATTTATTGGAGAATTGCTTCTAGTTGTATGTAATTTTTTTTGAATATGTTGTCTCCTTATTTTTGCTGCTTGAAATGCTAATTTGTTTACATTTCGCAGGGGCTGTAACTGCTATTGGTTGGAGCAAGTAGTTCAGTTTCTGTATCTGGAAACATGTCAAATGCATCTCCAGCCTCTCGATCCTCAACATCTGGGTCTACTGAAGTGACACCTTCTGCAACACCTGGAGATGTTGCTACACAAATAACGGAGCAGCCTACACAGGACCTTGCACCTGAAAGTAAACCAAAGAAGAAGGGGAGAGTAACATCTAAAGTATGTAATGATTTTACTAGACTCTGTGACGAAGTAGTTGAATGTAATCATTGCAAAAAGAAGAAAGACAAACTCAAGGAAATGAAACATCTAGTATGAGGACACACCTGACTAGATGTTGTGAAAATCCCAACAGGAAGAAGAAAGGACAACAAAGCTTGGTGTTTCCAATACCAAAACCTGGGAAATCTTCTAAACTACTTTCTGTCGGTTATGACAAGGAAATGTGTAGAAGGAAATTGGCTGAGTTTGTGATACAAGATGAGCTACCTTTCAGATTGGTAGAAGGAAAAGGGTTCAGAGCATTTTGTCAAGTGTTAGAACCTAGATTCAAGGTGCCAAGCCGGATGACAATCTACCGAGATCTTTTAGTCATCTACAAAGACGAGAAAGTATTGTTGAAGAAGTATTTCAAGGACAACAAACAAAGAGTATCTCTCACAACAGATACATGAACTTCTCCTAATAACTTCAATTATATGTGTATGACAGTGCACTTTGTTGATATTAATTGTGTTAGAGCATTGCTCGGTCAAACTTTCATGTGTTTCTATCTCAAGCATGTTTGTCAATGTTAGTGATCAAAACCATAAGTCTTGATTTCTAGCCTATTTGTAGATGTCTCGGACTAGGACATAGATAGTGTAGTTGAGCTTAAATCTCTCGACGTTCATATCTTGAAGACGAATAACTACTAAGGGGAGCTTGTGGAACTTATTCGACAAAAGGTATGTGGAGACATGAACTTATCTATCACTTGGAAAGTCTATTTCTACTATCTACTATATTAAGACATAAGTCGTGTTACGATATAGTTTTCTCTATCCACATTTGAGATTTCGAGATGAGTATATCTCTCTTACATATTTCTCGAAATATGTGTTGATAAGCTTTCGCTTCGACCAAGTTCATCTTATATCATGAGAAAATTTCCGAGTGACATCTTACATGGTTTGTGTGATACAATCATTTGGTGTAAGACTTGGAAGGTTTCAATAATGATTATTTCAATATCTTGAAAATTGCTTTGATGTTAATAGTGTGTGAAAATGGCTATTGTCATTGTAAAAGAATGTTTCAATGATTAAAATAAAGAGTTCATGATGTAACCATCTTTGGATATAAGCATATATAGTGTGTTCGCACATTAGTGTATAAGTCCATAAATCGGGAGCCAAGAGTATGCATATGTGTGTATACGAAATTGGTGACGGAGACAGGTTCGAGAACTTCCACTGAGTTTGGTTTTGGAAAAACTCTTAACTAGTCACCTTAAGTATGCGTACCCGTACGCATACTGGCGGAAGTTTTTGAACCGAAAATTTCTGTTGAGTTTGGAAACTTTACAAACTCAAATCCGGTTGTTTAAGTACGCATACCCGTACGCATACTTAGGCTGGTTACTTTGAAAATCAGTCAATTCCATGAACTTAAACATTTAAATCATAAGGAATGCAATCTTTGCAAACCGTGGCTATAATGTTCATGATTGATTCAAGTGAATCAAACCGATTTGATTTCAGTTGTGTTTTCTAAACAATTGAACAACTCTTAACTAGTTTCATTTGAGTCATTTGAACTAGTTATGGTTAAGATGAATAAGGTTGATATGAGAGTAATCATATGTCTAACCTCGGTTAACTATTAGTGAACCAACCTAGTGTACACGTTTAGGTACAACTACATAAACCTAAATGAGGGTACATTTCATTTGTGTGCAACAAGCTAAGTTCGATCTAACGGTTGAAAGATATTAGCTTGGTTGAATCAGGTTTTTCATATAACGGTGATTATTGAATGCTTTGTTACCAAGGTAACTTAGATTGCAAATTCTAATTTGAAAACTATATAAAGGAAAACTCTAGCGACTGGGAAACCTAATCCCCACATCTCCTGTGTGTTAATAGTTGCATAACTAGAGTCGATTCTCCTTTAACCTTAGGTTTCTTCTCGAGACCCCGTAGGTTAACGACTTGAAGACTTCATTGGGATTGTGAAGCCAGACCCAACTATTATTTTTGTAGCTGCGTGATGTGATCTTGCTGTTTCTATCGTGATGAGTGCAATTGAAATAATTGGCTCGAGATTTTATATCTCCGATAGGAAAGATAGAAAAGTAATCACAAACAAACTTCGTCTCATCGTTTGTGATTCCATAATAACTTTTTTCTCTAGTCGATTAAGTTTATTTGAGGTAATTGATAATACTAGGATGTTCTTCGGGAATATACGTCTGGTTTATCAGTTGGTTCATGTTCACCTTGATTTATCAAAAGACAGAACAAAAACTCTTGGGTATTTCTGTGGGAGACAGATTTATTCAATTCTATAGACTTTTCTGTGTGAGACAGATTTTTCTTTCAAGTCTTCGACTTTGGGTCATAGCAACTCTTAGTTGTGGGTGAGATCAGCTAAGGGAATCAAGTGCGTAGTATCCTGCTAGGATCAGAGACGTAAGGAGCGCAACTGTAACTTGAATCAGTGTGATATTGATTAGGGTTCAACTACAGTCCAGTCCGAAGTTAATTGGTAGTAGGCTAGTATCTATAGCGGCTTAATACAGTGTGGTGTTATTTATTTTCCGTATTATATTTTGTTATATAATTGAAATATCACAGGTTGTACGTTAAGATCAATCAATTAGAATATCCAACCTTTGGTTGTTGATTTACATTGATTGACACTTGAACATTGTTCTTTGATACTGTTCAAGTAACTCCTCTTATATTCAATCAGGCTCGCAGATTTCTATTTGCTGATTGTGGATTGAATTAAAAGCTAGAGATATTAAACTCTTTGATATACTTTAATCTAGATTGAGTCTGACTGTCTAGTTGGTTCTCTATAAAGTGTATTGGAGTAAGTATTCTCATATTTCCAAACAAATTATTGGGTGTAGTTTTTAGACCCCAGCATTTTCAAATTGGAAGCTTCAAAAGAGAATCATTTTGTTTTTCCAAGTCAAGGGTCATAGTGGACTGGATATTGGAAAAATGCTAGAGGGATGTTTGCTGGATTGGGGGTTAGAAGATGTTTTTGTTGTGACTTTGGACAATGTCAGTGAAAATAATATGGAAATTGACTATCTTCAAACTAGTGTCATCAATTGTACAGGAGCATCAGTTCGAGCTTAATACATGCAGGTTAGATTGCTTTTCCTTGTTTGCTTCTAGATAGATGTTTTCACATTGCTAACATACCTTGCTTTGGTTATTTTCTTTTGTAATAAACGATTTGCATAGTTTAGGTTGTCACCCGAGATTTGTTAACCATGTTTAAGCTTATTTTGAAGTACATTTTACTCTTTGCTTTACTTAACACTAGCAAAGACGCATGTGAAAAAGCGGAGGTCTAACAACACCACCCAATATTTCGCTTAGCAATCTGTATGGAAAAACTCCGAAACACTTTCTAGAGAATCAACTAGACAGTCAGACTCAATCTAGGTAAAAGTATCTCAAGGAGTTAATATCTCAATCTCTCGATTTAATCTTACTCAAGCAAATTGAGAGTCTTAATTAAAGAGAGATAACTTGGATGGTACCAGAGACCAATATCCAAGGATCAATCAATATCAATCAACAACCGTTAGGTCGTACTCTCCAATTGATTGATCTAACGCACAACCTTTATTATTTCAATTATAAAGATAAAACAATATAATGCGGAAATTGAAATAACACAGACACAAAAAAATTTGTTAACGAGGAAAACGCAAATGCAGAAAATCCGCGGGACCTAGTCCAGATTGAACACACACTGTATTAAGCCGCTACAGACACTAGCCTACTCCAAGCTAACTTCGGACTGGACTGTAGTTGAACCCCAATCAATCTCCTACTGGTCCAAGGTACAGTTATGTTTCTACGCCTATGATCCCAGCAGGATACTGCACACTTGATTCCCTTAGCTGATCTCACCCACAACTAAGAGTTGCTACGACCAAAAATCGCAGGCTTTAACAATAAATAAATCTGTCTCCCACAGACAAGTCTATCAAAGGATCAATCTGTCTCCCACAGATAAACCCTAAAGTTTTGTTCCGTCTTTTGATAATAATCAAGGTGAATAGGAACCAATTGATAATCCGGTCTTATATTCCCGAAGAACAGCCTAGATTAATCAATCACCTCACAACAATCTTAATCGTATGGTAGCGAAACAAGACGTTGTGGAATCACAAACGATGAGACGAATGTGTTTGTGATTACTTTTTATATCTTGCCTATCGGATATATCAAATCTCAAGCCAATCAATATGATTGTACTCATACGATAGAAGATGAAAGATGAGATCACACAACAAAAGTAGTATCGGTCTGGCTTCACAATCCCAATGAAGTCTTTAAGTCGTTTAACCCGGTTTGAGAAAAAAAAACAGAGGGTTAAAGGAGAATCGACTCTAGTATGCAAACTAGTATCACACTTAAGGTGTGGGGATTAGTTTTGCACAATACTAGATGTCTCCTATATATAGTCTTCCAAATCAGGGTTTTTCCTTGGTTACAAAGAAAACAATATCCACCGTTTAGATGAAAACCTGATTTAGATTCAAGCTAATATTTCTCAACCGTTAGATCAAAAACTTAGCTTGTTATACACACTTGAACTACACGCCTTTAGGTTTGTTAACCGTACCCAAACGTGTGTATTGTTGGTTCAATAAAAGTCAACCAAAAGGTTAGCCATATGAGCATTTCATACCAATCATGTTCTTCTTCACCATAACTAGTTCAAATGACTCAGATGAACTAGTTAAGAGAGTTGTTCAATTGCAAGGAAATCTCATGTAATACACAAGACACAATTGAAGCAAAGATGATTTGATTCACTCGAATCGGTTCATGAACTTTTATAGCCACGGTTTGCAAACTGCATTCCTTAGTCTTTATAAGTTTAAGTTCAGAAATCATCTTCAGATATATAACTTTTCCCAAGTTCGCAGACTAGGTTTGCGGACTTACGCAACCGTTAGAGTTTACAAACTCCAGCAGAAAATATCGACAAAGACTTTCCGCCGGTTCACAGACTGGGTTCGCGGACGCAGCTAGTGCGTCAACTCCAGCAGAATTTCTCGGGATGAGAAGTTCGGTTGTTCGCGGACTTGACTCACGCTATTCTCCGGTTTCTCTTGATCACCAAAGTTCGCAAATTTTGGTTTAAGGAATATGACTTATACATAAATGTGTTTCCACAACAATGTTTATTTCCACCATTGGTTATGTAATCTAAACTCTCATTTCAATCATTGAAACATTGTTAGAGGACGTTATACAGTTGTTACACCATTTCTCGTCAAAGCAATTTTCAAAGTGATTGAAACATATCATAACTTTCTTCACTAGGTAAAGATAAACTTGATCGAAGCGAAAAGCTGACCAACACATATTTCGAGATATAGATAGGCGAGGTATACTCGGCTCGAAATACCAAATGTGTATAATCCAAGTCTATATATATAGCATACGACTTCTTGAAGAGTAGGAGATACAATAGATAGACTTTTGAGTGACAGATAAGTTCAAGTCTTCACATACCTTTTTGTTGAGAAGTTTCACCGATTCTTTGAGTAGTTCTTCTTTTTGTATGATGAATCTCCATGAAGTCCTTGAGCTCAACTACACTTTTCTATCCTAGTCCGAGACTTAGATATAATAGACTAGAAATCAAGACTTATAGTTTTGATCACTAACATTGACAAACATGCTTGAGATAGCAACGCATGCGAGGTCGACCGAGCAATGCTCTAACAATCTCCCCCTTTGTCAATTTTAGTGAAAAACTATCAATACATATGGAATACAAAAAAGATAATGAAACTTTAGTAGATCCTATTCCACATGTCCAATCTTCAACATTCCTCGAAATCTTCGTCACTTCCAAGTACTTCAATGATCCCAAAGGTTGTAAGCTTAGCATCACCGTTGTTGAAGATCCGTAGCTATAACAATGAGAAAGCATCGGTCTCGATCATTGTTATACAGTGTCATAGTATTATTACATAGTGTCAAAGTCCAATTATATCACAACTTCAAGAATAATACTATGGTGATATGTATCACTCCCCCTTAGTCAATACTCCATCTCACATGTAAACCACTCCCCTTTACACAATGATCCGAAAACCTTATGTATTTGTAGTGTGAACTACATATCAATTCTCCCCCTTTTTGTCAATAAAATTGGCAAAGGTACAAGAACGGGATAATAATGACATTTTCGTAAGAGACATTTCATGACTAAAAGAAAAAAATACATACAATCTAATTTAGATGCAATCATATAGTCGAAGCTAATAGCATTCATCAAGGATTTTAAAGATACAAGATAACCCCTCTAATATTCCACAGCCGCACTCCCCACAAAGATATGGAAATTAAGCACATGTTCAAAAGAACTCTCCCCCATTTGATGTCATTCCCGAAAGAACAACAAGAGCGACCTTAATTTCAAAAGAAAAGAAGGATTTGGAAGCAAAAAGGATACTAACAAGACAAAAACAACTCTACAAAAACTGAACTGAAGTAAGCCTACTGGAGTTTCAATCTCAATTTCCCAAAAGATAGAGATAAGCATAGGGGCAAGAGTTATAGAGATGTTTTAATGAACCAAAAAAAACACCAATAAACTGCCGCAAGTGTTGAAATGTAGCAGTGTCTAATGGTTTGGTAAGAATATCAGCCAATTGTTGTTCGGAAGGCACAAATTCCATACTTATGATACCATTTTCATAGAGATCACGAATAAAATGGTAACTTATGTCAATGTGCTTTGTTCTTGAGTGTTCAACGGGATTCTCAGTGATTCGAATCGCACTAGAGTTATCACAAAAGATCTTCATTATTCTAGTATCAACTCCATAATCAGCTAACATTTTTTTCATCCATAGGAGTTGAGTACAGCATGATCCAGCAACAATATATTCTGCCTCACATGTAGATAGGGATTGAGAATTTTGCTTCTTGCTATGCCAAGCTACAAGATTCAGTCCTACATAGTAGAAACCCCCTGATGTACTTCTTCTGTCTTCTACACACCCTACCTAATGAACATCTGAATAAACAGAAAGGTCAGTGTTAGTATCAAAGGTGTAAGATAGACCATACCCGGCAGTGTGATTAATATATCGAATGATCCTTTTTGCAGCTGCAACATGAGATTCCTTTGGATTTTCCTGAAACCTAGAACAACAACCAACACTGAAAGAAATATCAGGTCTAGTAGATGTAAGATACAAAAGGCTACCAATAATAGATCGATACATCTTTTGATCCACTTTTGCTCCTTTCTCATCTCTATGTGGTTTACCAGTAGTGGGCATAGGTGTCAATTTTTGAGAGGACTTATCTAGGCCAAACCTTGTCACAAGATCTCAAGCATACTTCTTTTGGGATAAGTAAATTCCATCCTTATGTTGTTGAATTTTTAATCCTAAGAAGAATTTTAATTCACCAACATTGCTCATTTCAAATTCTTTAGCAAGGGAGACTTGGAAGTCTTTTCAAACTTTTCAGAAGTTGATCTATAGATAATATCATCTACATAGACTTGAGCAATGACAACATCTTTCCCACACCACTTGGTAAACAAGGTTTTATCAGCTCCACCTCTTGAAAAACCTTTTCTAATGAGGGAAGTGGTAAGTTTTTCAAACCAGGCTCTAGGTGCTTGTTTCAACACATACAATGCCTTTTTGAGCTTTAGCACATGATCTGGAAAATCAGGATTTTCAAACCCCTTAGGTTGAGCAACATAGACTTCCTCCTTTAAAATTCCGTTTAGGAACGCGGATTTTATATCCATTTGAAACAGCTTAACCTTAAGAAAATAAGCATGAGCTAATAAAGTCGAATGGACTCAAGGCGTGCCACATGAGCAAAGGTTTCATCAAAGTCAATCCCTTCAATCTGTGAATATCTGATAAACACATTTTTGTGTCTAATTTGTCCTCAATGTCCGTATTGTTGGAACTCTATTTTGGTACTAATATTGTGTTTTTATGTATTTTTAGGAAATAAACATTTTTGGAAAATTCGGCTCGAAAAGTTGATTTTGGCACCCGGAGGACAAGTGTTATTCGGACTCTCGCTTTTGGATAAGGGGTAACCTAATTACTAAGGGGCACCCCCAGGTCACCCCCAAGGCAGCTGCTATTAGCACCCCAGTTCAGGATAGGGGGACACCCTTTCTTCTTCGTTTGAAAACTGTTTTGGCGGGAAATGAAATTCTCAACTGGCAGAAGTTTGATCACAAAAATGAAGAGGTTACGGGTCGATTCAATGGCTGAAATTTGATAGAGAGATGTGGTATAGGTTAAGGAACACATATTGGGCAGTGGGTTCGATCGGAATTGGCTGGAAAACGCGTGATGATTCACACACCCAAAACAGAGCACGTGTACTGTAACACGAGCAAAATTGAAGTTCTTGTGTGCATGGAGGAGTTCTACTAGCGTTGGAAGAGTGCTGAGACGTGGACAAGGCTAACTAGAGCGTGCAGGATCAAATCTAACGCGTGCATGGGCTTAAAAATGGAAATTATCATTATTATGGGCAGCAAGGAATATTCGAAATAAAGAGAGTATATACGCAATCAATGGTCGGATTTTTGGCCTCAATTCACTATAAATACACGTACAATTGAAGCTAGCGAAGTTTAGAGAGAATTGGGAGGGGCTTAGAGCACTACAGAGCAAGAAAATCCAAGTTGCAGAGATTCTGGTTCTGCTACTGCTTCTGCTGCTGCGAGGAGGAAGAACGTGAAGAACAGACTCTCCAGGACCGTCATTTATCAACAATGACATCGACTGTCTTTTGTGGGTCGTAGTTTCCCAACGACAACAGCACTTCAGCTCTGTCGTTGAATCTGGACGCCTTCTGTGGGTCGCAAAATCCTGTTTTACATCATTTTCTTGTCTTTCTCTTCATTGTAAAACACTTTTGAGCATCAATGAAATTCTTTGAGAGGTTTTCCAACATGATGAGCGGCTAAAATACCTGGTGATTGAGGCAATGGAGGATCTATTCACTCATGTTTGATTGGTAATATTTTTATTTATAATTTCGTTAATTATTTATTTTATTTAATTCACTTGGATAAAAATATAAAAAAAAGGGATAAAATGGTTTTCTTAATTATTTGTGAATTAGTTTGATGTTTTATGCTTAGAATATATTCTTTGATAAATCATGCTTAAGGATTACAACTTAATATTTGGACACCTTTTAAATTAAAAAGTGATTTAATAAGAAAAAGAGCTTAATAATAATTTCTGAAATATTATTTATAACCAATCAACTTGAAGTAATAGTGAATCTTGAGCCTTAATCTTTCTAAAATCTTGACATTACTATTAATTTCCTTTATTTATTTATTTTTTTTAAATCTTAAAAAAAAAAAGAGTTACCTTCACAAGTTCGAAAAGAACCCAGTTTTCACCACTATCTACAACAACATTTGAAAATACATCAAATTTTTGGGGTGGACCATAGCAGACATTAAGGGTATAAGTCCTACTGTTTGTATGCATCAGATCTATCTAGAAGAAGACACCAAACCTTCTAGGGAGATGCAACGTCGACTAAACCCCAATATGAAAGAAGTAGTTCGAACTGAGGTTCTTAAGATACTAGATGCAGGCATTATCTACCCTATCTCAGACAGTAAGTGGGTTAGCCCTGTTCAGGTTGTTCCCAAGAAATATGGTATTACTGTAGTCCAGAATGATAACAATGAGTTAATCCCGACCCGAATGACCACGGGTTGGCGTGTTTGTATTGATTATAGGAAATTGAACAAGGTCACTAGGAAGGACCACTTTCCCCTTCCCTTCATCGACCAGATGCTAGAGAGATTAGCTGGACATAGTCACTACTGCTTTTTAGATGGCTACTCTGGATATAATCAGATCGTTATTTCCCCAGAAGACCAGGAGAAAACCACTTTTACCTGTCCCTTTGGTACCTTTGCGTATAGACGTATGCCTTTCGGGCTATGTAATGCCCCTGCGACTTTTCAGCGTTGCATGATGAGCATATTTTATGACATGGTAGAACGGTTCTTAGAGGTCTTTATGGATGATTTTTCAGTGTTTGGTTCGTCTTTCGATGAGTGCTTGCATCATTTTTCATTAGTTCTGACTAGGTGTAAGGAAAAGAATTTAGTACTTAATTGGGAGAAATGTCACTTTATGGTTCGTTCAGGAATTGTTCTAGGGCATATCGTATCTTCAAAGGGTATAGAGGTAGATAGAGCCAAAGTTGACCTTATTAAAACTTTACCGGTCTCAAAAACCGTAAGAGATATTAGGTCATTCTTAGGGCATGCTGGTTTTTATCGTCGTTTCATTAAGGATTTTAGCTTGATGTCTAGACCTCTTTGCAATTTGCTTGCAAAAGATGTTAAGTTTGTCTTTGATGATGCTTGTTTAGAGGCTTTTGAGAAGATTAAGTCATTACTCACTACCGCCCCCATAGTCCAGGCACCCAGATGGAACCTACCCTTTGAGATCATGTGCGATGCTTCAGATTATGCTATTGGTGTTGTGCTAGGTCAGCGAGAAAATAAGTTACTTCATGTGATTTACTATGATAGCAAAACTCTGAATGATGCCCAGTTGAACTATACCACTACCGAGAAGGAACTATTAGCCGTTGTGTTTGACTTAGACAAGTTTAGACCCTATCTCTTAGGTTCTAAGATCATCATATATACTGATCATTCTGTTTTAAAATATCTTTTGTCTAAGAAGGATACTAAACCTAGATTGATTAGGTGGATTATGTTGTTGCAAGAGTTTTCTCCAGACATGAGAGACAAAAAGGGTGCCGAAAATGTTGTAGCAGATCACTTGTCTAGGCTAGTTGTTAGTTCCCTAGATGATTCCCTTCCTATAAGGGATAGCTTTCCTGATGAACAATTGTTCTTTGTTACCCAATTACCTTGGTATGCGAATATAGTGAACTATCTTGTTACTGGTCGAATGCCCCAACATTGGGGTAAACAAGATCGTTCTAGATTTTTAGCCGAGGTTAAGCACTTCTTTTGGGATGATCCTTATTTGTTTAAGTATTGTCCAGACCAGATTATTAGGAGGTGTATACCTGAGAGTGACCAGTCCAGTATTATTTCCTTTTGTCATGATCATGCTTGTGGGGGTCACTTTAGTGGTAAGAAGACTGCTGCTAAGATATTGCAGTGTGGATTTTATTGGCCTTCGTTGTTTAAAGACTCCCATAGTTACTGTGTTACTTGTGAACGTTGCCAGAAATTAGGAACCATTTCCCGTAGGAACATGATGCCCTTGAAACCGATTCTGATTGTTGAGGTCTTTGATGTGTGGGGTATTGACTTTATGGGTCTGTTCCCTAATTCTTTTGGTAACCTATACATCCTTGTCGCTGTAGACTATGTCTCTAAGTGGATTGAAGCGGTTGCGTGTAAAACCAATGACCATAGGGTTGTGATAGAGTTCTTGAAAGAAAATATACTTACACGTTTTGGTACACCACGAGCTATAATTAGTGATGGAGGGTCACACTTTTGTAATGGACCTTTTAGGCTTTTAATGAAGAAATATGGTATTACTCATAAGGTAGCTACCCCGTATCATCCACAGACTAGTGGTCAAGTTGAGGTTTCCAATAGGGAGATAAAACGTATATTAGAGAAAACAGTTAATCCTAATCGGAAAGACTGGTCTTCTAGGCTTACTGATGCCTTATGGGCTTACCGTACTGCGTTTAAGACCCTATTGGAATGTCGCCTTATCGGCTTGTTTATGGCAAGGCATGTCATTTACCTGTTGAGTTAGAACATAGAGCTTATTGGGCTGTTAAGCAGCTAAATTTTTCACTCGACAAGGCAGGAGCCCATAGGAAACTCCAGCTCAATGAGTTGGAAGAGATTCGTAGAGATGCGTATGATAGTGCGAAGGAGTATAAGAACAAAATGAAACTTGTGCATGATAGGAATATTCTAAGAAAGACATTTTCTCCAGGTCAAAAAGTTCTTCTGTATGATACCCGCTTACATCTTTTCCCTGGGAAGTTGCGTTCTCGGTGGACGGGTCCTTTTATTGTTCGCACTGTTTTTCCTCATGGAGCTGTTGAAATTAAGTCACCGGATGGTAGTAGTTCTTCGAAGGTTAACGGTCAGAGATTGAAACCCTTTTTAGAGCCCTTTCCTACAGGTGATGTTGAGGAGGTCCCTCTGGAGGACCCTGTTTACCCTTGATTGACCATCGAGGCGGATTGTATGTTGTATATTAGTTTTTGATTTTCTTCCACCCAGGTACTATCTTTCCAACTTCTCCTCGTGTTTTGTTACTTTTGGTACTGCTCTTTCATTAGAAACATTGAGGACAATGTTAGATTTAAGTTTGGGGGTGGGGAAGAAACTTTTTGTTAGTTTTAAGTTGCAATAAATAAACTCCAGAGCCTAGAAATTTATGCGTATTAGGATAGCACTAACCAATCTAAGTGGATGGAAACATTTTTGTAGGAGTTGAGGAACCAATCTGACTAGATGGAAACATCTATAGAGTCTATTCATAAAAGCACAGAGCTCAGGTGTTAGAAATAACATGATAGTTTCGCCATATCTCGTCGAGTCCTTTTCACTTTTTTTTTTTTTTTTTTTTTTCAAGTGATTTGGTGGGGCACACGATTCAAGTTGTTACCCTAGGGGAATAGAGTGACTGAGTTACCTAAAAAAAAAAAAAAAAAAAAAAAAGACGGACCAGTTAGACCAATCGGAATAAGTATTAACACTTGGATAGCAATATGCGTGTGTTCTCCCTGTTTCCGTCGCCTAAGCAAGCGTGGAATGCAGGACCCGTGGGAACTATCGTGTAATCTGCTGACAAGAAGCATGCGCTTGGATCAAAAGATCTATTCATGCCGTTAAGTTAAAAAAAAATGGTTATTGTGTGTAGTCAACTGCTGGTTCCCTTGTATTTGCCAGTTTGTTGATCTAGATTTAAGTTATTGACCACTGGTTCCCTTGTATATGCCAGTTGTGTTATATTAGTCAGACCGGTATCTCATCCATTAGGATAGGTCATTCTGGCAGTGGCCTTCAGACAGATATGTGAAACATCGATCATTTGGTTAACAAAACACATCACATTTCTTTTCTCCATCCCTTTTTCTATCCATATGATTAGTTTGACTCCGAATATGATGTCCATAGTGCAACTATCTGAGTAGAGCTATGTCACTTTATATGAATTTTAGTATGCTTGAGTGCAAACTCGTGTACATCAATTGGAATTTCGCATCAGGGTACTTCCTCCTATAGTCAATGATTTTATGCCAACCAAGGAGATTCTTTAGTGCCTTCCAAGGTTCGTTGTAGATAGCTAGGGTCTGGAGTAATGGTTTTGTGGGCACACCTCTGGTAAACCCTCCCGAGATTAACTCGGTTTTATTTATTTTTTATTAGTTTTGCTCGAGGACTAGCAAATAATAAGTTTGGGGGTATTTGATAGACACATTTTTGTGTCTAATTTGTCCTCAATGTCCGTATTGTTGGAACTCTATTTTTGTAATATTGTGTTTTTATGTATTTTTAGGAAATAAACATTTTTGGAAAATTCGGCTCGAAAAGTTGATTTTGGCACCCGGAGGACAGGTATTATTCGGACTATCGCTTTTGGATAAGGGGTAACCTAATTACTAAGGGGCACCCCCAGGTCACCCCAAGGCAGCTGCTATTCGCACCCCAGTTCAGGATAGGGGGACACTCTTTCTTCTTCGTTTGAAAACTGTTTTGGCGGGAAATGAAATTCTCAACTGGCAGAAGTTTGATCACAAAAATGAAGGGGTTATGGGTCGATTCAATGGCTGAAATTTGATAGAGAGATGTGATATAGGTTAAGGAACACATTTTGGGCAGTGGGTTCGATCGGAATTGGCTGGAAAACGCGTGATGATTCACACACCCAAAACAGAGCACTGTACTGTAACACGAGCAAAATTGAAGTTCTTGTGTGCATGGAGGAGTTCTACTAGCGTTGGAAGAGTGCTGAGACGTGGACAAGGCTAACTAGAGCGTGCAGGATCAAATCTAACGCGTGCATGGGCTTAAAAATGGAAATTATCGTTATTATGGGCAGCAAGGAATATTCGAATTAAAGAGAGTATATACGCAATCAATGGTCGGATTTTTGGCCTCAATTCACTATAAATACACGTACAATTGAAGCTAGCGAAGTTTAGAGAGAATTGGGAGGGGTTTAGAGCACTACAGAGCAAGAAAATCCAAGTTGCAGAGATTCTGGTTCTGCTACTGCTTCTGCTGCTGCGAGGAGGAAGAACGTGAAGAACAGACTCTCCATGACCGTCGTTTATCAACAGTGACATCGACTGTCTTCTGTGGGTCGTAGTTTCCCAACGACAACATCACTTCAGCTCTGTCGTTGAATCTGGACGCCTTCTGTGGGTCGCAAAATCCTGTTTTACATCATTTTCTTGTCTTTCTCTTCATTGTAAAACACTTTTGAGCATCAATGAAATTCTTTGAGAGGTTTTCCAACATGATGAGCGGCTAAAATACCTGGTGATTGAGGCAATGGAGGATCTATTCACTCATGTTTGATTGGTAATATTTTTATTTATAATTTCGTTAATTATTTATTTTATTTAATTCACTTGGATAAAAATATAAAAAAAGGGATAAAATGGTTTTCTTAATTATTTGTGAATCAGTTTGATGTTTTATGCTTAGAATATATTCTTTGATAAATCATGCTTAAGGATTACAACTTAATATTTGGACACCTTTTAAATTAAAAAGTGATTTAATAAGAAAAAGAGCTTAATAATAATTTCTGAAATATTATTTATAACCAATCAACTTGAAGTAATAGTGAATCCTGAGCCTTAATCTTTCTAAAATCTTGGCATTACTATTAATTTCCTTCATTTATTTATTTGTTTAAATCTTAAAAAAAAAAGAGTTACCTTCACAAGTTCGAAAAGAACCAAGTTTTCACCACTATCTCCAACAACATTTGAAAATACATCAATATCCTTGAGCGACAAGTCTAGCTTTGTTTCTGACAATCGTGCCAAATTCATCAGACTTATTCTTGAATATCCATTTGTTACCAACAATATTGATATTGGAGGGACAAGGTACAAGTTCCCATACATCTTGTCTTTGAAATTTATTTAACTTTTCATGCATTGCATTCACCCAAAATGGATCGTTCAGAGCTTCATCAATATTCCTTGGTTCTACTTGCGAAAGAAAGCAACCAAAATTGCACATATTTTGAAGTTGTCCTCTTGTTTTGGCAGTAGAATCTTTTCCTCCAATAATACTGTTGGGATCATGATTCCTTTGAACTCAGAGATGTCGTCGAGGGACACGTTCTTGTTCGTCAGGAATGGCTTGATCAGTGCTCTTCTCCTCGTCACTAGAAATGTCAGGATCAGTAATCGTTGGGACAACTTCAACTGATTCTGGAATTTCTTTGACTTTCTCAATTGTCTCGGTTGGAGGAAATTCAGCAGGAGGATTATCATGATGAATGTTACTAATGTCGTCAATGATAACATTAGCAGATTCCATCATGACTTGTGTTCTGAGGTTAAACACTCGAAAACCACGACTATCAGAAGCATAGCCGAGAAAGATACATTCATCACTTTTAGTGTCGAATTTCCCTTTCTGTTCTCGATCTTTCAGAATATAGCACTTACTTCCAAACTCCCTGAGATAGTGTAGGTTGGGTTTTCTTCCGTACCACAACTCATAAGGAGTGTTAAGGGTTTTAGACCGTACATACATACGGTTGATCAAGTAATATGTTGTAAAAACAGCTTCTCCCCAAAATATTAATGGTAAGCTTTTGTTATGGAGCATTACCCTGGACATTTCATGAATATTCTTATTCTTTCTTTCAGCAACTCCATTATCTTGAGGAATGATATGTGGTGAGTATTGTTGAATGATCCCCAGTTCATCACAGAATTCAAATACTTTGGCGTCTTTGAATCCAGTTCCACGATCGCTTCTAATTTTCTTTAGTTTGCGACCTTGTTCGTTCTGGATCCTTTTAACAATAATCTTGAATTCACCAAGAGTTTCATTCTTATGAGATAGAAATGCAACCCAAGTGAATCTGGTGTAATCATCTACCATAACTAAAGCATACTTCTTACCAGCAACAGTGGGTTGTTGAATTGGTCCAAAGAGATCCATATGAATTAAATCAAGTGGAGCTTTAGTGAGAATATCTCGAGATGATTTGTGGTGAACTTTCGTTTGCTTACCCTTTTGACAGGAACCACATACACCTTCAATCTTTGCATTAATTTTGGGAATGCCTCTAACAAGTTCTTTGTTAATGATCTTAGTTAGAAGACGATAATTGATGTGACCAAAACGCTCATGCCAAAGATGTGTAGATTCCACCTTAGTCAAATTGCAACGGTTGCTAAACTGAGTATCAAGTAGATAACAATTGTTTTTACCACGAGTTCCTTGAAAAATTACTTTCCTAGTTTTGTCTACAATGTCACATCCATTTTCATTGAAGACAACTCGATGGCCCTCTTCACAAATTTGACTAATAGAAAGAAGATTAGCAGTCATACCTTTTACGTATACTACATCATGGATTTCTGGAACGCCTGGCAACTTGATTGTTACCTTCTTGCCGATATAACAACAACTCCCATCTCCAAACGTTACAGGGCTTCCTTCATAGTCAATAGACGAAACAAACCATGTGAGATCACCTGTCATATGTCTACTACAACCACTGTCAAGAAACCATTGAAAGGGAGACGTAGATCTTAAAGCAAAGGCAACCATACTATTAGTACTTCTCTGTTTAGAGTTTCCTGATAGTTTTGTATGTCCTTTCAGAGTATCAAAAAGTTGTTTAGTTTTCTTACAAAGATTACTTGCAACATTCAGAATCTTTTGAAACAACATACAAACCTGTTGAAGGTGATTGGAAGAATCACAACAACAATACGGGCCAAACCCTTGAAGTTTGTCTGAGTGGTTCCTAGTCATATCAGTTTTCACAACAACCGGTCGTTGATTACCATCTGATTTACGACTATTCTTTAAAGAGGAACAACTAGAGTTTCTCAGATTCACCAAGGGACTATTACCAGATATCAAATCTTTAAGAATTGCAATTTCTGCAACAAGACCAGAGTTGATCCGGATTTTTTCATCCAACCTTTTTTGAAGAGTAACCAATTTATCAGACTTTTTTCTACGGTTGGTTTTCAAACCTGGTGAAGCGTTAATTGAGGCTTTATGGTCCATATAGTCAGATCGCTACAAACACAGACTTTTGAGGTCTTGAACGTGTTTGCCTTCTCTGATACCAATTGAAAAAGCGGGGGTCTAACAACACCACCCAATATTTCGCTTAGCAATTTGTATGGACAAACTCCGAAACACTTTCTAGAGAATCAACTAGACAGTCAGACTCAATCTAGGTAAAAGTATCTCAAGGATTTAATATCTCAATCTCTCGATTTAATCTTACTCAAGAAAAGTGCGAGTCTTAATTAAAGAGAGATAACTTGGATGGTACCGAAGACCAATATCCAAGGATCAATCAATATCAATTAACAACCGTTAGGTCGGACTCTCCAATTGATTAATCTAACGGACAACCTGTATTATTTCAATTATAAAGATAAAACAATATAATGCGGAAATTGAAATAACACAGACACCAAAAAATTTGTTAATGAGGAAACCTTAAATGCAAAAAAAACATGGGACTTAGTCCAGATTGAACAGACACTGTATTAAGCCGCTACAGACACTAACCTACTCCAGGATAACTTCGGTCTGGACTGTAGTTGAACCCCAATCAATCTCCCACTGATCCAAGGTATAGTTATGCTCCTACGCCTATGATCCCAGCAGGATACTGCGCACTTGATTCCCTTAGCTGATCTCACCCACAACTAAGAGATGCTACGACCCAAAATCGCAGGCTTTAACAATAAACAAATTTTTATCCCACAGACAAGTCTCTCAAAGGATCAATCTGTCTCCTACAGATAAACCCTAAAGGTTTTGTTCCGTATTTTGATAATAATCAAGGTGAACAGGATCCAATAGATAATCCGGTCTTATATTCCCGAAGAACAGCCTAGATTAATCAATCACCTCACAACAATCTTAATTGTATGGTAGCGAAACAAGATGTTGTGGAATCACAAACGATGAGACGAAGGTGTTTGTGATCAATTTTTATATATTTCCTATCGAAGATATCAAATCTCAAGCCAATCAATATGATTGTACTCGTACGATAGAAGATGCAAGATCAGATCACACAACTACGATAAAAGTAGTATCGGTCTGGCTTCACAATCCCAATGAAGTCTTTAAGTCGTTTAACTCGGTTTGAGAAAAGAAAACCATAGGGTTAAAGGAGATTTGACTCTAGTATGCAAACTAGTATCACACGTAAGGTGTGGGGATTAGTTTTGCACAATACTAGATGTATCCTATATATAGTCTTTCAAATCAGGGTTTTTCCTTGGTTACAAAGCAAACAATACCCAACGTTAGATGAAAACCTAATTTAGATTCAAGCTAATATTTATCAACCGTTAGATCGAAAACTTAGCTTGTTATACACACTTGAACTACACGCCTTTAGGTTTGTTAACCATACCCAAACGTGTGTATTATTAGTTCAATAAAAGTCAACCAAAAGGTTATCCATATGAGCATTTCATACCAACCATGTTCTTCTTCACCATAACTAGTTCAAATGACTCCGATGAACTAGTTAAGAGAGTTGTTCAATTGCAAGGAAATATCATGTAATACACAATACACAATTGAAGCAATGATTATTTGATTCATTCGAATCGGTTCATGAACTTTTATAGCCACGGTTTGCAAACTGTATTCCTTAGTCTTTATAAGTTTAAGTTCAGAAATCATCTTCAGATATATAACCTTTCTCAAGTTCATAGACTAGGTTTGCGGACTTAAGAAACCGGTAGAGTTTACAAACTCCAGCAGAAAATCTCGGCAAAGACTTTCCGCCGGTTCGCGGACTGGGTTTGCGGACGCAGCTAGTTCGTCAACTCCGGCAGAATTTCTCGGGATGAGAAGTTCGGCAGTTCGCGGACTGAGTTCTCGGACTTGACTCACGCCATTCTCCGGTTTCTCTTGATCAACAAAGTTCGTAAACTTTGGTTCAAGAAATAGGACTTATACATAAATGTGTTTCCACACCAATGTTTTTGTCCACCGTTGGTTATCTAATCTAAACTCTCATTTGAATCATTGAAACATTCTTAGAGGACGTTATATAGTTGTTACACCATTTTTCGTCAAAGCAATTTTCAAAGTGATTGAAACGTATCATGACTTTCGTCACTAGGTAAAGATAAACTTGATCGAAGCGAAAACCTTACCAACACATATTTCGAGATATAGATATGCGAGGTATACCCGGATCGAAATGCCAAATGTGTATAATCCAATTATATATATATATATATAGGATATGACTTCTTGTCTCAAAGAGTCGGAGATAGAGTAGATATGCTTTTGAGTGACAGATAAGTTCAAGTCTTCACATACCTTTTTGTCGAGAAGTTCCACCGGTTCCTTGAGCTTGTATGATGAATCTCCATGAAGTCCTTGAGCTCAACAACACTTTTCTATCCTAGTCCGAGACTTATCTATAATAGACTAGAAATCAAGACTTATAGTTTGGATCACTAACATTGACAAACAAGCTTGAGATAGCGAGGTCGACTGAGCAATGCTCTAACAGCATGTGTTATGCACCTGCCGACATGCCTTTCCGTTACAAAACTCATAAAATGTAGGACTAAAGAACAAAAAAAAACTTCTTGTGGAAAAATCTTCTTTCAAAAACAACATAGTGTATGTTCCCATTCATCAAAATACCACCAATTAACCTTCAATAGTGTATCTTCGTTTCTTCACTCCAATTATACCTTAATCTGTAACATTAACTTGAAATCAGTTCAACATTAGGGACTTTGACGGGAGTAGCCTAATAGACAGGAAAATTAAGGGGATATATGTCTAGTCAATGATTCTTGGTATTTTGGAGACCTGGTTGGCCTCCATTGAAGCATCAATAAGTGTCCTACTTTCATATGATATCTTCCTCGAGGCATTGTCAGATACTATTGAAGGGAATGTAATATGAGTTCTCTTTTGTCTGGATACACTCCTACAGAAGAAATATTCTTCTTATGAGCTTTGAAGGGATACATATAGTCTTCCAAACAGGACGATAACAATATATATTCTTACAAATTATTCTGATATTGATTTAGAATTTCATCTATTCCTTAGTTTCCCCTAAATGAAGTTGCATATTGGCGAAATTCAAATGTAGCATGATATTTAGCATTGACAGTAAGTTGTTTTTCTTATAACTAATGTCAGTGTTTATCTATAGTTACTAATTGATGTAAATACAGACATATAGAAATTCAGATGTCGACAGATGGTTTAATGCTAAACCACCAACAGAAGAGAGATACCTATGAAATAATATTGATTCTGGTTACACATAGTTGGGAGTTATTTGCAATCTTAGATCTCGAGAAGGGTCATTTTTTACTCTAACACTACATAAGCAATACGCCAATTCATCAATGGTCATGAATCTTCATGAGAGAGTTGCTAGTAAGCAATACTTGGACCGCTATTTTAATGTCACTGATCTCACCACTACTGCTGATCCATGTCAGTATTGTCCAATAAATAATGTATACAAACTCAATTTGTATTCATTGCTATTTGATCCTAGGAAAAGAGACTAAAAACCCATGCTGCATTCAAATACAGAGAATAAATATATTTCTCCATCCAAACCCAATTACCTATTGACTCGTGTAGCTTCCCAAAACGATGATTGTCATCTAAATGCAGAAACTTTGTGATATGTACGATTAAATAGAAGTGCATCTATGTTATCAACATAATTGCTTTGCAAACAGTTTGAGTTTTATTTTGCTGAAATTCAGTTGTAAATTGCAGTAAAAGACTTCTTACCACTTAATGTATGATGCATGAAAAAGCAGGGGTACAACAACCACACCTAATATTTCGATTAGTAATCAATATGGACTAATTCCAATATACTTTCAATAGAATCAACTAGACTCAATATTAATAAAGTATATCAAAGAGTTCTAATATCTCTATTTCATAATGTAATCAGCAAATCGAACAGATAGAAATCCTTGAGCCTGATTATTATGTGAAATAACTTGAACGGTACCAAAGACCAATGTTCAAGTTTCAATCAATGTAAATCAACAACCAAAGGTTGGATATTCTAATTGATTATTCCTAACGCACAACCTGTGATATTTCAATTATATAACAAAATATAATGCGGAAAATAAATAACACAGACACCAGAATTTTGTTAACGAGGAAACCGCAAATGCAGAAAAACCCCGCTACAGATAATAGCCTATTACAAACTAACTTCGGTCTGGACTGTAATTGGACCCCAATCAATCTCATACTGATCCAAGGTACAGTTCCGCTCCTTACGTCTATGATCCCAGCAGGATACTACGCACTTGATTCCCTTAGCTGATCTCACCCACAACTAAGAGTTTCTATGACCCAAAGTCGAAGACTTTAATAAAAAAATCTGTATCACACATAAAATTCTACGGTAATAGATAAATCTGTCTCCCACAGAAATACCTACCAGTTTTGTTCCATCTTTTGATATATCAAGGTGAACAGGAACCAATTGATAACCCTGACTTATATTCCCGAAGAACAACCTAGTATTATCAATCACCTCACAATAATCTTAATCGAGGCGGCGAAAGAAGATATTGTGGAATCACAAATGATGATACGAAGATGTTTGTGACTACTTTTATATCTTGCCTATCGGAGATAACAATCTCAAGCCAATCGTTACGATTGTACTCAACACGATAGAATCAGCAAGATCAGATCACACAACTACAAGAAAGTAGTGTCGGTCTGGCTTCACAATCACAATGAAGTCTTCAAGTCGTTAACCTATACAATCTCAGAGAAACCTAAGGTTAGAGGAGAATCGACTCTAACTTATACAACTAGTATCACACAGGAGGTGTGGGATTAGGTTTCCCAGTTGCTAGAGTTCTCCCTTATATAGTCTTTCAAATCAGGGTTTGCAATCAATGTTAGCTTATTAACAAAGCATTCAATATTCACCATTAGATGAAATCCTGATTAGATTCAAGCTAATATCTTTCAACCTTTGGATCGAAAACTTAGCTTGTTATACACAGATGAAATGCAAGATTTTAGGTTTATGTAACCGTACCCAAACATGTACATTTTTTGGTTCAACAGTAGTTAATCAAATGGTTAGCCATATGAGAACTTTCATATCAACCATATTCTTCTTCACTATAACTAGTTCAAATGACTCCAGTGAACTATTTAGAGAGTTGTTCAATTGTATAAATCTTATATAACTATCTAAGACATAACCGAAGCAAAAACGATTTGATTCACTCGAATCGATTCATGAACTTTATAGCCACGGTTTGCAAGTTGCATTCCTTAGTTAATATAAATATAAGTTCACAAATAATCGTCTTTAGATATAACTGTTAGAGCACTGCTCGGTTAAACCCACCAAGCGTTGGTATGTCAAGATTGGTTGTCATATTTAGTTCCAAAACTCGAGTCGTTATTATGTATACTACAGTCAACTTCGATAGGTTAGACTATAAATGATAGAAGTATTATGCTCCAGTTACTCACAAAGATCTGAAAATGGATTGAAGACAACAAAGACATCATCCTTCAGCTTGAGGTTAGTAACTATGACTTGACTTGTTCCATATCTATCTTGTGTCTTTAAAATCTTTTAAATTGAAAACATAACATGCAAAGTTATACTTTTATGATTATAGTATGAAGGAATACAATACGAAGTTTATTGCTTAACCATTAAACTTTGTAGATAAGCCATCGCCATAATCATTTGAATGTTATTGTTATTATGTACGGGTATGAGGTGAGGATTTCATCCTAGGGAACAATGTTTACATGTGTTCTAAGGAAGTAAGTTCATAAACTTGTTTGTGAACCGAAAAGGAAATTGCCAGGTGTTATTGGTTTTATTATTCATTGCATATCTTATGAACAACCAATATGTGTGATTGAGTATAACCGCTCACAACTTGTTTGTGTTCCTGATAGAACGATTCATAAACGCCTGACTTATGTATTGGGTTTAACGGTTCTACCAAAATGAGTATAACGGTTTAACGGTTAAACATGGGTTTAACGGTTCTACCAAAACGAGTTTCGATTCTACCTCCATGTGAGTATTGTGCATAGTCACACTAGCTTTCCAAAATCCGGTTGACTAGGTACTAGGATCGATTCCCCACATATATATGGTGTCTAACTTATATGTGTTGCACATGTCCATAGGATCGGTTCCCCTTTGCCTAAAAACGTGTTGCACATGTCCATAGGATCGGTTCCCCTTTCTGCTATAAACCTTGCTGCACCCCGTACAAGGATTGCTTCCTCTTTGTGATATACTGCACCTCTTACTAAGATCGGTTTGTTTGATCAATCACATAGTTCTTGAAAGTCAGATGAACCAATTCTAAACTTGTTTGGAAGTGTGGAAAACCGGTTTCAAGGTTGTAAGTATGAAAGAGAACTTACAAAGTAAGGATGTCGACATACTTTGAACACATGCTGTGAATGTTTATTTCTTTAATTGTTCAAAGTTAATCCTTAATAGCTAAAGGAAGAAAATCCCATTATCGAAACATAAGTAAGTTAAGAATCTTTTAATTAAGGTTATTAATTTCATTTTGTAGGGAAATATAAGAATTAGTAATGTGCATTTACTAATTAGATTTTCCGAGAGATTTCGATCATTATTTTTGGACAGAGCATTTCCAGGAATGATGGAAACTGGATTTCTGCTTTAATGAATATATTGAGAATATTTTCGGTTTTGGAAATTCCTTGGTGTCCAAACTTCCTTGTCTATAAATACTTGAAGTTTTCCTTTCTAGCAAACTAATCCTTCGTAACAACAAGCTTCCTCTTTGTTGTGTTGTTACTGGTGTAGCCGCCTATTCGGAGAGGAGAGTAACCTAATCAGGCGAAATCTCTTACGGACGCTCAGTTTAAAGTCTTTTTTGGGATTGAGAAGCTCTAGCGTGTACCGTTGGTGGGAAACTAGAAGATTGCATTATTATTTCCGTTTTCAATAATTTATTTGTTTGATTAACGGTTGTTGAATCTTTGATTGCACCTAGTTTGTTTATTCTTGAGAACCTTCTCTTCTGATATAAGGCTCACTCAAACTAGATCAACGTTTCTACGGATCTAAGTTTTTCTAGATCCATAAGATAGATTCATTGATTTTCCATTGTTAACAGACTCCGTTCTGTACGACAAATCAATAAGGAATCAAGTTTGTTTTTGCAGGTTGTTACTTTGAAGATTAAATCGAAGATTGAAGACTTTGAAGATTTGAAGAAGAAGTTGTTGTGAATCATTAAGAAGATATACTAGATCTAGTCCTAAAGAGAACGTGTGTTATTCTAGGATATTGGGTATCTAATATCTATTGAGAACTTCGGTTCTGCTAGATGTTAACAAAACAAGAATACTGTTGAAGGTGAGTAACTAGGATTTTAGTTTACTTATTATATTCTACATGAAGTTGCAGGTTTAATTTTTGTAGCGTCTTAATTCATTGAGTATTCAAATCTGAACTAGGTCCCGGGGTTTTTCTATAAGATTGTAGTTTTCCTCGTTAACAAAATTCTGGCGTGTGCTTTACTTTATTTCTGCATTATAATTGTTTTATATTATAATTAAAGTAATTACACTTGTACGTTAACTAGGCACTTGATATTTATTTTATAAGTTTTCAGTTATCGAGTGAACACTTTGTCGTTGTATTGTCTCGATTCATATCCATAGACGATCACACAAAGTGTATTGGATTTCTACACTGGTCTGATATAATTATTCACGTGTTAGGCCAGTTCGTTCTAACCCTATTTCAAGTGGACACTGTGTTGAGATATTCCTTGAGTGATTGTTGCTCCAAGAGGTTTATACACGGTAGAGATTGAATAGGTTGTGATCAAATAAAAAGACTGTGGTGTATTTTGGTACCCTCTTCTTTTCAATTGGTATCAGAGCGGGCAAACACGAAAAGATCTAACAATCTGTGTTTGGTGTGATCCAACCTATAAAGTTGTGAATCAAATGATAATTGGTTCGGTTAACGTACCTCCAGGGTTTGATGGCTCAAACTATCTATGGTGGAAAATGGCTATGCAGTCTTTTCTTCAAGCACATGACTTTAACACTTGGGTTTTAGTACACCCAAAAATACTGGTCAACTCAACCACTGAATTTAGACTAAAGGAATTGAAAGAATTCACTAATGAAATTGCTTTCCAAGAAAAATTCTTATGGATTAAACGCCATTATACATGCTGTAACTCGAGACCTCCATCATCATGTAACCAAGTGTAAAACATCAAAGGAGGCTTGGGATATTCTTAATATCGTATTTGAAGGGAATGCCTCTGAAAAATAAGCTAGGATTCAAACCCTATCTTCTAGATGGGAAAATCTTCGTATGGATGAAGACGATACCTTTGATGAGTTTGATCAAAAACTTTCTGAAATAGTGAATGCCTCTTATGCTTTAGGAAAAACTATTTTAGATAAAGATATTGTGTGTAAAATGCTAAGGTCTTTACCACCAAGATACAAATCTAAAAAGCATGCCATCATGGAAGCTAATGATCTTTCCACACTATCTAGAAGCGCTCTAGTTGGTAAATTAAAGATCTTTGACCTTGAATACTAATTCAAGAATGAAGAGGGTATTTCCCTTAAAGATGTAACTAAGACTTGTTCTTCAGATACAAAAACTGAGAATTGCAGTGTTGATACAACTGCACGACAATTTAGAAAGTTATTAAGACAAAAGAAAAGGAATTCTTATCCTTTTCAAAAACCACGGAAGTGTGTAGAGAATAAAGAACAAAATAATTTTGATAGCTCTAATTGTTCCAAGGATCAAGAGAACAAAGATTTTCATCCAACTGTTGAATGCACACCTGAAAAGGATTATGAAGTAACTTTAGAATCAAAGGCACTTGAATGTGATGCAAAGAGAATGAAAGTCTTAAAAGGGAACTTGATATTCTATATAAGGATATAGAACGTGTAAGAAATGGTCAAACTTATCTTGAAGTCTTGGAAGAATACAGAAAACAAAAAGGTGATGATCGAAAAGCTCCAGAGCCAAAGGAACTCGACTGTGATCTTCGTGAAGAAAATGAAAGATTGAAAAAAGAACTTGATGATCTATATATGGATATATAGATTATCAGCAATGAGCAAGACTATCTTGGAGCCATGAGAAGTTACAGAGAGCAAATCGAAGAAAGTCATGATCGAGAAGGGAAACTATATACAGAGTTGGAGAACCTAAAGAACACCGAGGTAAGTAATTCTACCGAATCTGAAATTTCTTTAGATTATAAAGTTCAAATTGATAAATTTAAGGTTGATTTAGATAATGCTCTCGAAAAAATAAAAACATTGGAAAAAGAGAATACGGGTCTAAAAGCGGATTTGAGAAAGTTCGATAGTAGCACAAAACAACTTGACTCAATGTTGAAGACAAATAGAGTTCCTCGTGACATGCGAGGACTGGGCTACAAAGGTAAACAAACTTTGAATGCTAAAAAGGAGACAAAGTTTGTAAATCCTAAAGACTCTGCTGCAGAATTTGCTTCAAAAGTTTCCACAAAAGATTGCTCCTCCTTAAAAGAAAAATTTGTAGCACCTTCATCTTCAGCAAAAGATGGAAAACGTAAATTTCGTCAAACTCCAATACAAGTGGATCCACAACAAGGTAACACTAAGCCTCACCATATGTTACTAAGCATTGCTTTTATTGTGGAAATAAAGGACATTTGGAAAGGGGGTGCAGGTTCCGTAAAAGGAATGAGAAAGCCATAGATGCACGTGTTTCCGCAAAATTGGCTGAACTCAATAATGCTTCTCGTGCTAAATCAGGACATCATTGTCCTAAAAATGAGCAAAAGAATTATTGTAATGATAGTTCAAAGTTTGCTGGTCAAGCTTCTACAAAGTTTTCTCATTATCGCTCAAACAATAAAAGAAGAGATAACTTTGTAAAGACCAGAACTGATGTTCCAAATTGGAGAAAGGCTAACTCTCAGAGTTTTTCACATTTCAGTTACCCTAATGTTTCCTCAAGAGATTCATCTTGGATTTCAGGAGGAAATAATAGGAAGAACAAAGCTGCTCCTGTAAAACCCATTTCTAAATGGAGTCCAAAGTCTTCTCTAAAGACAACCAGGAAGGTATCAAAACATAGTCACAATGATGACACTCGAATGATAAGTTTAAATACTCATGACATTCATAATATTATGTTAAACGTTATTGATCAAATGAATGTATCTCCGTGTTGTCATCGTTATATGAGATAGGTCTCATAATCAGTTACCTTTTTATGATTTTGTGACTTTTGATTTAGCAGATTTCATATCTAAATTTTTGGGTTGCTGAATCAAATAATCATAAAAGGATGATGATAATTAATCCCATATGTGATTCACGATTATACTATTATCAATTTATTTCTCATAAGTTAAGTATATAGTATACATATGAGTCTTTCGTATTAGCTTATTACTATTGGCATGTAATAGTTAAAACAATTTCAACCTTTCTCTGGTAAAGGTTGCTTTTGATGTTCTTATGTCTTTGCGAAAGAATGATAAAAACAATGAGGAAAATAGGATGTGAAATTTGAGGTAACAATTTTGTTAGTTTATCATTTTCCTGTTTAAGAAAAGCATGATTTTATTGCATATATTTTGCTTTTGCTTAACAAATTTTCGGTACAATTGATGTTTATCCCACTATTTGTGAATGGATATTTATGTGTGATTCATTTGGTTCCGGTTAAGGAAAACTATTGTTATCTTGCTTTATTGTGTGGTATCAATTGTTTAGGCTTACAAAATTTCGGTGCAATTGCGGCGTTTTAATGTCTATGTTGTTTCAATTGATTCCGGTTGTGGTGAATAATTATGCAAGTTGATTTATTTGGTTTGTATGAACTATTTATGGATTAACAAAATAAAAGGATTACGGGATGAGTTGTTTAGTCCAATTCGATTCCTGATAAGAGAAACTAAGTTAATTCTGAACTTAGTGAGGTTTCGGTTATTCAAGTCTAATCGAATGCCTTAACAAGAAATGCTAGTTAACTAACCTAGTACTTGTCTTGTTTAAAATTTAAAGGTCTAAGGTTGTAGATAATTAGAACCTGATGATAAACATGGAGTTATCTTTATTTCGGTCTTATCGAATTAAGCGGTTGTTTTTGAACAATCGGTTTAGCAAAGGGATTAAGGTGCTTAGTTGATTTTTTTTTTGCTAAACTAAATTGGAAAAATTGTTTCGGACAATTTTTTCCTTGGTAACATATCAAAATAAAACTACTTGTAGTTTCGGTTTTGATATTAGTTATCAGAACATGATGTGTGGAACCCTCGTGCCTAACTCTACAGGTTGCAAGTCTATTTTGAGATTTATAAGATTCTTTTCGTGTTGTCCTTTATTTTTTCGTTTCTTTGTCATTTTGTGAAAAAATGGGGAGAAATATATGGAGTAAACAAGTGATACTGGCATTGATTTTATATTGATTGGTATCGCTAAGGAAAAGAACATTGGTGCTTGAACGTTTATCTAAACGAAAGAGTGGAAGTACAGACTAAGGGGGAGTAACATATCATATTACGTGGTATAACAAAGACGTGTGGATTGAAAATCTACCTTTCTTACCTTTAGAGGGAGTAGTATAGATTTGTTATTATAATGTCAACAACGACATTTATGGTTTGAATATCTCCAGGTTTTTGTGTTGTTGAAATGTAAATTTAGCGTATGAAGATTAGTATGAGTTATTTTTTTGTAATTCGTTTATCTCCATATGTAATAGAGTTTTGTCACTAAATTGACAAAAGGGGAGATTGTTAGAGCACTGCTCGGTTGAACCCACCAAGCGTTGGTATGTCAAGATTGGTTGTCATATTTAATTCCAAAACTCGAGTCGCTATTATGTAAACTACAGTCAACTTCAATAGGTTAGATTAGAAATGATAGAAGTATTGTGCTCCAGTTACTCACAAAGATCTGAAGATGGATTGAAGACAACAAAGACATCATCCTTCACCTTGAGGTTAGTAACTATGACTTGACTTGTTCCATATCTATCTTATGTCTTTCAAATCTTTTAAATTGAAAACATAACATGCAAAGTTATACTTTTATGATCATAGTATTAAGGAATACAATACGAGGTTTATTGCTTAACCATTACACTTTATAGATAAGACATCGCCATAATCATTTGAATGCTATTGTGATTATGTATGGGTATGAGGTGAGAATTTCATCCTAGGGAACAATGTTTACATGTTTTCTAAGGAAATAAGTTCATAAACTTGTTTGTGAACCGAAAAGGAAATTTCCAGGTGTTATTGGTTTTGTTATTCATTGAATATCTTATGAACAACCAATGTGTGTGATTGAGTATAACCGCTCACAACTTGTTTGTTTTCCTGGTAGAACTATTCACAAAGGCCTGACTTATATATTGGTATGACTTTTATTAGTGAAACCGATCTTAAGTAATCACCTGAGATGGTATGATCGGGTTTGTGTTATGTCTGACCAAATTTGGGAAAGGGGAACCAATCCTAGTAAGAGGTGCAGTACATCACAAAAGGGAACCGATCCTTGTATGAGGTGCAGCAAGGTTTATAGCAGAAAGGGGAACTGATCCTATGGACATGTGCAACACGTTTTTAGGCAAAGGGGAACCTATCCTATGGACATGTGCAACACATATAAGTTAGATACCATATATATGTGGGGAACCGATCCTAATAACTATTCAAACTAATTTTGGAAAGCTAGTGTGACTATGCACAATACTCACATGGAGGTATAACCGAAACTCGTTTTGGTAGAACCGTTAAACCCGTGATTGTGATTAAATGTTTGTTTGATCAATCACATAGTTCTTGAAAGTCAGATGAACCAATTCTAAACTTGTTTGGAAGTGTGGAAAATCGGTTTCAAGTTTGTAAATGTGAAAGATAACTTACAAACTAAGGATGTCGACATACTATGAGCACGTGTTGTGAATGTTTATTTCTTTAATTGTTCAAAGTTATTCCTTAATAGCAAAAGGAAGAAAATCCCAGGATCGAAACAGAAGTAAGTTAAAAATCTTTGAATTAAGGTTATTAATTTAATTTTATAAAGAAATATAATAATTAGTAATGTGCATTTACTAATTAGATTTTCCAAGAGATTTCGATCATTATTTTTGGACAGAGCATTTCCAGGAATTATGGAAACCGAATTTGTGCTTTAATGAATATCTTGAAAATATTTTCGGTTTTGGAAATTCCTTGGTGTCCAAACTTCCTTGTCTATAAATACTTGAAGTTTGCCTTTCTAGCAAACTAATCCTTCGAACAACAAGCTTCCTCTTTGTTGTGTTGTTATTGGTGTAGCCGCCTATTCGGAGAGGAGAGTAACCTAATTTGGCGAAATCTCTTACGGTCGCTCAGTTTAAAGTCTTCTTTGGGATTGAGAATCTCTAGCGTGTACCGTTGGTGGGAACTAGAAAATTGCATTGTTATTTCAGTTTTCGATTATTGATTTGTTTGACTAACGGTTGTTGAATCTTTGATTGTACCTAGTTTATTTATTCTTGAGAACCTAATCTTCTGATATAAGGCTCACTCAGACTAGATCAAAGATCAACGTTTCTACAGATCTAAGTTTTTATAGATCCGTAAGTTAGATTCATTGATTTGCCATTGTTAACAGACTCCGTTCTGTGCGACAAATCAATAAGGAATCAAGTTTGTTTTTGCAGGTTGTTACTTTGAAGATTAAATCGAAGATTGAATACTTTGAAGATTTGAAGAAGAAGTTGTTGTGAATCATTAAGAAGATATACTAGATCTAGTCCTAAAGAGAACATTTGTTCTGCTAGGATATTGGGTATCTAATATCTATTAAGAACTTCGGTTCTGCTAGATATTATCAAAACAAGTATACTGCTGAAGCTGGGTAACTAGTATTTTAGTTTACTTAGTATAGTCTACACGAAGTTGCAGGTTTACTTAATTCATTGAGTATTCAAACCTGGACTAGGTCCCGGGGTTTTTCTACAAGATTGTAGTTTTCCTCGTAATAAAATTATGTTGTGTGCTTTACTTTATTTCCGCATTATAATTATTTTTATATTATAATTAAAGTAATTACACTTGTACGTTACTAGGCACTTGATATTTATCTTATAAGGTTTCAGTTATCGAGTGAACATTTTGTCGTTGTATTGTCTCGATTCATATCCATAGATGATCACACCAAGTGTATTGGATTTCTCCACTTGTCTGATATAATTATTCACGTGTTAGGCCAGTTGTGACTAACCCTATTTCAAGTGGACACTGTGTTGAAATATTCTTTGAGTGATTGTTGCTCCAAGAGGTTTATACACGGTAGAGATTGAATTGGTTGTGATCAAATAAAAATATTGTTGTGTATTTCGGTACCCTCGTCTTTTCAATAACCAACTCAAGTATGCGTACTTAATTCGCGGACTTAAGTTCCCGGAAGGAGTTCACAAACTCCAGTAGATTTTCTCGGGATGAGAACCTCCGCCAGTTCGCGGACTGAGTTCGCCGACTGAGTTCACAGCTCTTGTTCATGTTTTCCTAATCAACAAAGTTTGCATACTTTGGTTCAAGGACTAAGGACTTATACATATATGTCTTGCCACACAATGCTTATATCCAACATTGGTTATGTAATCTAAACTCTCATTTCAATCATTGAAACATTCTTAGAGGAAGTTATATAGTTGTTATTCACAAACCATTTTTCGTCAAAGCCATTTTCAAAGTGATTGAAACATAACATGACTTTCGTCACTAGGTAAAGATGAACTTGGAAAAAGTGAAAGCTTACCAACACGTATTTCGATAAATAGATAAGTGAGATAAACTCGGCTCGAAATAGCAAATGTGTATAATCAAAGTCTATATAGCAAAACGACTTTTGTCTCAAGATAGGAGATAGAGTAGATAGACTTTTGAGTAATAGATAAGTTCAAGTATCCACATACCATTTAGTCGATGAAGTTCCACTAGTTCCTTGAGTAGTTCTTCGTCTTGTATGGTGATTGCCATGGAGTTCTTGAGCTCAACTACACTTTACATCCTAGTCAGAGTCTTAGATATAGTAGACTAGAAATCAAGACTTATAGTTTTGATCACTAACATTGACAAACATGCTTGAGATAGCAATGCATGCGAGTTCGACCGAGCAGTGTTCTAACAATCTCCCCCTTTGTCAATTTTAGTGACAAAACTATCAATACATATGGAATACAAAAATAAGTAAATAAACTTTTGTAGCTCCTATCCACATGCCTAATCTTCAACATTACTCGAAATCTTCGTCACTTCCAAGTACTCCAATGATCCCAAAGGTTGTAAGTTCAGCATCATCGTTGTTGAAAATACGTAGCTATAACAATGAGAAAACAAGTATTCTCAATCATTGTTATACAGTTTCATAGTATTATTATACAACATCAAAGTTCAATTGTATCAAAACTTCGACAACAATACGATGGTGATATGTATCACTCCCCCTTAGTCAATACTCCATCTCACATGGAAACCACTCCCCCTTACATAATGATCCGAAAATCATATGCATTTGTAGTGTGAACTACATATTAATTCTCCCCTTTTTGTCAATAAAATTGGCAAAGGTACGAAAACGGATTCCTGATGAAATTTCCAAGACATTTCATGACCAAAACAAAACACATATCAACTTATTTAGATGCAATCATATAGCCGAAGCTAAATGCTTTCATCGAGTTTATAAAGATACAAGATAAATCCTAGAATATTCCACAACCGCACTCCCCATAAAGATTTGGCAATTAAGAACAAGTTCAATTAAGAACTCTCCCTCATAATATGTCATTCCCGAAAGAACAACAAGAGCGACCTTAATTTCAGAAGAAAAGAAAGATTTCTTTGGACATAACAAATCACATATGAATATGAATTTGAATCCAAAAATACTCAATTAGATTATTCACAAGAGAACCCATAATTAATCTAATCGGAAATATACAACAAAATTAACCACAAAAAGTGATGAATTTAATTGGTCATGCTCTACATAAGAGAATTTACGGAGCCTCACAGTATATACATAAAATATGGATCAAGGAAGATCAATACCGCGGAATACACAAGGATTCATTCTATTTTCCATCACTATTCTCACAATGATATACGATAGACATAAACCTCGTAAACAAAAGATTTTAACCTATCTTCCATCAAAATATGACATAATAGGCTTAACTTTGTATTGTCAAAAGTTCATTCATTCTTTTATCAATACATGCATATTGACATATGAAAGACTTAACTTTTGAAAAGATATGGGACAATCATAGTTCACGGACGCAAACACACATATCCCATAAAAAATTGCAATATATAAAACCATAAAGATTAATACTGCAAAAATCATCATCCAAACAATTTTAGAATTTAAACAAATAAGCCTAAAAACATGAAGATGGAAACATTGGACATAGCTATGTATAATCACAATAATGGCTATTCCAAACTCTAATTATTCTTCTAAACAAAACAAGAAAATAAAATTCTTATCCGAAGATTTACTATGAAAATAACTCTTAGGAGAACATGAACTGAAAAACTCTAGACCCAGTCAGCAACTAGAGATTGAACATGGATGAGCTTGCTTTCTTCAGTTCGTTTTTCAAAAAATCAAGATTCCTTGTTGCAATTTCGAGTTGTTCACGTATGATCTTAAAATCTTGAAGAAGATTTCCTACCAGTTGTGAAGACATCTGAACTGGTAGTTTGTTTTCATGGTTAATGGCATGATAGCATGTTATGAAAACAGGATTCTTGTGAAACTTGATAGTCTTCCCCTTCTTGACTTCATCATCTTTGTTGCTTCCATTCATTGTGCACACCAAAAAAATCGATAGAACCTTTTGACCTTTCGGAACTATGTATCAAGAGATGACACATAAGTGTATATAAAGAAGTTCCATGGAAAACCATAGGAAAATTTGTATACGTCCGTGTGGGTCAGAAGTTCATGCACATGCGGTCACGACCCTAATATATGACCAAGGAGATAGAGGCCAAATTTAGACTGCTTCTTGAGAACTCAAGAGACAATTTAAACAAAGAATGAAATTCTTGTTTCAAGAATAATAGTTGAGAACCAACTATTTGGAGGAAAGACGCATAAACAGGGAATTTTTCTCAAAAGAGAATGATTAGAATTATCTTCAAGAGAAGGAGAACTGGAGCGAGACTCAACAGATTTTTAAGATCATCAAATATAACAAAAGAAGAAAAAATAACGTACAACCTCAACAACTTTCTCAAGACAAAATTGTTGAGAACTATGAGCATCCTTCTTTAACTACAAGAGGGATGCTACAATGAGCAGTCATGGTGTATTTAGATGAGCATTTTTCTCATCAATATTGACTTCTTTTTTATCTCCTTCAAGAGGATTTACAGAGAAATTACTCGATTTAGTTAAAGGAGTTTTATGAGAGGAACAAGGAGTACCTGAGCCAGCTGCTTTCCTTGTCTTTTTGATGCTCCATCTGAGTCTGTTTATGCTAATCATGAGCTCTGAGACTCGATTATTGATATGAAAGAAATTTGGAGCAGATACCTCTGGTTCACTGTCTTCTTTAACAGAAGGAAAGGAATTTGGATTTTCTTTCTTTCTCCTCTGCTTTTTTCTCTTCTCGGAGTTATTTAAGAAGTCAGTTGCCCTTATGTCGTTTTTTTTTTACCATTGTAGGCATTTTTAGTTTCAAATGCACAATTAAGAAAAGACTTATCACAGTATTTTTCTTGATTGTCAACAATGTCTTTTACTCCAACATGAGAGACAGGTTTAATAACTTCTTTAGACATCCATACAAGAATGTTGTGAAGTTTTTCATTCCTTAAACGAAAACGACATCTTCGTTCAGGATGTCCTTTATTTCCGCAATAATAACAGTTAAAGGAACAGTTATTGATTGTTTTCGTGTGAGTAGTTTTAGAAGAAATACGGTCCTTGTTTTTAGGAAAAACACCAGCAACAAGAGTCTTTTTACATGAAGAGATATCATTAGCTTTAACGAAATTGATCTTACTAGTTTTTGGAGCGTCTATTCCTTTATATCCCAGACCACGTGTATCACGATGTTCTTTACATGTTCCAAGCATAGAAGATAATTTTGTAGAGCTAGAATTGAATCTACTCAGACTCTCTTCAAGTGATTTCACTTTATCAAGAGCAGCTGCAAGGTCAGTCTCCAAAGATTTTTGTTGAGAGTCATATCTTGCTTCATCTTCTGCAAGTCTTTCTTTCAATACACAGAGATTTCGAAGAAGGTTATCACATTCTGACCTTTTTGAGCGTACATCTTCTTCATGATCTTTAACGATAGATTGTAAGAGTTTATATCCACCATCATATCCTTTAAAGAGTTTTCTCAATTTTCTGTTTTCTTGACAAAGAGGAGCCATGTATTTACTCAAGCAGGTCGTTGACTTCTTTTCTTTCAAAGCATGGTCAAAAATCTTGATGTATCGAGAGACTTCCTCATCAATACTTTGTCCTTCTTTTGAATCATTGTCATCCGAAAGATCATCCAACTGTTCATCAAGAGATTTTTCCCAGTTGTATGCAGATTCAGTCATAGGACTAGAGACAGAGTTTTTCTCAGAAACTTCAGGACATAAGGACGCATGCGAGTTATTCTGAGCTGATGTTGCGTTATCAGAGATACTACTCTTGTCTATAGAGTCAGATCGCTACAAACACAGACTTGTAAGGTCTTTAAACGTGCTTTCCTTCTCTGATACCAATTGAAAAAGCGGGGGTACAACAACCACACCCAATATTTCGATTAGCAATCTGTATGGACTAACTCCAATATACTTTCAAAAGAATCAACTAGACTCAATCTTAATAAAGTATATCAAAGAGTTCTAATATCTCAATCTTAATAATGTAATCAGCAAATCGAACAGAGAGAAATCTGTGAGCCTGATTATTATATGAAATAACTTGAATGGTACCAAAGACCAATGTTCAAGTGTCAATCAATGTAAATCAACAAACAAAGGTTGGATATTCTAATTGATTGATCCTAACGCACAACCTGTGATATTTCAATTATATAACAAAATATAATGCGGAAAAGAAATAACACAGACACCAGAATTTTGATAACGAAATCGCAAATGCAGAAAAACCCTGCACCTAGTCCAGATTGAACACACACTGTATTAAGCCACTACAGACACTAGCCTACTACAAACTAACTTTGGTCTAGACTGTAGTTGAACCCCAATCAATCTCACCCTGACCTAAGGTACAGTTACGCTCCTTACGTCTCTGATTCCAGTAGGATACTACACACTTGATTCCCTTAGCTGATCTCACCTACAACTAAGAGTTGCTACGACCCAAAGTCGAAGGCTTTAATAAAAAAATCTGTATCACACATAAAAGTCTACGGTAATAGATAAATTTGTCTCACACATAAATACCTACGAGTTTTGTTCCGTCTTTTGATAAATAAAGGTGAACAAGAACCAATTGATAACCCGGACTTATATTCCCGAAGAACAACCTAGTATTATCAATCACCTCATAATAATCTTAACCGACGCGAAGAAAGAAGATATTGTGGAATCACAAACGATGAGACGAAGATGTTTGTGACTACTTTTAAATCTTGCCTATCGGAGATAATAATATCAAGCCAATCGCTACGATTGTACTCAACACGATAGAATCAGCAAGATCAGATCACACAACTACAAGAAAGTAGTAGCGGTCTGGCTTCACAATCCCAATGAAGTCTTCAAGTCGTTAACCTATACAGTCTCAGAGAAACCTAAGGTTAAAGGAGAATCGACTCTAGCTTATACAACTAGTATCACACAGGAGGTGTGGGGATTAGGTTTCCCAGTTTCTAGAGTTCTCCCTTATATAGGCTTTCAAATCAGGGTTTGCAATCAATGTTAGCTTAGTAACAAAGCATTCAATATTCATCGTTAGATGAAAACTTGATTAGATTCAAGCTAATATCTTTCAAACGTTGGATCGAAAACTTAGCTTGTTACACACAAATGAAATGCAAGATTTTAGGTTTGTGTAACCGTACCCAAACATGTACATTTGTTGGTTCAACAATAGTTAACCAAATGCTTAGCCATATGAGCACTTTCATATCAACCATATTTTTCTTCACCATAACTAGTTCAAATGACTCAAATGAACTAGTTAGAGAGTTGTTCAATTGTATAAATCTTATATAACTATACAAGACACAATCGAAACAAAAACGATTTGATTTACTCGAATTGATTCATGAACTTTATAGCCACAGTTTGCAAATTGCATTCCTTAGTTAATATAAATATAAGTTCACAAAAAAAACGTCTTTAGATATAACCAACTGTTGATGGTGGATTTTAGTTCAGGGCTAAAATTGTGAAACCAGTATTTTATGCGCTGTCACACTGCAAAGATAAAAGCCGTTTAAGAAGTGATTAGTGCAAAAAACTTCCTCACTTTATTTGAAGAAATTCAATATGTACATGAAATTCTCCCAAAATGGTGCGTGCAACAGCAATCCCAAATATTCTGTGAATTTTATGAGCGTTATCAATTAATGCATGATTTGCCTAGTATTTTTCGTGTTATGTTCTCATCCGAACTCTCATCATTGACATGACATGACGATTAAGCGCTCACTCTCAGCAGAGTAGCATGAATCTCCCGAAGTACCAATATTGAGATGCGCATGAAATACCCACACAGGATACATCACTCTCTAACAAAGAGAATCTCGTATCGATGCGCTTTGGTTAGCTCGATGGAGCATGCTTAATTTCCTTAAGGGAAATCTTGACTGTCCGTATCAGTCTCACAAAAGATCACGGCCACACAAGTTTGCCGCGCAATTTAGCAAGCCTAGCCAAACCTTGGAAGGAATAGGCAATTATCGTGATGACCAACGGCGGGCCCACTTATGCCCTAGCTGGTCGAACATCACCATACACCTCCCAGCGCCGTCAAATGCCAACCCTATGTAGGATGGTCGCGCTGCCTGGGAGAAGCTCGAACGAGCTTGAACTATCCAAAACAGTCTCAAAATCATCGCAACCTTCCAACTTCGCCTGCTTGCTTGGACGGGTTGGATGATTCCATGAGCAATTTGGGAAACGCTGACATGCACACCGACGACCCCACTTCCTCCTTGCTCGAACGACTTGCCCATGGTGGGACCATTGAGCAGTGAAACGCTCGCCCAAACCATGAAAAGCGTGATGTTTCCAAACCCTAAATTGGGTCGCGGAAATACACTAGCGTCTTAAATCGATCACGACCATCCAACTTAGCCAGCCTATTTGGATGGATTGGACCGCATTTAGGACCATCAGGAAGGTGCACATGTGTTCACCGTCAGCCCAACATTGGCCCCACGTGATCGATCTCCCCAAAGAAGGCCAACAGCGTGCCAAACCGCCTGGTCAAAGTCGCGTGAGCGAGGCTATTTCAAAACCATAATCAGGGTTTGCGGCAACACACATCTGTCGTAAATTGATTGTGACCATCCATCTTCACCAGCCTAAACGGATGGCGTAGATATAGACTCAAAAGGTCCCAAGGATGTCAACATGATCACCGTGGGCCCACCTTTGCATGTGACCGGTCATCCTATGCAGACTAGGTCCCGACGCCTCGAAACGCATGCCCCAAAGGTGGCATGCCACACGGCTTTTAAACCGTTTGCGACAATATATTTCTGTCACAAATCTATCACGACCACTCATCTTTGCCGGTCAAACTGAGTGGCCTAGATCGAATCTTTGAGGGACCGAGAGGTATAGACATGCACGCCAACGGGTCGTCTCCACGCATGCCTGGTCGGCACATTCGATATTAACACCAACGCTTGGATTCGATCAGACAAAGAGGGGATGTTTGCGCACCTCTAAAAAACCTTAAATTCCTTCAACGGAAGCAAACATGTGTCATAAATCATCTCGTCCGTCCAACTTTGCCAGCTTGGTTGGACGACTTGGATTAAAAATTAGGCGATCATTGAAGCGCCTTAATGATCATCGTCCATCACTTTACCACGGAGAGTGATCGACCAGATGATGGCCCGCCCACGCGACCTCCAAACGATCACTTGAAGATGGTTGGACGTGCTGCTATTTTAAGACGCTTAATCCACGACTTATTCTATTAAGCTTTAAAACAGTGATGCTTCATGCATATCGATTGTTTTGAGATGCTTGTTTAAAAGCGATGCATATATGCATCGAGCATGCACGATATTTCATAAATATCAATAACTTAGTTATTTAACCCAATAGCACCGTATGTTATTTCTTGCGGCAGGTCCCACGACTTGACCCACTCATTCGATACATCAAACATGTCACAAACTGGGGGATACTTACTGGGGTATCGGTCTGGCGATTTACAGCGTGCGGCATATAACGCGCCCATTGCGAGAACATGTCAGGAAAGGTGGACGGTTAACGGTGATGAGGGAAGTGGGAAAAGGCGTGATCGTGTGAAAATCACCTACACGACCCCACTACTCCATCACTCAACTTCCTCCACTTCCTCCAAGATGAGGATTGCGCTCAAATGAGTTGTATAAATAGGTTCTTCGACCTATTTTCAAAGACAACAGAACCAAGTTGTTGTTAACACCGTATTCAGAAAACACCCAGAACTGATAGCTTACATTATGCAAGCCAGTTCAACATTCTGATACAAGTCATAAAAAGCCAACACTTTCATAATCTCAACACCTTCTTCGCTTCCCTCCCTAAGATAAACCCCATCTCCTTCACTTTGTGACTGAAGCAAGTCTGGAACGACCATTTCTTGGTTTAGGCCAAAATTGTACAGATTGATCTCTCGAATCTAAAAGTACTCCCGTGTAGTACATTGTTTAGGTTTTAGATTCATTTCTCATTCACACACACACACCAAATTTACCAAAACCAGCAGAAACAGTTTTCACCCATAAATAACTGGCGACCACAATGGGAGATTAATCTCTCGGTTGTGAAGTCAATTGCTTCAATACCCAATTCTGTTTTGGTTATTTCAAAATGGTTTATCTTGGGACTATCCCAACAACTTCAAATTCCAATTGAAGTTCCTCCAATGAAGGTGCCCCTTTTCCCAACGGTGTATCTGGCGGTGTAACCGACGGAAGATTCCCAACATCGATCGAGTTAGCACGGGTGCAGGAGATTCACACAAGGAATATGGATCTTATTAAGGAAACAATAAACAGTATACTCGATCTCCTCGTCAAGATGACATCGGATATGAGCGTTTCTCCTGTTGCAGAGATTTCTACACTGGGGACTGATCCTCGCAACGATCCTCCTCAAGTCAATAGTTTCACTATGAACTGGAGGCTGGTGGACCAGGAAGTAGCTTCTCTAGTGGAAAGTGTGTGCGAACTTTTACACCTCTCGAAGAATCAGCGGGCGGAGACGTTTGCTGCAATCAACCAGATAGCTCTAGACGTGTAATTAACCCCTTTGCGTCCGGAAGCCTTGAAAACACCAGGGATTTTCGTGAATAATGTCACGTTTACCGAAGAATACATGATGGCGGAAGAAGGTCACAACCGGGCCCTACAGGTTACTGCACGCATCAAGGATTCAGAATTCAAAAGGGCCCTCATCGACACAGGAGCATCTTCGAATGTGATTACTCTCAAGACACTCAGGACGGCCAAGGTTCGTCCAAGCAAGATCATGCGACATCCTACCACGATGACAGACTTTTGAGGAAACCAAATCAACACGTACGGGTATTTCAATCTAAATATATATAGGGCATGTCCAATCGAAGGTGAAATTCGAAGTCATGGAGAAGGAGCCGGACTACCATATGATATTGGGGAGACCATGGCTTCATGACAATAGGATCGTCCCCTCGACGTATCACCAATGCCTGAAGACTATGATGAATAAAGAAGTCGTTCGTATTCCTGCATCATTGTCTCCTTACGCGCTGATATGTGGAGCAGAATTGTTTGAACCAAGGGAAGCTCTACGGGAAGCATCAGACAAAGTTCATTGTACCCCACTCCCCACGTGGGTGTCAATCCAGGAAGAGGACCGTCTTACATAATTAAAGGCTAAATTCCATGATGCATCTTTACTGACGAGGCATACCAATCCTTCTTCATCATGTGAAGGTACGACCCATGCTCACACTAAGAGGGAACTAACTTTTGTGGCGAGCCGTGATCAGAAAGGGAAAACCATATACCGGCACCGCTGTTAACAATTAGCAGGAGAGACTGTCACCCAGTCTTTCTGCCCAACGGAATGCTACAACAATGACGAGCCACAAGAAGAAGTGCTAGATGCTCCGCGACAGCTGCAAGATGGCACCAACTCCACAAATGATGATCTCAAAATCGTTAAAATCGGGAATGAGGAATCTCCTAGGCCTATCTCCATCAGCTCGTGAACCTTCTCAAAGAGTACCAGGACATATTCGCTTGGACGTACGAAGAAATGCCCGTTTTGGATGAAAAATTGGTCACCCACCATCTGCATGTCATACCTGGATCCAAGCCGGTTAAAAAATCTCTGAGGAAATTCATACACGAGGTAGAGGAGCAAATCAAGACCGAGATTCAAAAATTACTAGCAGCTGACTTCATTAAACCCATTCATCATCCAACCTGGTTGGCTAATGTGGTCCCGGTGAAAAAGAAAAACAGACAGATTAGGTGTTGCGTGGATTTCAGAGACTTGAACATATGTTGTCCCAAAGATGATTTTCCTCTACCTAACATCGACATGTTAGTAGATGCCACCGGCGGACACGGCATGTTCTCCTTTATGGATGGATATAGTGGCTACAACCATATGAGGATATATGAGCATGACGCAAGTAAGACAGCTTTTCGAACTCCTCTCGAAAAAATTTATTATACTGTAATGTCATTTGGTTTAAAGAATGCCGGTGCAACGTATAAACGCACTATGACGAGGATCTTCCACGACATGATGCATAAGCAAGTTGAAGACTACATGGATGATATAGTAGTCAAATCAAAAGCTCGGGCGGCCCACACAGGAGTTCTACGACAAGTGTGCGAAAGGTGCCGTGAATTCAAATTGAAGATGAATCCTTTGATATGCGCTTTCGGTGTATATTCAGGAAAATTTTTGGGATTCCAGGTGACTGCTGAGGGAATCAAGGTGGACCCATCCAAGACCCAAGCTATCCTGATGATGCCACCTCCGCGAACTGTGAAGGATCTCCGACGCTTCATGGGAAAGGTGAACTACATTCGACGTTTTATACCTAGTTCAGCCCAGCTTGTTGCTTCATTTACCCCCTTGCTGAAGAAAGGAGCAAGTTTCGTCTGGACCGCACTACAACAGGAAGCATTCCGGAAGATTCAAAAATATTGTAATCACCAGCCATTATGAAATATCCCATCCAAGGAAGATCGATGTGCCTCTAAACTACTTTCAGTGATACCGTCGTCGGGGCTTTGCTCGCTCAAGAGGGTGACGAGGGAATCGAACATCCTATATACTATTTCAGTCGAATTTTGAGAGATGCTGAACTCAGATATCCCAAGGCAGAAAAAGCATGCTTAGGCCTAATCCATTCCATTCAAAAGTTCAGACATTACCTGCTATCCAACAAGGTGGTACTTATATCTAAATCTGATCCTGCGAAGTTTTTGCTTTCAAAACCAGCCTTGATGGGAAGGTTGGCCAAATGGATTTTCCAAATGTCAGAGTTAGTGAAAAGGAGTGGGTACCCAAATATACCTCAAGCTAAAACTTTTCCTACCTATAAGTCCTTTCTCCTAAAGTGATTGTTTATGGACTGAGTCGAGACAATACAACTAATCGGTTCACACTTCGTGTGATCGTCTATGGATACGATATCGAGACAATACAACAACGAAGTATGTTTACTTGATATAAAGGTTCAGACTTAACCAAACACAATATGATTGCTTATCAAGTAAATAGGAATTAACGTTTTTGTAATTTACTTTAATTATAATAAAACAATTATAATGCGGAAAATAAAAGTAAATGACAAGCAAGATTTTGTTAACGAGGAAACCGCAAATGCGGAAAAACCCCGGGACCTAGTCCAGAATTGAATACTCTCAGGATTAAGCCGCTACACAAAATTACACTTAACTTCGTATAGTTGAGACCAAGTAACTAACCCTATAGTTCACCTAGTTCCGTTTGTATTCCCACACCTCCGACTTATGAATAAGTCACGTACTTGGAACAATCACTTTGGTTCGTATTCCAAACAGTAAAGTAACAAGAAATTTGTTTGGTATCAACTCTATTCAACCAAGTGATATAAGTCGGAAAAAGGCTCTTATGTTTATCTTAACATAAACTCCTTCGTCGGGTCTAGATCTATCTTATGTTCAATCACCCAAAGGTAATCGATTAAGATTAAGCCAACAACACCTTTAATCCGAAGAACCGTGTTGATGCCGATCTACTCAATTAATTAATCCACTCTACCACAAGGATAAACCGATTATTAATTGGATCCTCTTTTACCCAAACAAGTATTGTGCACAACAAAGATTACAAAACCCAATTCAGATCTTCAATATCTTCTTTGTCTTCAAATCTTCTTAAACCTTCAATAAAAACCTGCACACAATCACTTGAATCTCATGTGATCAATCACGCACATAACGGAGTCTATTAACAATGGATTATCACAAGGTCGTCTTTAGAACTAACAACAGTCTAAAGATCCCTGCCGAAACTTTGAACTAGTTTGGGTGAATCTTATATCAGAAGAGAAGATTCTCAAGAATAAACAAACTAGGTGCAATCAGATTTCAACCATCGTTAGTCAATCAAATCAATCGAAAACAAAGATAAACCGCAATTATCTAGTTTTCCACCAAAGGGTCGCGCTAGAGCTTCTTAATCCCAAAGAAGACTTTAAAATGAGCGGACGTAAGAGATTTCACCTAATTAGATTACTCTCTTCTCCGATAGGCGTCTACACCAATAACAAAGACAAAAGAGGAAGTCTGTTGTTACGAAGGATTAGTTTGCTAGAAAGGAAAACTTCGGGTATTTATAGACCTGTAATACTTAATCCAAGAAAATAGACATCAATTTTTGATTTTTTTCAATGATTGTATTAAGTCTATTATGAATAAAACTATTTTGAATAAAATTATTTGATTTATAAATTTCTTGTGATGGTTTTTGATTTACATAACCTGTGCTTGAATGCTTTATTATTGCTATGGATGTTTATGGGATGTTTGGTTTCGGTTTTATTACCTTGATATTCGATCTCATAATGTTGTGAACCCTTATGGTTTGGGTGAATTTTTGATTTAGCAGGATTAAGTTCTAGCCCATGTTGGTAGGCTTTATCAAAGGATCATGAGAGGTTCTGATAGAAACAATATGTGAAAAAGTCACAATATGTTGGATCGGTTTTGGTTTAGCATAAAAGCATGTGTGTTTCGGTGGTTTTCAACTTTTGCTTGCAATAGTTAAAAACCAGTTTTCAACCTTTCTCTGGTAAAGGTTGGTTGTTGTTATTCTTTTGTTTTGCATAAGGATGACAACATAATGATATTTCGATATCAATTCTCCCTGGAAGAAGATGCAAACATATTGGAGAAGTGGATGCGAAATTTGAGGTAATAATCTTGTTAGTTAATTGTTTTCGAAAAGCCTGATTTTTATTTCATATATATTTTGCTTTTGCTTAACAAAATTTCGGTGCAATTGATGTTTTATTCCATTATGTGTATATGGATGTATGTGTGATTCAATTGTTTCCGGTTAAGAAAAACTATTGTGATCTTACTTTATTGTGTGGTATCAATTGTTTAGGCTTACAAAATTTCGGTGCAATTGCGGTGCTTTAGTGTCTATGTTGTTTCAATTGCTTCTGGTTGAGGTGAATAATTATGCAAGTTGATTTATTTGGTTTGTATGAATTATTTATGGATTAACGAAAGAAAAGGTTTACGGGATGGATTGTTTAGTCCAATTCGATTCCGGATAAGAGAAACTAAGTTTATTTTGATCTTAGTTAGACTTATCAAAGTGGAGGTTTCGGTTACTCAAGTCTAATCGAATTCCTTAACAAGAAATGCTAGTTAACTAACCTAGTACTTGTCTTGTTTAAAAAAGTGAAAGGTATAAGTTATATGGATAATTAGAACCTGATGAGAAAAATAGAGTTATCTTTATTTTGGTCTAATCGAACGAAGCGGTTGTATTTGTACAATCGGTTTAGCAAAGGGACTAAGGTGCTTAGTAGATTTTTGGTTTGCTAAACTAAATTAGGAAAATTGCTTCGGGCAATTATTTCCTTGGTAACATATCAAAACAAGTTACTTTGTAGTTTCGGTTTTGATATTGGTTATCGAAAATGGTGTGTCGAACCCTCATGCTTAACTCTATAGGTTTGCAAGTCTATTTGAGATTTGTAAGATTCTTTTCGGTTTGTCCTTTATTTTTTCGTTTCTTTTTCATTTTGTGACAAAAAGCGGGAGAAATATATAGAGTAAACAAGTAATACCGGCATTGATTTTATATTGATTAGTATCACTAAGGAAAAGGACAATTGTGCTTAAACGTTTATCTAACGAAAGAGTAAAAGCATAGACTAAGGGGGAGTAGCATATCATATTAATTGGTATAACAAAGACGTGCGGATTGATAAAGTCTACCTATCTCACCTTTAGGGGGAGTATTAGCTTTGTATTAAAATGTCAATAGCGGAATTTAAGGATTGAATGTATACATGTTATTGTGTTGTTGAATTCGGGAATCAAGCATATGTGTAATGAATTCTTGTAATTTGTTTATCCATATGATTGTAAGAGTTTTATCACTAAAATTGACAAAGGGGAGATTGTTAGAGCATAGATCGGTTGAACCCACCAAGCGTTGGTATGTCAAGTTTGGTTGTCATATTTTAGTGAATCAAAACTCATTTTAAGAGTCGCTTGATTATGTACTAGATTCAACTTCGTATAGGTTAGATTGAAAGTATTAGGATATGAGACATTACAAGTATTGTGAATATTTGAAGAAGTAAGAAGCCACAACGACAACATCATCCTTCCACTTGAGGTTAGTGATATTTGACTTGAACGGTTTCATTCCCTAACGTATCTTTCAAGTCGTGCATATTGAAAACAAAACTGGGAAGCATGAACACTTTAGATAGACATAGTATTAAGGAATACAATACGAGGTTTATTTCTTAACCATTAAACTTTGTAGATAAGACATCGACATAATCGTTTAAATGCTATTGTGATTATGTGTGGGTATGAGGTGAGGATTTCTTCCTAGGAAGCAATGTTCCAAATGTGTTTTAAGGAAGTAAGTTCATAAACTTGTTTATGAATCAAAAAGGAAATAGACAGGCGTTATTGGTATTGTTAATCATTGCATATCTTGTGAACAACCAATATGTGTGATTTAGTATAACCGTCATGACTTGTTTGTGTTCTTGGTAAAACTATTCACAAAGGCCTGACTTATGTATTGGTATGACTTTTATTAGTGAAACCGATCTTAATTAATCACCTGAGATGGTATGATCGATTTTGTGATTTGTGTATGACCGACTCTGGGTAAATGTGAACCGATCCTAGTAAGTGGTGCAACACATCACAAAGGGGAATCGATCCTTGTATGAGGTGCAACAAGTTTTTAGCAGAAAAGGGAACCGATCCTATGGACATGTGCAACACGTTTTTAGGCAAAGGGGAACCGATCCTATGGAAATGTGCAACACATATAAGTTAGATACCATATATATGTGGGGAACCGATCCTAGTACCTATTCAACCGAATTTTAGAAAGCTAATGTGACTATGCACATTACTCACATGGAGGTAGAACCGAAACTTGTTTTAGTAGAACCGTTAAACCCATGATTTGTGATTGAGTGTCCTTGATTAATCACATAGTTCTTGAAATTCAGATGAACCAATTCTAAACTTGTTTGGAAATGTGGCAAATCGGTTTCAAGGTTGTAAGTATGAAAGAGGACTTACAAAGTAAGGATGTCGACATACTTTGAACATGTGCTGTAATGTTTATCTTTTATTGTTCAAAGTTATTCCTTAATAGCTAAAGGAAGAAAATCCCAAGATCAAAATATAAATAAGTTAAGAATCTTTTATTTAAGATTTTTAATTTTATTTTAGGAAAACGAAAATTAGTAATGTGCATTTACTAGTTAAAGATTTTCCAAAGAGATATTCGGTCAATATTTTGGACAGGGCATTTCCAGGAATTATGGATACCGAATTTGGAATATATTGCATATCTTGAGAATATTTTCGATTCTGGAAATTCCTTGCCATCCAAACTTACTTGTGTATAAATACCACAAGCTAAAACTAATCCTTCGTGAAAAGGAGAGGGTACCCAAATATACCACAAGCTAAAACTTTTCCTACCTATAAGTCATTTCTCCGAAAGTGATTGTCTATGGACTGAGTCGAGACAATACAACAACGAAGTATGTTACTTGATAAAAAGGCTCGGACTTAACCAAACACAATAGGATTCACTTATCAAGTAATTAGGAACTAACGTTTGTGTAATTTATTTTAATTATAATAAAACAATTATAATGCAAATATATAAAGTAAATGACACAACAAGATTTTTTTAACGAGGAAACCGCAAATGCAGAAAAACCACGGGACCTTGTCCAGAATTGAATACTCTCAGGATTAAGCTGCTACACAAAATTACACCTAACTTCGTATAGTTGAGACCAAGGAACTAAACCTATATAGTTCACCTAGTTTCGTCTGTATTCCCACACCTCCAACTTATAAATAAGTCACGTACTTGGAACAATTCCTTTGGTTCGTATTCCAAACAGTAAAGGAACAACAAATCTGTTTGGTATCAACTCTCTTCAACGAAGTGATATGAGTGGGACAAAGGCTCTTCCGTTTATCTTAACATAAACTCCTTCGTCAGGTCCTTAGATCTATCTTATGTTCAATTACCGAAGTAATTATTTAAGATTAAGCCAAAACAACACTCTTAATCCAAAGAATTGTGTTGATGCCGATCTACTCAACTAATCAATCCAATCTATTACAAGGATAAACCGATTATTAATTGGATCTTCTTTTACCGAAAAAAGTATTGTGCACACCAAAGATTATGAACCCACAAATCAGAAATCTTCAATATCTTCTTCGTCTTTAAATCTTCTTAGATCTTTAATATAAACCTGCACACAATCAATTGAATCTCTTGTGATCAATCATGCACAGAACGGAGTCTGTTAACAGTGGATTATCACAAGATCGTCTTTAGCAATAACAATAGTCTAAAGATCCCTGTCGAAACTCTGAACTAGTTTGAGTGAACCTTATATCAGAAGAGTAGATTCACAAGCATAAACAAACTAGGTGCAATCAGATTTCAACCACCGTTAATCAATTGAATCAACCGAAAACAAAAGCTAAACCGCAATTATCTAGTTTCCCACCGATGGTACACGCTAGAGCTTCTCAATCCCAAAGAAGACTTTAAACTGAGCGGCCGTAAGATATTTCGCTTAATTAGGTTACTCTCCTCTCCGAATAGGCGGTTACACCAGTAATAACACAACAAAGAGGAAGCTTGTTGTTACGAAGGATTAGTTTCCTAGAAAGGAAAACTTCAAGTATTTATAGACAAGGAAGTTTGGACACCAAGGAATTTCCAAAACCGAAAATATTCTCAAGATATTCATTAAAGTACAAATTCGGTTTCCATGATTCTTGGAAATGCTCTGTCCAAAAATAATGATCGAAATCTCTCGGAAAATCTAATTGGTAAATGCACATTACTAATTCTTATATCTCCCTACAAAATGAAATTAATAACCTTAATTAAAAGATTCTTAACTTACTTATCTTTCGATCCTGGGATTCTCTTCCCTTCACTATTAAGGAATAACTTTGAACAATTAAAGAAATAAACATTCACAACACATGTTCAAAGTATGTCGACATCCTTACTTTGTAAGTTCTCTTTCACACTTACAACCTTGAAACCGATTTTCCATACTTCCAAACAAGTTTAGAATTGGTTCATCTGAATTTCAAGAACTATGCGATTGATCAAATAACATTCAATCACAATCATGGGTTTAACGGTTCTACGAAAACAAGTTTCGGTTCTACCTCCATGTGAGTACTGTGCATAGTCACACTAGCTTTCCAAAATTCGGTTGACTAGGTACTAGGATCAGTTCCCCACATATATATGGTATCTAACTTATATGTGTTGCACATGCCCATAGGATCCGTTCCCCTTTGCCTAAAAACGTGTTGCACATGTTCATGGGATCGGTTCCCCTTTCTGCTATAAACCTTGTTGCAACTCATACAAGGATCGGTTACCCTTTGTGATGTACTGCACCTCTTACTAGGATCGGTTCCCCTTTCCCAAATTTGGTCAGACAAAACACAAACCCGATCATACCATCTCAGGTGATTACTTAAGATCGGTTCCATTAATAAAATTCATACTAATACATAAGTCAGGCCTTTGTGAATAGTTCTACCAAGAACACAACAAGTCATGAACGGTTATACTCAATCACACATATTGGTTTTTCATAAGATATGCAATGAATAACAAAACCAATAACGCCTAGAAATTTCCTTTTCGGTTCACAAACAAGTTTATGAACTTACTTCCTTAGAACACATGTAAAACATTTTTCCCTAGGATGAAATCCTCACCTCATACCCATACATAATCACAATAGCATTCAAATGATTATGGCGATGTCTTATCTACAAAGTTTAATGGTTAAGCAATAAACCTCGTATAATACTATGTCTATCTAGAGTTCAAATATGCTTCGCAGTTATGTTTTCAATATGCACGACTTTAAAAATACGTTAGGGAATGAAACAGTTCAAGTCAAATATCACTAACCTCAAGTGAAAGGATGATTGTTGTCGTTGTAGCTCCTTGCTTCTTCAAATCTTCAAGTCTTCGCAATACTTGTAACGTTTCATTATCCTAATACTTTCAAGCTAACCTATACGAAGTTGAATCTAATACATAATCAAGCAACTCTTAACATGACTTTTTATTCACTAAAATATGACAACCAAACTTGACATACCAACGCTTGGTGGGTTCAACCGAGTTATGCTCTAACACTTCGTAACAGCAAACTTCCTCGGTTATGTTGTTACTGGTGTAGCCGCCTATTCGGAGAGGAGAGTAACCTAATTAGGCGAAATCTCTTTCGGCCGCTCAGTTTAAAGTCTTCTTTGGGACTGAGAAGCTCTATTAGTACCGTTGGTGGGAAACTAGATAATTGCAGTTTATCTTGTGTTTTCGATTGATTTGATGGACTAACGGTGGTTGAAATTTGATTGCACCTAGTTTGTTTATGCTTGAGAATCTTCTCTTCTGATATAAGATTCACTCAAACTAGATCGAAGTTTCGACAGGGATCTTTAGACTGTTTTTTAGTTCTATATACGATCTTGTGATAATCCATTTTTAACAGACTCTGTTCATAGCGTGATTGATCACAAGAGATTCAAGTTGTTGTGTGCAGGTGTTTATACAAGATCTAAGAAGATTTGAAGACAAAGAATATATTGAAGATTTCTGATTTTGGGTTCATAATCTTTTGTGTGCACAATACTTGTTTTGGTATAAGAGGATCCAACTATAATCGGTTTATCCTTGTGGTAGATTGGATTGATTAGTTGTGTAGATCGGCATCAACACAATTCTTTGTGATTAAAAGGATTGATTGAAAAATCTTAACAATTACCTTTGGTAGTTGAACATAAGATACCTCTAAGAACCTGACGAAGGAGTTTATTGAGATAAACAAAAGAGCCTTTGTCGAACTCACATCACTTGGTTAAAGAGAGTTGCTACCAAACAGATTTGTTATTCCTTTACTGTTTGGAATACGAACCAAAGGAATTTTTCCAAGTGACTTATTCATAAGTTGGAGGCGTGGGAATACAGACAGAACTAGGTGAACTATAGGTTTAATTGCTTGGTATCAACTATACGAAGTTGGTTTAATTTTGTGTAGCGGCTTAATCCTGAGAGTATTCAATTCTGGACAAGGTCCCGAGGTTTTTCTGCATTTGCGATGTCCTCGTTAACAAAATCTTGCTGTGTCATTTACTTTATATTTCCGCATTAAAATTGTTTTATTATAATTAAAGTAAATTACACAAATGTTGATTCATATTTACTTGATAAGAAATCCAATTGTGTTTGGTTAAGTCCGAACCTTTTTATCAAGTAAACATACTTCTTTGTTGTATTGTATCGATCTCGTATCCATAGACGATCACACGAAGTGTGAACCGATTAGTTGCATTGTCTCGAGTCATTCCATAGACAATCACTTTCGGAGAAAGAACTTATAGGTAGTAAAAGTTTTAGCTTGAGGTATATTTGGGTACCCTCGCCTTTTCAAAGGACAATCGACAACTAGGACACATGAAAGTGCCAGGATTAGGTTTCCAGTTGCTAGAGTTCTCCCTTATAAACTCTTTCAAATCAGGGTTTGCTTATAGTCAAAGCTAAGATATCTTAGTAACAAAGCATTCAATATTCACTGTTAGATGAAATCCTGATTTAAGATTCAATTTAAGTTTGCTTAAAACTAAAGTAATATCTATCCACCGTTAGATGTCTTAGCTTGTTACACACAAATCAAATACACCTTTATTTAGATATGGGTAACCGTACCTAAATGTGTATATTGAGTTGGCTCAGTAACAATTAACCGAAGTTATCCATATGAAATTTTTTTCATAACCATGTTCATGTAGCACTTCTAGATCAAATATGATGATCAATCAAACATGAAAGATAATCGAATTAATCTAATTGTGTTACTCATAGATTTGTTTAATTGTTCACTATCTCATAGAAATATATATGAACAAATTGACAAAAAATTGGATTGATTCGTAATTGAAAAAGTAGGGGTCTAACAACCACACCCAATATTTCGTTTAGGAAATCTGTATGGACTAACTCCAATATAATTCCAAGAGAATCAACTAGAAAGTCATACTCAATCAAGGAAAAAATATCCAAGAGTTATATCTCTGTTTCTCAATATAATCAGCAAATCAAACCGATAGAAATCCGCGAGCCTGATTATTATGAGAAACAACTTGAACGGTACCAAAAACCAATATTCAAGTGCCAATCAATTTCTATCAACAACCAAAGGTTGGATTTACCAATTGATTGAACTATGTGTTGGAGCACTGCTCGGTCGAACTCGCATGCGTTGCTATCTCAAGCATGTTTTTCAATGTTAGTGATCAAAACTATAAGTCTTGATGTCTAGCCTATCTATAGATGTCTCAGACTAGGACATAGTCTCTGTAGTTGAGCTTGGTTTTCACGGCGTTCATCATTTGAAGACGAAGAACTACTAAGGGGATCTTGTGGAACTTCTTCGACAAAAGGTATGTGGAGACTTGAACTCATCTATCAATTGGAAAGTCTATTTATATTATATCTCTTATATTTAGACATAAGTCGTGTTACGATATAGTTTTCTCTATACACATTTGAGATTTCGAGATGAGTATATCTCGCTTACATATTTCTCGAAATATGTGTTGGTAAGCTTTCGCTTCGACCAAGTTCATCTTATATCATGAGAAAATTTCCGAGTAACATCTTATATGGTTTGTGTGATAGAATCATTTGATGTAGGCTGGAATGTTTCGATAATGATTACTTCAATATCTTGAAAATTGTTTTGATGCTAATAATGTGTGAAAACAGCTATTGTCATCCTCTAAGAATGTCTCAATGATTGAAATAAATAGTTTAGAATCTTGTAACCATCTTTGGATATAAGCATAGTGTGTTCGCACATTAGTGTATAAGTCCAAGACCGGGAACCAAAAGTATGCATACTTGTGTGTATACAAAATGGTTGAAGGAGACTGGATAAGTATGCATACCCGTACGCATACTGGCGGATGTTCACGTCCGTGAATTTCTGCTGAGTTTTAAAACCAAACCAAACTCATCCAGTTACCTAAAGTACGCGTAACCTTACACGTACTGGCAGAAAGTTCACGTCCGTGAATTTCTGCTGAATTTGAAAACTAAAACAAACTCAAATACGGTTACTTAAGTACGCATACCATACACATACTTAAGTAGGTTACTTTCTAAAATCGGTTGTACATGAACCTAAACATTTATCGATAAGGAATGCAATCTTTGCAAACCGTGGCTATAATGTTCATGTATTGATTCGAGTAAATCAAACCGATTTTGCTTCAATTATGTTCTTGTATAATTTTATGAGAATATAGTAATTGAACAACTCTTTAACTAGTTTCATTTGAATCATTTGAACTAGTTATGGTTGAGATGAATAAGGTTGATATGAGAGTAATCATATGGCTAACCTCGGTTAATTATTTGTGAACCAACATGGTGTACATGTTTAGGTACGGTTACATAAACCTAAATGGGGGTACATTTCATTTGTGTATAACAATCTAAGTTCGATCTAACGGTTGAAAGATATTAGCTTGGTTGAATCAGGTTTTTCATCTAATGGTGAATATTGCATACTTTGTTACCAAGGTAACTTGGATTGCAAACCCTAATTTGAAAACTATATAAAACAGAACTCTAGAAACTGGGAAACCTAATCCTCACACCTCCTGTGTTAGAGCATTGCTCGGTCGAACTCGTATGCGTTGCTATCTCAAGCATGTTTGTCAATTTTAGTGATCAAAACTATAAGTCTTGATTTCTAGCCTATTTGTAGATGTCTCGGACTAGGACATAGATATTGTAGTTGAGCTTAAATCTCTCGACGTTCATCTCTTGAAGACGAAGAACTACTAAGGGGAGCTTGTGGAACTTCTTCGACAAAAGGTATGTGGAGACTTGAACTTATCTAGAACTTGGAAAGTATATTTCTACTATCTCCTATATTGAGACTTAATTCGTGTTACGATATAGTTTTCTCTATAAACATTTGAGATTTCGAGATGAGTATATCTCGGTTGCATATTTCTCGAAATATGTGTCGGTAAGCTTTCGCTTAGACCAAGTTCATCTTATATCATGAGAAAATTTCCGAGTAACATCTTACATGGATTGTGTGATACAATCATTTGGTGTATGACTTGGAAGGTTCCAATAATGATTATATCAATATCTTGAAAATTGCTTTGATGCTAATAGTGTGTGAAAACGGCTATTGTCATTATAGAGGAATGTTTCAATGATTGAAATAAAGATTTGATGATGTAACCATCTTTGGATATAAGCATATATAGTGTGTTCACACATTAGTGTATAAGTCCATAAACCGGAAGCCGAGAGTATGTTATGCCTGTATACGGAATTGGTGAAGGAGACAGGTTAATTATGCGAACCCGTACGCATACTGGCGGAAGTTCTCAAACCGAGAATTTCTATTGAGTTTGGTTTTGGCAAAACTCTTAACTAGTCACCTTAAGTATGCGTACCTGTACGCATACTGGCGGAAGTTTTTGAACCGAAAATTTCTGCTGAGTTTGGAAACTTTACAAACTCAAAACCGGTTACTTAAGTACGCATACCCGTACGCATACTTAAGCTGGCTACTTTTTCAAATCGGTCAAGTCCATGAACTTAAACATTTAAATCATAAGGAAATCAATCTTTGCAAACCGTGGCTATACTGTTCATGATTGATTCAAGTGAATCAAACCGATTCGATTTCAATTGTGTTTTCTAAACAATTGAATAACTCTTTAACTAGTTTTATTTGAGTCATTTGAACTAGTTATCGTTAAGATGAATAAGGTTGATATGAGAGTAATCATATGGCTAACCTCGATAACTATTTGTGAACCAATATGGTGTACACGTTTAGGTACGGCTACATAAACCTAAATGAGAGTACATTTCATTTGTGTGTAACAAGCTAAGTTCGATATAACAGTTGAAAGATATTAGCTTGGTTGAATCAGGTTTTTCATCTAACGGTGAATATTGAATGCTTTGTTACCAAGGTAACTTGGATTGCAAACCCTGATTTGAAAATTATATAAAGGAGAACTCTAGCAACTGAGAAACCTAATCCCCACACCTCCTGTGTGTTACTAGTTGCATAACTAGAGTCGATTCTCCTTTAACCTTAGGTTTCTTCTCGATATCTTGTAGGTTAACGACTTGAAGACTTCATTGGGATTGTGAAGCCAGACCTAACTATTATCTTTGTAGTTGCGTGATCTGATCTTGCTGTTTCTATCGTTTTGAGTGAAATTGAAATAATTGGCTCGATATTTTATATCTCCGATATGCAAGATAGAAAATTAATCACAAACAAACTTCGTCTCATCGTTTGCGATTACACAATAAATTATTTCGCTAGTCGATTAAGTTTATTGTGAGGTAATTGATAATACTAGGATGTTCAATATAAGTCCGGTTTATCAATTGGTTCTTGTTCACCTTGATTTATCAAAAGACGGAACAAAAACTCTTGGGTATGTCTGTGGGAGACATATTTATTCAATACAGACTTTTCTGTGTGAGACAGATTTGTCTATAAAGTCTTCGACTTTGGGTTGTAGCAACTCTTAGTTGTGGGTGAGATCAGCTAAGAGAATCAAGTGCGTAGTATCCTGCTGGGATCAGAGACGTAAGGAGCGCAACTGTAACTTGAATCAGTGTGAGATTGCTTAGGGTTAAACTATAGTCCAGTCTGAAGTTAGTTGGTAGTAGGCTAGTGTCTGTAGCGGCTTAATACAGTATGGTGTTCAATCTGGACTAGGTCTCGGGGGTTTTCTGCATTTGCGGTTTCCTCGTTAACAAAATTCTGGTGTCTGTGTTATCTCTTTTCCGCATTATATTTTGTTATATAATTGAAATATCAGAGGTTGTGCGTTAAAATCAATCGATTAGAATATCCAACCTTTGGTTGTTGATTTACATTGATTGACACTTGAACATTAGTCTTTGGTACCGTTCAAGTAACTCCTATTATATTCAATCAGGATCGCATATTTCTATTTGCTGATTGCGGATTGAATTAAGAGTTAGAGATATCAAAATCTTTGATATGCTTTAATCTATATTGAGTTTGACTGTCTAGTTGATTCTCTAGAAAGTATATTGGAGTAAGTCCTCTCAAATTGCTAAACGAATTGTTGGGTGTGGTTGTTAGACCCCTGAATTTTATCCTGTGTGTTACTACTTGCATAACTAAAGTCGATTCTCCTTTACCATATGTTTATTCTCGAGACCCTCTAGGTTAACGACTTGAAGACTTCATTGGAATTGTGAAGCCAGACCCAACTATTATCTTTGTAGTTGCGTGATATGATCTTGCTGTTTCTATCGTGATTGAGTGCAATCGTAAAATTGGATTGAGATTTATATCTCCGATAGGAAAGATAAAAAAGTAATCACAAACACCTTCGTCTCATCGTTTGTGATTCCACAATATCTTGTTTCGCTAGTCGATTAAGATTATTGTGAGGTGATTGATAATACTAGGTTGTTCTTTGGGAATATAAGTCTGGTTTATCAATTGGTTCATGTTCACCTTGATTTATCAAAAGACGGAACAAAAAATATTGGGTATTTATGTGGGAGACAGATTTATTCAATCCTATAGACTTTTCTGTGTGAGACATATTTATCTATCAAGTCTTCGACTTTGGGTCTTAGCAACTCTTAGTTGTGGGTGAGATCAGCTAATAAAATCAAGTGCGTAGTATCCTGCTGGGATCATATACATAAGGAGCGCAACTGTACCTTGAATTAGTATGAGAGTGATTAGGGTTAGTCCAGTCCGAAGTTAATTGGTAGTAGGCTAGAGTCTGTAGCGTCTTAATATAGTGTGGTGTTCAATATGGACTAGGTCGCGGGGTTTTCTTCATTTGCGGTTTCCTCGTTAACAAAATTCTGGTGTCTATGTAATTTTTTTTAACATTATATTTTGTTATATAATTGAAATATCATAGGTTGTGCGTTAAGATAATCAATTAGAATAAACCTTTGGTTGTTGATTTACATTTATTGACACTTGAACATTGGTCTTTGGTACCGTTCAAGTTGTTTCACATAATAATCAGGCTCACGATTTCTATCTGTTTGATTTGCTGATTACATTGTGAAACAAATATATTAAAACTCTCTGATATACTTTATTCTAGATTGAGTCTGACTGTCTAGTTGATTCTCTAGAAAATGTATTGGAGTAAGTCCTCTCAGATTGCTAAACGAATTGTTGGGAGTGGTTGTTAGACCCCCGCATTTTCAGTCGGTACCAGAGCAGGAAAACACGTTTAATACCTCATAAGTGTGTGTTTGTAACGATTTTATTATGGACGAGTCTATCTCTAATAACTTACATGTTCATAAATTACCAGATGTTTTTCAAATCTTGGATTCACCGGAGAGGACTGTCACATCTAAGTCAGTTTCTAAACATTCTCTTAATGTAAAACCTGTTGAAGTCTGGAAAACACGCCTAGAAGAACAGTTGGATGAACTTTCGGATGAAGGTGATTCAGATATTGATAGAGATGTTGATGAGGAGGTCTCTGAGTATGTGAAGGTTTTGAATTCGTTAGAAAAGAAGAAGATGATAACTTCTCATGTCACTCCTATTCTGACTCCTCTCTGTCGAGAAAACAAGAAATTGAGAAGATGTTACACATGTGTTTATATTTTGAATCGTTCTAACAAATCGATCCTCAAGGATTCTGAGGAAAAGCTACGTACGAAATCACTTGAATGTGATAATCTCTATCAAAAGTATTTTTTGTTGGAAGAGAAACTTAAAGAATCTGAAGCAAGGATTAATTCCCAGCAAACAAGTTTTGACGACGGAGAAAGTGCTTATGTCACTCGAGAAAAACGCCTTGAGACTGATTTAGCTATTGCTCTTGATAAAATCAAGATGTTGGAAGATGACTTGAAAAAGTTCAATACTAGTTCAAGCAAATTAACCACGATGCTAGGAGAAAGTAAAAATCATCGTGATACACGAGGATTGGGCTATAAGGGAATAGATGCTCCAAGTATTAGCAAAGAGGTAAAATTTGTCAATGCTAGTGATTCTTCTCAACAAAAGGTTTTCACTGATGGCAAAAGTGAAATACCTTCACCGGCAGTTAAGGTTCAAAAAAGCAAAGTATATCAATCTCCAAAGTCGGCACACACAGATCGAGGTAAGAACATTTATTATGTTTGCCACTATTGCGGAAATAAAGGTCACCTGAAAAGGAGATATCGTTTCCGTATAAGGAATGATAAACTTCATGATGTTATTGTTTGGGCATCATAAGAAGTTGTGAAACCAAGATCATATGTTAATACTAATCCCCTTAACGCTACAGGTTGTAACACCTTTAGGCAAAGAAATCAATGTTGTGATAAATCTAGATTTGCTTATAAACGTCATACGAATCTTTTTCACAATCGTAATGGTTATCCAAAGGATAACTTCATATAGACGAAGAAAAGATACGATGCCCCGTATTGGAGAAAGACTAACTTTCAAAAGAATAGTCAATCCAATTCTCTTCCGAGATATCTTGAAGAGAGTAATGGGAAGAAGGTTCTGGTTGTTCCTAAACGCACTCAGAAGTGGGTACCAAATAAAGCCAATGATGCTTTGAGTGTGAAAAGGAATGATCTTTCAGAAAATTCCATGACTATGGAGAAGGCAGTATCCATGATGTTGGAGCTTAAGAAGTTCTTTGGAAAGATGGATTTGGATGTGAAAATTTCTAAAAGCGATCTCTTTCATGATAATCCAAAAGTCACTTGTGGTGAGCAAGACATTGTTCACCTCAACACAACTTGATTGTGTTGTAAGTGCATCCTCACCAAGGAATTCCCTGCTATGTATACGGTGAGGGAAGCACAAGAATTGGGGCACACATATTATGTTCGGTAAGGCTGTAGAATTCGATTGGATTCTTCTAAAAAGGTATGTCTATAAACTTGAGCAATATTTGTGTTTTATTTGCTCAATGTACTTATAATGATCCATGTACCTTGCTTATCGTTCATTTCTACCTAACTTGATCTGTTTTTAAGGTTCGTAAATGTTTAGATTTTAAAATAATAGTTCGGGATGTTTAGACTTCATGGTACATATATGTAAATACCCCCAAGCTCGTCAACGCTGTTAGACCGATCAAGTGACGATTTTGCCGATAATAACTCGAATAGTTTAACACGAACGTAAATTAATAGAAATTAATCTAACATCGATCTAGATATGAAATTAGTACCGTTGGCTAGATCCCAAAAAGTTATACGAAATTGACTACTCGAACGTATATATTCGGATATCAGACGAAGGAGAAATCATCTAAATTGTTTGAAGGGAAAAAAATGATCATTTACAGTTTAGACCGATCCTGGCTGCCCTTATCTATTTCTTGGGTGCCTTAAGCATTTCTGATTGGTCTTATCCCGAGTAGATAAACTCGTATTTCCTTTTCTTCTCTTTATTTCTTATTCTTCTTTCTTCTCGTTCTTTCTTCTTTCCTTCTTGTTCTTATGTTCTTCACCTCTGGTGAATTCTTGTGAGAGTTCTGAGGTTGTGAGGTCGAGAGAATTAGACAAGAATTATCGGTTGTTGCTGGAGGTGGTGTTGTTCTTGGATGGACGAAGAGAGAAGAGGAAGTATTAAATCATAGAAGATATGAATTAGGGTTTGAGTAGAATTGATGTTGTTTGTGAGTTTCTGGTAGATGTTGAAGGAAGGGGTAGTTATTAATTTAGTGTCATGAAGATGTTATGAAGATGAATTGAAGAATCAAAGAGTTAGGGTTTCTGTTCTTCCCCAAATTAAGAACTAGATTTTCATAAGAAGTTCAAGGAAAAACTAGATGATGAAATTGATGTAAAGGGGATTGAATTTTATGATGGGTTTGTTCTTATTTGAAGTTTAATTGGATGTTTGGGGTTGTGTCGGTGGTGAATCGAAGAATTAGGGTTTGAAGCTTTTGAAATGGGGGTTTTATGGTTTCTGAATTAAGATGAGGTGTTGAATCAGATCAAGCCAAAGAAGAGGTTAATTCATTTGCTTCAATAACTCTGTCTTGAGGTAAATGTTCTTATCCGTAAACTTAGTAAAGTTATTTGATTCATATAGTTCAAGTGTTAGATGAATGTTTGGGATATTTGGGTGGAATGAGTATCTCATGATTGTTGGTGAAATTTAAATAGACCCCAGAAGCATATGTTACCACTAGGTGTCCCGAATGAGTTGAATTGTTATGGATGTATGAGTGGATGAGAGTGTTCTTGAAGGCAAGGACTAGTTATGAAGTTGGAGTGGCAGTGTGATTGAATTGCAGAGTTTTTGTGAAGGTTAAATGTATGCAGTTAATGAGATTGGTGCAGTTTAGATGAGATGATGACTGTGAAGTGGTGGGAATAGAATGAATTGGTGTTGCAGCTGTGGGTGTTGAAGTTAGGTAAGAAGATATGATATTGGACTGGTGCGGTGGTTTTTAGTATTATGATTGCAGTTAGATGTGTTGGATAAACAATTGAGCTCTAAAAAAAGATATGCAGAGTTAAAGGCTGTAATGCAAAGGAGTTAAAGTGTTGGATGTTGCCTAGGATTGGAATTACATGTGGTGATATTCTGTGAATGTGTGTGCTGGTGGTGGTAATGGAAATTAACTGAGTTGTTGTTTGATCTGAGTACAGATTGAAGTTGAATTATGGCTAGTGGTTTTGAATTGAGATGGGTTGAAGTAAATTATTGTTTAGCTGCAGTTGTGAGAATTGTATTGCAGGTGATATGTGATTGATCAGATGATGGATGAATGTTGTGAATAACTTCCAGGGACAGTTGAAGTGAATTTGCAGTTGCAGATAATTGTACTGAATTACAAGTAGTGGTGGTATTGGATTTTAGTTGTAAATCTGAAATTTGGTGGTGGTTCAATTTAGTAGGATGTGTTGCTAAAAGCTGCAATTGCAGGTAATAAGAGTTCTTAATTGTAATTGAAATTCAAAGTTTGTTTTGAATGAATGAATTGAAGTTGAAATGATAAATGAGAAGGATGTGTTGTAGGAACTGAAGCTGTAATATAGTTTAGGCCTTATGTTGATTTTGTGTTCCTGACTCAGCTATTTAACTGAGTTGAATCAGTTTAATTCAGTTGGTCCGTTTATTGACTTAAGTTGACCTAGACTTGACTAGATTGACCGAGACTTAAACTTTGACCTTGACTTAGACGTTGACTGTTAGTTGACTCCTTCTGACCAAACGTTGACGGTTAGTGACCGTTAGTTGACCAACTAGATCAGGCCTTGGATTGTTGGACTTGTTTAGTGGACTTGGGATTAGAACCATTAGATAGACTTGTATGATTCTTGTGTGAGCCATTTTGGTTAGATTCTTAGAGTTCTTGTGTGATTAACAGTTAGTCTGTATTAACAACGATCGATTCAAATGATGAACTAGTTGATCGTGGATTTCGAGGTTGGCGTGGCTTGTCATCAAAAGATGTGGAAATTTACATTTAGCTCTTTTGTGGTTATTGTTGTTTTATTTTACAAGAGTTTATGTTTATCAAATTCACGCATTATCTGGTTGTGTTTTCAATGCGTTGTTTAATTTAAATTCTGAGAGTTTTGTTGATTCCTTTAATATTTCCATGGTTTGGAAAGGAGCCGGAATGCTTTGTTTGTCTCTATGAATTGTTTGGGAAATAAGAATTTTCATTTGTATGTTTGGAAATGAGAATTTCCATCTATGGTATATAGGATACTGCTCCTTCTTTTATACCTACATAAATTCGGCTTTTATGCACATGGCTAGGGCAATACACCGCAATATTATTATTGAGTGTGGTTAGCACAAATATTATACATTGTTTGATGAAGGAGTTAGTTCCATATACATGATTGTTTATTTCTGTGAATTGATGGTCTTTTGATGTTTAGGAAAAACATGTATTGTTTTATAGATCATTCAGTGATTACTTGAAAGTTAAATGTTATTCCTACTGGGAACCCCTTTTAGGCATGAATGTGCTCACCCGTTCCCACTTTCAGTTTCAGAGACAGATCAGAGTTGCGCAGCGAAAGCTTCACGGGTTGATTTCGTTAGTTGGTTAACTTCTACTATGTTTATTATGTTGTATATTTTATTTGTAAACCAAATGAGTATTGTATATGTATCATTTGAGAGGAGTTATTGTATATATGTATATTTCAGAGAGGGGCTAGTTTTGGATTAAGTTTTGTAGAAGATTTTCTTAATTGAATGCTTAAGTATATAATTTAGATTCGTTAGTGCCTCTTTATTTAGTTAATCTTTTGGATTAGTCAGCTGCTAGCTTTGGGGGCGCTACAGCGTTGGTATCAGAGCTCACTATTAGATCTTATATGGGAAAGATAGAAATAGTCAGTGCCAGTTAGTGAACTAGATTAGTCTAGAACTGGGTTGGGGTTGTAAGATAAATCTTAATCACTAAAAGCTATCAATAACCAAAAGATTTATTTGATTGATTTGCTTGCTTGGTTGTTTTTATGTGTAATGAAATAAAAATTGTAGGGTACACCAATAACTTTAGCTAATATAGATTAGAGAGTAATTAGTCTAAAAAGTGTGAACACCTAGATAATTCATTACTAGTGAGATTAGTATTCTTGAAAAATCTTGAAAGTCACGTAAAAACTTATTGAACACTTTGACTTATATGTAGAGTCAATAAATTTATAATCACAAAAATGTTAATAATATTTGCAGGACTCAATGATATTTGTAAGAGTAGTTTAAATAATAGTTCAACCGCCATTGCTAATAACAAAATAAATAAGTAATAAATAAATATTACAATAGTAATTATGAATGAAAATAATAGTAATAATAATTATAATAAAGTAATGGTAACACTTATGAGATAGTATCATATTGAACTTAACTCAATTAAAATTTTCAATAAAGATACACAACGATAAAAATAATATTTATGATTAAATAGTTATGGGAAATTAATAGCGCTTATCTACGGTTAAATTTTATAAATTAAATGACAATTGCAAATATATGTTTTGCATTTAAACTAGATAGTTAATGTAATATTTATTAGACGTTGGACGTAAAAAAGATAAGGATATAAAATATAAAATAAAAATACTTAACTTGTTAGAAATCTTATACCGAAATTATCTTTAGTCTAAAAAATGATCCAATAAATCTTTAAAATAAGACAAATATACATGCAGTAGTAATAATAGCATTCGGATGCTTAGTGTAATATTATAATTAAAATATAATGATGTTTTACCTTGATAGCAAAATCTAAAGACTATTAGGACATATTACGATTTTATGCAGATTCAAATTTAAATCATTTTAAATTACCAACGCCAATATTTAACAAGATATAATATACGTATTCAACATGAATAAATAAAATCTATTATATCAATTTTTATGTGAAATGTGGATTTGTATTTAAAAGATTAAGGCTTAGTGTACGAACCGAACTATCAACTTAAGAATAATGAGAATAATGATAAAGTTGGCAATAGTATTCGAATAATTAGACTAGTAGGAAATTTAGAGTAGATTGTATTTAATATGGTATTACAGTAAAGTTAAAATTATCAAATATTATAAATTGGCGTAAAATCGAATTGGGATTACTTATATTGGTATAAAAAAAATTGATGATTAAATTGCTTAAAATGATGTGAACTATTTAAATATTTTACGAAGTAAATTTGTCAGAATTACACCAGTTACGATAAAAGTTTAGAGACTAATTAATCTTAATAAATTACTACTTAGTTAATCCAGCACTGGGGAATTATGAGGTTGGTAATTCTGATGTGTTCAGGTGAAACTTGTAACGTAGGTAGGCATTGTCAGGCGTCGCGAACCTAGACAGGGAAACTGTATTCTTGTATCACTAGGCATGGAAGGGAGACTTGCTTCTATTAGTGGACAGATAGATCCCAAATTTTACTTAGAAATTTTATTATAGAGTATTGAAAACACGAGGGTACCCAAATGCACCACAATATTTTTATTTGATCACAACCTATTCAATCTCTACCGTGTATAAACCTCTTGGAGCAACAATCACTCAAGGAATATTTCAACACATTGTCCACTTGAAATAGGGTTAGTTCGGACTAGCCTAACACGTGAATAATTATATCAGACAAGGGGAGAAATCCAATACACTTTGTGTGATCGTCTATGGATATGAAATCGAGACAATACTACAACAAAGTGTTCACTTGATAACCGAAACTTTATAAAATAAATATCAAGTGCCTAGTTAACGTACAAGTGTAATTACTTTAATTATAATATAAAAACAATTATAATGCGAAAATAAAGTAAAGCACAAACCAGAATTTTGTTAACGAGGAAAACTACAATCTTGTAGAAAAACTCCGGGACCTAGTCCAGATTTGAATACTCAATGAATTAAAACGCTACAAAAAGTAAAACTGTAACTTCATGTAGACACTACAAGTTAACTTAAATCCTAGTTACTCAGCTTCAGAAGTATTCTTCTTTTGACAGAACCGAAGTTCTCTATAGATATTTGTTTTGATAATATCTAGAAGAACCGAAGTTCTCAATAAATATTTGATATTAGATATCCTAGCAGAACATGCATTCTCTTTAGGACTTAAATCTAATATATCTTTTTAATGGTTCAAGACATGATTCCTTTGGACCGTATTCCAAACAGTAAAGGATAAACTGTTTGGTATCAAAACTCACTTTTTAATCACAATACCGAAATATATGATATATGCATAGTTAAGGATCTTCAATTTTTTAGACCTGTTACCAGATCCCAAGTTCCTCTATTACAAGATCAAACAAGACAATGATTACCGAAATAATCAGTCTTGATTACAAGGTTTATGATAGAATCACAAACTACTTATTGATCTTGAAAAGGGTTATGTTTATTAAAAATAAAAAACCTCTTTGATCCCCGAAAATCAAGTCACAAAAAGTTACACCAAAAAATCAAAACACAAGAACATAAGTCTTTAAATCTTAGAAGTCTTCAATCTTCGATTTAATCTTCAAAGTAACAACCCGCAAAAACAAACTTGATTCCTTATTGATTTGTCTCACACAACGGAGTCTGTTAACAATGGCAAATCAATGAATCTATCTTACAGATCTAGAAAAACTTAGATCCATGGAAACGTTGATCTTTGATCTAGTTTGAGTGAGCCTTATATCATAAGATAAGGTTCTCAAGAATAAACAAACTAGGTGCAATCAAAGATTCAAAAACCGTTAGTCAAACAAATCAATAATCGAAAACTGAAATAACAATACAATCTTCTGGTTTCCCACCAACGGTACACGCTAGAGATTTTCAATCCCAAAGAAGACTTTAAACTGAGCGGACGTAAGAGATTTCGCCTAATTATGTTACTCTCCTCTCTGAATAGGCGGCTACACCAGTAACAACACAACAAAGAGGAAGCTTGTTGTTACGAAGGATTAGTTTTCTAGAAAGGCAAACTTCAAGTATTTATAGACAAGGAAGTTTGGACACCAAGGAATTTTCAAAACCGAAAATATTCTCAAGATATTCATTAAAGCACAAATTTGGTTTCCATAATTCCTCGAAATGCTCTGTCCAAAAATAATGTTCGAAGTCTCTCGGAAAATCTAATTAGTAAATGCACATTACTAATTCATATATTTCCCTACAAAATGAAATTAATAACCTTAATTAAAAGATTCTTAACTTACTTATTCTTCGATCTTGGGATTTTCTTCCTTTAGCTATTAAGGAATAACTTTGAACAATTAAAGAAATAAACATTCACAGCACGTGTTCAAAGTATGTCGACATCCTTACTTTGTAAGTTCTCTTTCACACTTACAACCTTGAAACCGATTTTCCACACTTCCAAAAAAGTTTAGGATTGGTTCATTTGACTTTTAAGAACTATGTGATTGATCAAACAAACATTCAATCACAATTATGGGTTTAACGGTTCTACCAAAACAAGTTTCAGTTCTACATACATGTGAGTATTGTGCATAGTCACACTAGCTTTCCAAAATTCGGTTGACTAGGTACTAGGATCGGTTTCCCACATATATATGGTATCTAACTTATATGTGTTGCACATGTCCATAGGATCGGTTCCCCTTTGCCTAAAAACGTGTTGCACATGTACATAGGATCGGTTCCCCTTTCTGCTATAAACCTTGTTGCACCTCGTACAAGGATCGGTTCCCCTTTGTGATGTACTGCACTTCTTACTAGGATCGGTTCCTCTTTCCCAAATTTGGTCAGACATAACACAAACCCGATCATACAATCTCATGTGATTACTTAAGATCGGTTTCACTAATAAAAGTCATACCAATACATAAGTCGGGCCTTTGTGAATATTTTTACCAGGAACACAAACAAGTTGTGAGCGGTTATACTCAATCACACATATTGGTTGTTCATAATATATGCAATGAATAACAAAACCAATAACACATGGCAATTTCCTTTTCGGTTCACAAACAAGTTTATGAACTTACTTCCTTATAACATATGTAAACATTTTTCCCTAGGATGAAGTCCTCACCTCATACCCATACATAATAACAATAGCATTCAAATGATTATGGCGATCTACAAAGTTTAATGGTTAAGCAATAAACCTCGTATTGTATTCATTAATACTATGATCATAAAAGTATAACTTTGCATGTTATGTTATCAATTATTATAATGGTTCAGATGGGGATGGGATTTTTTAATATTGTTGTCGTATGGACGTGCCATTTCATATTACCGAACTAAGGAACTCTGTACTGTTAGGGGTTAAAATAAACTTCGTAATGACCCGTAAGTCCTTTTGGTGTACAGGACAACAACGAGAATATCAACCATTAGTCATAGACTCATGGCGGGAATATCAGCGATAAGTCATACAGGAAATACGATTGGATCATCGGAAATCAATTACTCTTCCCGTATGACTTGTCTCTCATACTACCGCTATGAATTATCGCTCACATGGGTTATTATCGATCGTATGACCGATGATAAGTTTGCGCAGAGAGTTCATATAGAGATCACTAGGGGTTCTGAAGTATATGCTTGTGTCCATTGTTCCGAAGGGGTCATCCGAATCACCATCATAAACTATCCCGTCCTAATTATCATTCTCACAAAACTTCTTCTCCATCCTCGCTATCCTATTCCTCAAAATCCTCAGCTTCTTCATACAACCAATGTCCATAAGTGTCAACAAGGGAAATCCTTGTTCCAAAGCTTGATGAAACCCCCTCCTACATCAAGATGTGAAAGAATTCATGTACCCCTAACCTCTATAAGAACAAGAGATGTCTATTGTAATGATCAAAAAGTCCGTTTGGAAGTAGAAGAAGAACAACACTAGTTATCTTGTAAACAGCTGGAGCAAGCATCAAGAGATTGGAATTCCTTGCGTTATCCACTCTTGTTCTTAATTGAGAGGTATAACCTATGTAAATCCAATAAAAGAGCTTGACATAATCTAAAGATATTATTGTGTACGGGTCCTCGAAATGCAGGAGTGGACTGAAGGAGGGGGGTTACCGTTAGTGGTACAGAAGATTTCGAACAACAAAGTACATGCCTCACCAATCACCATCCGTGAAACAAAAGGTGTTCCATGTTATGGGTAATCTTGTTCAATTATGAATTTCCTTGAAAAATCCTATTACGTTTTGGGCTTGAACAGATACTATTTGGTTGAGAAGCCTGCTACAAAAAAAAAATCTATTGATTCAAATTGCCCCTTTTCTTCTTGAATTAGGGTGAGATCCGTAAAAGGTTTATACATGGAAGTTTCTGGTGTGAAGATGCCAACACGTCGCTTCAATCGGAGTCTAGCTATATGTTGACATAACACGAAATATGTTTCTGTGTTAATCAATAGTTTAAGGAAACACGACACAAATCAAATGCTTACATGATTTGTAAAATATAATATAGTTATACAGCGAATGTGCGACTAACGAAGTGACGATCTACACAATATATAAAACTAAAAACAAAACTTATGAAAACAAAAACAACGGAAAAAAAAACTACATAGATAACCTAGGGAATGTGTTAGTGGCATGGACATCAGGAGTACATTTTTCAGACTGTCCAACAAAATTCTTCAACGAGACTGCGCTCCTCATGTGAGGAATAATTCGAACCCATGTTTTCCACGGTACTATCCCCAAATTTCCGTCCAAGTTCTGGTGAGTGTATTGTAATGCAATAAACGCATATTCTGCCACAACAGGAGGTCGTTGTTATTTCCAAAGGCTATCGGGTTATAAGTCGGTCAATCATCCCCGTCCTTTTCCAAGATAATGCTCATCTTGTGATCCCAATTCCATTCCCCGCCAGGTGCCCATGTATGAATATTTTCTTCGGATATGGGTGCCCAGAAATCTATCTGTGGCTTATCAACCGCCTCGTGGATGTAGTAAAATAAAAGGCGATTTTCGCACATGACCATCCCAAGTGATGGGTAAGAATCTATCCAAAATTGGCACCCAGATATATGATGTCATGGAACGTCTCGGTGTCTAAATTGAAAGATACTATATTGTGCTTAAGACACTCCTTCCAGAAAATACAACCATGTGCGTAGACACCTGAACCCCGAAGAGTATAAGGAGTCCCCCCTATGTTACTCCATCCACTCTCGTCTCCTAGAGTGCATATTTGAACTATACCATCCCTTTCAATGCGAACTACCTTGTAAGAATTGGTACGTTGGCAATAGCCGAAACTCCCAATTACGTTATACCGCAGATACCATGAAAGTATTAGATCTCGTGCATTTGGGATGCTTAGTTGTGGAAGATGGATGTGCTCCCGCGTTGTTGGATTCATAATGTAAACATGATCTTGTATGTCGTGGTGTGAAATGTAAAAACATACCAGACTATTGCAGGATCCAACTATTGGGTGTGAATTAGTCCATTCATAGATTCCTTCATCCGGGACGTGATTATTGTTGGCTATTACCATCAGGTTGAAATCTTCCTCGTTAATATGTTCTCTATAGAAGAGTAAGGTAACTTTGTCTTTCCCCATTCCGTGTGTGACACCAAAAAGGAGTCCAATTCTTTTGTCCGCAAGGACATTATTCCACTCTTTGCAAACCCTTTTGCTTACTAAAATTTTTTCTGTAGTTTCGAGGCGTTGTAATATCTCGGTAGTCAATTCCGGCAACATCTCCATCACAATTAGTGATTAAATATTATTATCAGCAAAAAATAACAAGTATTAAGGATTTTCTTATTGCAGATTGCTACAAGGAGATAAGAGCAAAGCTTATATAGACATCTCCCGCAGATTGCACCTGTTGGCCAATGGTCGCGTTCTTAATGAGCAGGTGTTATTTTGAATTTTTTTTTCCGGTTATTACTATATGCACCTGTTGTCCAATGGTCGCGTTGCTGTGAAGCTCTCGTCTGTCGTTGTGAGTATGTCTTACCGACAGCCAATAGGTGAGTGGAGTGAAACAAACTTGGAATAGAGTGATGAGTACATATTGGATGTTATGTATGCTTACAGAAAATTGAAATAGTAATGAAAGTGGTTGTTTTGTTCCAAATGGTCTTCTGAGAGCCTTAGAGAAGCTACAATGGTTACATTCTCAAGAAATCATACATACTTCAGAGAGAGATTAATTACATTTATCTCCATTGATTGCCCTTGGAAAATGTAAATGCGACCTCCTTACAAAAATGGATGCAGATAACGTATGTCAACCGATTTACTTATTTTTTGTCCCTCGAGATAAACTCGTCGTAGACTTGGCAGTCTATTTTTATACATCATCTGCGAAACAATTTGCAGGTAGTTGTCGCTACTGATATCATGTAACATCCACGTGATGAAAATCGTCTGAAATTCTAGGCATATCAGAAGGTTACGCCGAGGAAGAGGATCTGAACAACGAAAGTTCACCTCCTGCAAAAGACACCACCAGTACTGCCCAAGACGAGGGGTTGATGAAGACACTCGAGACAAGAGTTGCTGGGCTCACTCAACACATTGATGGTACAGCTGCCCAAGACGAAGGGTTGAAATCCCCGCATACGTTGAGAAAGGGGATTAAAAAAAATTTGAGTTTAGACCACGCTTTTATTTCACTATTGACATTCGACAATCTCTCCGCAAGACTCAACCTAACGGTTTTGCTATAACATAGTTATGCAATTTAAAAGTGCGGTGAACCATCAGGGGTTAGCCCAGTTGGCCAAGAGCCTGACTCTCAACTATGTTCCTTATAGTTAAAGCAACAACGGATGGAAAAGTAAGTAAAAAAGTAGGCATCAGAGGGAGAGAGGCATAACTTGAACCTTTAACATTTCCATGATATAACACAAAGCATTTGAAACAAGCATGAAATGGCAACTTTTGGTAAAAAACAGACATAGCATAAGTTCTTCCAAAGGTATTATAGATTACTTTCTTAGCCATAAGGGTTTTTAAAGTCACCATGACTTTAGCTTTATAAAAATTATCCATGGGAGTATCCACAGCTTTAACTTTACCAAACTGTTCTAAGATTTCACCTGCTTTTCCTTTGTTAATGAGTGAATTTGGGATAGTAACTTTCACTGGCATAAGAGTTTTTGTCCCAAACCAAATCAAGAACAGACTCTAGTTCTCCTAAAGGTTGAACAACAAAAAAGTTATCACACAACAAAAAAAGTCCTGATATAGTAGGTACTCGACTTTCGAATTGAACTTGGATTTTCATAAAATTACAAACACGGTAAGTTAAGTTTTCTTTTCGAGTTTCTAAAAATTTTAAACCAATCAAACGTTGCCGAGTGACTTCACAAAAAATCTCGTTTCACAAAAGCTACGAAAAGCCTATTTAAACCAATAGGAAGCGAGGGTTTCTGAAAGGTTAACGTGGGAGCCTTATTTATCTAGACCTTTAAATCTTTGGATACCCATGTAATATCCCTGCATGTCTATATTTTTAAGTGTTTGGACCCATGTAGTATCCCTTGCATACCAATTTCATCCGGTATTATATATTTTAATTAAATTTAGCTAAACGGTAATCAGAATAAAAATTCTTGTCAACTTGTGCAGGGGAAAACAAAGAAGTCATACGGGAATTAGCTCAGTAAAAGAGTTATTCCACTCTTTACAAACCCTTTTGCTTTTTAAAACGCAGCAGTGTCGTCTCAAGCATTTTAGAGGCATGGGGCGAGCATTCATTAGAGGGCCCTTTAATATATCTATATATGGACAAAACGTAACTGATACATAGATAATCCATTGATGGATGTATGTAAAAGTCTAATAAGGGTCCAAAAATAACTGAAGTTCAATCGGAACACATGTGTGAAGTAAAAAAAAAAAAACCTAAAATTTGTGCCCTAACAAAGAAAACTTTCGCTCCCTGTTTGCTCTTCAAATCATCATTATAACTTGGTTCAAAATGAGGGAAAATATATATAGGTAGTGAACAAAATTTTCAGGGCCCCTGTAATATCTCGGTAGCCATTCCGGCAACATCTCCATCACAATTACCGATTCCCTTATGGTCGCGTTGCTTTGCAGCTCTCTTCTGTCGCTGTGAGTATGTCTTACCAACAACCAATAGGCGAGTGGAGTAAAACAAACTTGAAATAAGGTGATGAGTACATGTTGGCAAATATTGAAATAGTGACTATTATGTATGCTATAAGAAATATTGAAATAGTAATGAAAGTGACTATTATAGATGGTGCAGAATCAAAAAAACTTGAAATAGAAATGAAAAGGACAGTACTTGAAAACCCATAAGGGGATTTCTTAAAGATCCTCACAAACACTACCTTATCAGCATTGACATATTGAAAGAACTGTTAAGTGTCATCAGAGCTTGTCAAGAACTTAACCACACAATTTGGGGGTTTCGGGAACACTAGAAGCTGCTTCATAACACTGTTTTGTTCCAAATGGTCTTCGGAGAGCCTTAGAGAAGCTACAATGGTTACACTCTCAAGAAACCGGACATACTTCACAAAGAGTTTAATTACATTTAGCTCCATTGATTTTCCTTCTAAATTTTTGAATTTGATTACCTTAAGGTGTGGTGGCGAACGTCTAGGATCAAGTGACCAACAATCATCATCCTCTACGCAAGTGATTTTAACACTCTACACAGTAATCAAAGCAAATGTTCAGCAAAATACGAATGCTACTTAGTATATATGAGATAACCCAAATGTGTGTGCAAAAAATAAAAAGTTAATGAAAGCTTAGTGACTTGCAAAGGGGAAGACGAGTTATTCCAGTTTAGACAACTGACTTTTTAAATACGAAACAACAGTTTAGTAAAATACGGTAACAATAGTTCTCAATCGACTACCAATGGTAACAAAAAGCAAAATAAAATCCTTTTTTATTACATTAAGAGGTAAGGGATTGATGAGTGCTAAAAAGTGCATATTTCTATATCTTTTTTTTGGCATTTAACTCATCTTTTGTGCATTAATTCTACATTTTATCCCATATTCTGTACTTTCTTGGTTTTCAAGAATAAATATTTTTATTAATTAATTTTGAATTTTTAGGTAAGCTTTACCTAGGTTCTTCTGATACTTTACCTGTCATTATTTCATCATGTTTAGACACGGAACAGGAAAGTAAGCTTTTAGAAGTACTTAAGGAACACAAGGAGGCATTAGGATGGACCATCTCAGACCTCAAAGGAATAAGTCCTACCATTTGCATGCACCACATTAATCTCGAAGAGAGTGCCAAACCATCTAGGGAAATGCAAAGGAGACTTAATCCTAACATGAGAGATGTAGTCAAAGGAGAGATCCTGAAACTACTTGATGCGGGTATCATATACCCAATACCTGATAGCAAATGGGTTAGTCCCATTCAAGTTGTGCCTAAGAAGTCAGGCATTACTGTAGTTCAGAACGACAAGAATGAATTAGTCCCTACTCGTACAACCACAGGATGGCGAGTATGCATCGACTACAGGAAGTTGAACACAGTAACAAGGAAGGATCACTTCCCGCTCCCTTTCATTGACCAAATGCTAGAACGTGTGTCTGGACACAGTCACTACTGTTTTCTAGATGGCTTTTCCGGTTATAACCAAATTCACATTGCTCCGGAAGATCAGGAAAAAACTACATTCACGTGTCCATTTGGGACGTTTGCTTATAGACGTATGCCCTTCGGGTTGTGTAATGCACCTGCTACTTTTCAGCGTTGCATGATGAGCATTTTTTCTGACATGATAGATAGTTTTCTCGAGATCTTTATGGATGATTTCTCCGTGTTCGGTTCTTCGTTTGATAAATGTTTAAGGCATCTTGTCCTCGTGATATCCAGATGTAAAGAAAAGAACCTTGTTCTAAATTGGGAAAAATGCCATTTTATGGTGAATTCAGGAATAGTTCTAGGACACATCATCTCAGAAAAAGGAATTGAAGTGGATAAAGCTAAAGTTGACCTCATTCAACATCTACCACAACCTCGCTCTGTGAAGGAGATCAGATCATTTCTAGGTCATGCTGGTTTTTACCGGCGATTCATCAAAGATTTCAGCAAAATCTCCAGACCTCTGTGCAGTCTTCTCTCCAAAGATGTTGCCTTCAATTTCGATGCTACTTGTGTGAAGGCATGGGAGGAATTAAAAACCCTTCTCACCACCGCTCCTATAGTCCGACCACCCGATTGGAAGCTTCCGTTCGAACTTATGTGTGATGCCTCTGATTATGCTGTTGGTGCTGTTTTAGGACAGCGAGTTGATAGACTACAATATGTGATATACTATGCTAGCAAAACCCTTAATGATGCCCAACTCAATTATTCAACTACCGAGAAGGAATTGCTTGCCGTCGTTTTCGCATTAGACAAGTTTAGATCTTATCTGATAGGGTCTAAGATCATCATATACACAGACCATGCGGCTTTGAAATATCTTCTTTCCAAGAAGGATGCTAAAGCTCGCCTTATTCGATGGATACTCTTATTACAGGAATTCGATCTCGAAATCCGTGATAAGAAAGGTTGTGAGAATGTGGTTGCTGATCATTTGTCTAGATTAACTTTAGAGTCTATTGATGAATCTGAGCTGATTAGAGAATCATTCCCAGATGAACAGCTGATGTCTATCTCAGACCTTCCTTGGTTTGCTGATATTGTTAACTACCTCGCTACAGGTAGGATGCCCTCACGTTGGTCGAGACAAGACCGCTCTAAATTCCTGGCTGAAGTTAAACATTTCCTTTGGGATGACCCATATTTGTTTAAGTACTGCCCGACCAAATCATTAGGAGATGTGTCCCCAACACTGAACAGAAAGATGTGATATCTTTCTGTCATGACCAAGCATGTGGAGGCCATTTCAGTGCCAAGAAAACCGCTGCAAAGATCTTGCAGTGTGGGTTCTATTGGCCATCGTTGTTCAAGGACTGCCATGATTATTGTGTTGCTGTGAACGCTTCAGAAGCTGGAAGCATTTCAGGAGAAACATGATGCCATTGAATCCTATTTGATTGTGAGATTTTTGATGTTTGGGGGATCGACTTCATGGGTCCATTTCCCATGTCTGACAGCAAGTTGTACATCTAGTCGCCGTTGACTACGTTCCAAGTGGGTAGAAGCCATCGCAACCAGAACAAATGACCACAAGGTGGTACTTTCCTTTTAAAGGAAAACATATTTTCACGTTTTGGTACCCCGAGAGCTATCATCAGTGACGGTGGTTCACATTTCTGCAATAGGCACTTCGAGTTTTTAGTACGCAAGTATGGAATAACTCACAAGGTTGCTACTCCGTACCACCCTCAGACCAGTGGACAAGTGGAAGTGTCTAATAGGGAAATCAAGCACATTCTAGAAAAGACGGTTAACCCGTCTAGGAAAGATTGGTCAATAAGATTGAATGATGCTTTGTGGGCCTATAGAACAGCTATAAGACACCAATTGGCATGTCCCCCTATCGTCTAGTGTATGGAAAGCCGTGCCATCTTCCTGTGGAGTTAGAACATCGAGCTTATGGGCAATCAAGCAACTGAACTTTTCTCTGACGAAGCTGGAATTCAACGGAAACTTCAACTCAACGAGTTGGAAGAATTGAGAAATGAGGCTTATGACAGTGCCAGGTTATATAAGCAGAAGATGAAGATATTTCATGACAAGCGTATTCTACGCAAATCCTTCACTCCTGGTCAGAAAGTCTTGCTGTATGACTCCCGATTACATCTTTTTCCAGGAAAACTGCGTTCCAGATGGAAGGGACCGTACCTAGTACGCACAGTTTTCCTCATGGAGCTGTAGAGCTTGAGATGTCTCCAACAAGAACATTTTCAAAGTCAACGGGCAGAGATTAAAACCATTCCTTGAACCATTCCCACCCGACATGAAACAACCAACCTGGAGGACCCAGTCTATGTGGACTAAAGTGGTCCACCTTTACATAAGTAGCCGTTTTCTTCCCCATAAAACCAAAAATCCTTTTTCCCTAAAACCAAAAAGTTTCACTCCCGACAAAACCAAATTTTTCCCAAAAAGTCCAATCCCATTAAAAACCAAATTTTCTTGTAGATAATGTGTTAGTTAAATTTCCTTTTGTATATATTTTGTGCTCATCCATTGTGACTCCGAATATGTTGGATTTTCCTTGATAACGGAGTTTTAATTCTGCTTTCGCCGAAATCGGGTATTCTCTCTCCTTTTACTCTACTCAGCATGTCCCTTTCATATGTTGTTTTAATTCTTTCCATATTTTTAAACATTGAGGACAATGTTTAGTTTAGGTTTGGGGGTATAGAGTAGATACCACGATAATATGCCATAATTGAAAACAAAACTCCATCTTTTTGAAAAAATTGAAAAATTCCAAAAAATTGAAAAATCAAAATAAAAAATTAAAAATTGAAAAAACAAACATAAAAATGGCTCATTTACCTTGAAATGTTGACTCTTGTGCAAATATGTAATTAGGAGTCTTAGTCTAGATATTTAGGCACCCTGATTCTAGCACAATTCACATAGTGATAAGAAATTGCACGCGCACGATCTACCAATACATGTATGCCTCGATCTTCAAGGTGTTTATAGGAAGTTAATTGCCAATCACTTTAGAATACTGAACGAAACTTGACTAGCTTGTTCTTTGGTTGGTTGGGATAGAAGGTGGAGGTTACATTAAGAAAACAACCATCGAATTTAACTGGGTGCATCAAAAAGGGCTACCTCTTGCAAAGTGTCATGTAATCTTTTGTTTCCTTTTGTATATGTATCAAAAGTGTTTCCTTCAAAAAAAAAAAAAAAAAAATAATGAAAAATGAAAAAAACAATCAAGTATTTATCAATTCCATCCTCTCTTGTTCCAAAAAAAAAGAGAGTAGTCAATGTAAATAAGAGTCATGTAAAGAGTCATTTTGTGTTTTATTGTAATAAGCAAGGAGGGTGTATGCCATTGATGTACAACGCGAGTAATTGTGAAATACCTCCAACTCATTCACAATTCTCGTAAAGTCCGGACAGCTAGCTAGATTTCGACCTTGGTTCTTAGCCTGAGAAACTATCTCTTGGTGATTAGTAGTCATAACATCCGATCTTTCTTTACACATGTGTAGATACACTTTACACTCTTATCACATGTCTTTATTTGTTATCAGTGCTAGGATTGTGCCTTCGATAGCTAGATTGACATCTCCATTTTGCTGTGAGCTTAAACTGACTTGCACATGTCACATTTGATGGAATCTGAGCTTATATTTTGACCTAGAACTTTGTAGGTACGTTCTAAGCAAACCTTCACGAGACTTCACTCGTCCACTAGGGACACTTAGTGGTTTAAAAGGCTTAGTGCATACGCTAAATGCATTCGAGAGACCAGCGACAGTGGTATAGGTAGGATTTCCTTAGTTTTGTTTTACTTGAGGACAAGTAAAATTCAGGTTTGGGGGTATTTGATGAGTGCCAAAATGTATTTTATCCCTTTTTGTTGGCATTTAACTCATCTTTTGTGCATTAATTCTACATTTTATCCCATATTCTGTATTTTCTTGTTTTCAAGAATAAATATTTTTATTAATTAATTTTGCATTTTTAGGTAATAAATAAAGTTTGGATGAGAGGAGCGAAAAGAGCAAAGGAACGGCAAAACTCCCGCTAGGAGGAAGCGAAGAATGATGTGCAAGAGCCGGATCAATTAGAAGTGGGCTTGAAGAGGAAGAATTGTTCTTAAAGAAGATATGGGCTTGGCATACCCAAGGCCCAAAACCCTCACCCAAATCCATTTCCTATATCCATACCCGTCTCGGATTTCAACCGTCAGATTTATTCTCAGAAACATCCTACGGTCGCTCCCTTGCTGTGCATCAAAGTTTGATATATCTGCTTCACACTACAGTACCTAACTCCATCAAATGCCGTTCGTTTCATTGTATCTCTTCATCCGACGGTCGCTCCTCGCCTGCCTCCGAATCGCCGTCAGATCTACCTACCATCTTCTCATCCTACGGCCCGGATCGCATAACATCTTCACTCGCTGAAACTGCCCAACACCCTAACATCCGAGCCATATACCCCTACCAAACACCCCCTTCTCCTTCTTCCATCGACCTCTCCCCCCCATGCCTGTTGCAGACCACCCCCACCTTCTCCACCTGCTCTGCCTTCACCACCACCATTCCCTGACACCACCAAACCACTCTATTCCACCCTAAAAGCGAAACCCATCATTTCCCCCATCTTTCTAGCCTCCTACTTCATCAATCTCGCACCTTTCCTATCTCTGAAACCCTAGGTTAGAGATTGATGAATTAGGTGAAGCTAGAGAAGAAATTGAAGCGTGGGAATGAAGCAGTGAAGTCAGAGGAAGATTGGGTCGACGTTGTGGGTAAGATTTGACCCATCAAATTAGGTGAATTCGAAACCCTAAATTCACTGTTTTGTATTTTTTTTGGGATAACCCTAATTTTGTAAATTAGGTATTTTGAGAATTGGGTGTAATTATAAATAGAGTTGTGATGTGCATGAAAAGGGGTTATGCCTGGATTAGCCAGAGCACCACCTTAGAGGCCTGGACTAGCCAGTGCTCTCTACTGTTACTTCTTGTTTAATTTCAAATTCAGTAATTTCAATTGTATTTGTTCACCATGTCTAGTGTGTTTGAATTATCTTGTATGATGAATGCTTGTGTATGTAATATGTTGAGCATGAGCTAAATTGTTGCAGCTGAGGTTTAGATGAAACCTCAGTGCACTGTCTGATAGTGGAATACTAGGTTAGAGCCTTAGTGCATTGTTTTGATTCAGCAATGGGAGAAATTAGTGCTCATCTGTGTGCTTGTGATTGATTGTACTGTCAAAATACAGTCAATGCTAGGAGCACATTAGTTGAGCAAGCTAATTTTCTTTCCATTCCATTTGTATGCTTAGGATCATAAGTTGACCTTAGCTGTCACTTAGTTCCATTAGGAATTCAACCTAGAATTACATTATCTGGATAGGTCACAAGGGTGGATTCAAAGCCTTAGCTTAACCCACAATTTGTTTTCACAGTCACTTGCAACTCCGAATCTGTTTTTCTTATTGCTTAGTTAAATTTTCCTTGCTGCTTTGTTTAGTTTTTGTGCAATTTACAGCTTGCTGTGCACTGAAATCAGTGCACTGTCTCACCTGCCCTTGGCTCACAGCCTTGGTTCATGCCATTTGCCCTCTTTGTTTCACTGCCACTATAACATTGTGATCTTGCATCTTGTTTTACATCATCTGCCAGCATAGTTTAACTTCTTTATGCACTCCTAATCCCTGTGGAATGATCCCTCTCTTACCTTCTATACTAAAACTTGGCCTTGTATACTTGCAAGTCTTTTGTGTGTCGTTCCCAAGCGCACCAAGTTTTTGGCGCCGCTGTCGGGGAGTGGTGCTGCCATCTGCTGATTTCCTTTGATGTCTTTCATCTACCATTGCATCTCTGTCAAGATCACTGCATGCCATTCATTCCTGCCCTGCAATCATTTCACTTGTAGCCTGCTATCATTGCACACAATCATTGCACACAATCTTTGCAGCCAATTTCTGGACTGTTGCTGTTGCTGCAGCTGGGACTGGTGAGTTTCTGCTGCTGTTGAACCTGGCCAAGGAAGCTGTTGCTGCTGCCAGACCAAGCCCAAAGCTAGTGCATCTCTGCCGCTGGGCTGTGCTGCTGTTGCTCCTGGGCTGTTGCATCTCAACATGTTGCTGGGCTCGTACAACTGAGCTGGGTTGCTGCTAATCTGCGAACTGGGCTCCTAGTCTGCTGCTCCTGAGCTGGGCTCTGTTGCTGCTGGGTTTGTGCACCTTCTGCTGCTGGGCTCTGTTCCACCTGTTGTTGCTGGGCTTGAGCGCGAAGCTGCTAAGGACGATCCTAAAGCCCAACTGGGCTGTGCAACTAAAAGGGGACCAAAAGCCTATTTTTGGGCTTCCCTCCAAAAATCAAGTAAGCCTAACCCATGAGTTAACCCACTTGGGCCTCATTTAAATTCAAATTCGGGCTTGTAATAATTAATTTAATTATTTATTTGGGATTGTAATAATTTTTATTTTCCTTTATTTTCTTTATTTTTTTTTTTTTATTTGGGATTGTAATTATTTTTTTTTGTCTTTATTTTTCTTTTATTTTTCTTTTTCTTTTTCTTTTATGGGCTTGTCTTAATTATTATTATTGTTTTTATTTTCTTTTATGGGTTGTGCTAATTTATGCTAGGTTTAGTTCAAAATTTTTTCCAAAGCCCAATTTTAAACCAAAAACAAAATCCCTTATTAAAACCAAAACCCACTCAAAACCAAATCATCAAAACCCATTCAAAACCAAATCTTCGTAACCCTTGTGGGCCAAATTGTTTCCGATTGCTCTGTCTGACCAACATGTTAGTTGAGGTACCTACAAGGACATGACTGTGACCTATAGAGACCAAACAAACAGACTTGTTAGAATTAATCAAGAAGAACCTATCGAAATTCTGAGTTCTGAGGTAGACAGCCCAGATCAAACCGAAACAATGGGAGAACCCCGTACCCTCAAGGATTATATGTACCCAACTAGAGCCAGTCAACCTTCTTGTATTGTGCTACCCGAGGATAATGGCCATTATGAGCTGAAATCGAGCACAATACAGATGCTTCCTATTTTTAGAGGTGTTGAGAATGAAAACCCGTACCACCACGTGAGAGAATTCGAGGAAATTTGTGGAACTCTGCGTTTCACTCAAATGTCCGACGAAACCCTAAAGTTAAGGCTCTTTCCTTTCTCCCTGAAAGATAAAAAGGCCTGGCTTTATGCTTTACAGCCTCAATCCATCATGACATGGGATGACCTCATAAAGGAGTTTTTCAAAAAGTTTTTCCCGAATCACAAGACTGCGACAATTCGTCAAAGTCTGAATAGCTTTGTGCAATTAGAGGGTGAGACCTTAGCTAGATACCTGGAGAGATTCAATGAATTATTGCTCCAATGTCCCCATCATGGTTTTGAAAAATGGAGACTTGTGCAAATTTTGTATGAAGGTCTAGATGTGTCCACCCGAACAACTGTTGAGTCGATGTGCAATGGTCTATTCATAGAAAAAACTGCTGATGCGTCTTGGGACTTCTTGATTGAAGTAGCTGAAAAGACGCAACAGTGGGAATCCATCCGTGAACCCAGAAAGACTACATCCGAAGCGAAGGCTTTTAGGATTGAAGCAGATTTCGAGGGAAGAGCAAACGTGGCATCAATAGTTAGGAGATTAGAAGAGTTAGAACTACATAAAAATTCAAAACCTTCCACCACTACTCTCCGAGAACATGTCGCTTCGTCTGTATGTGCCGCTTGTAACGATCCCAACCATCAATTCCAAAATTGTCCCGATTTGCTTGCAGTCCAGGAATCTAGGCTTGAACAGGCACATGCCATGTTTCAAAAACAAGAACATAACCCCTATTCACAGACCTACAATCCAGGATGGAGAAACCACCCTAACTTTTCATGGTCAAAAGGACCCACTCAGGGAGGACCATCTCAACCCAATCAGAGCTATCAAAACAATCAGGGATATCAGAACAATCAAGGTTATCAACACCCGAGAAACCCTCAACAACAATCAAACTCTCAACAACAATCATATCCTCAACACAATACCGACAAGAGATTATCCGCCCTAGAGGAAATGTTCCAGAGTCTGGTGCAAAGTCAGAAAAGTCTTGATCAAATGGGTCAAATCTGTGATTCCATAAGTGAGAGAGAAAAGGGTAAACTTCCGAGCCAACCCCAACAAAATCCAAGGAGTGTATTTCAAACAGGCTCTTCATCCTGCAAGGAAACCTCTCCAGATCAAGTCCATGCCATTACCACCCTCCGAAGTGGTAAAGTCATCGAGAACAAAGTGGGCGAACCTAATGAATCTGATACAAATTCCACGCTGTCTCCACAACCCCAGAAAACCAAAGAATCTGAGCAAGTTGGAAAGCCTGACAATTCTACTGCTGTGAATGTCCCTTTGCCAACTCATTCTCCTGTTGCCCCATTTCCTCAAGATTGATCTATCAACAGAAAAGTACCCATTACAATGAGATGTTAGATCTGTTCAAGAGAGTCAACATCAACATTCCTTTTCTTGAAGCAATCAAGCAAATCCCTGCTTATGCCAAATTCCTCAAAGACTTGTGTACTCAAAAGCGCAAGCTCAATGTGCACAAACGTGCTTTCTTAGCTGAGCAGGTGAGTTCCATCATTCTGAACAAAACTCCACCCAAGTTTAGGGATCCAGGATGTCCAACAATTTCTTGCACTATAGGAGAACACACGGTCAATAAAGCGTTATTAGACCTAGGTGCAAGTGTTAACCTACTGCCATATTCTGTTTATGAGCAGTTAGGTCTTGGGGAGTTGAAGCCAACATCTATCACTCTACAACTGGCAGACCGATCTGTCAAGATTCCTCGTGGAGTGGTCGAAGACGTTTTGATCAAGGTTGACAAATTCTATTTTCCCGTAGACTTCATTGTCTTAGACACTCAACCTGTACAAAACCCAGACTGTCACATTCCTGTCATCTTAGGACGTCCTTTCTTGGCTACGTCCAACGCAATCATTAATTGTCGTAATGGAGTGTTGAAACTGTCTTTTGGCAACATGACGGTAGAATTGAATGTGTTCGATATTAGTCAACAACCTGTGAATCTTGATGATGATGATGTGCATGAAGTTAATATGATTGAAGGATTAATACAAGATTCGTTGACTAACATTCTATCCGTCGACCCCTTTCAAGCATGTATGGAGAACTTTAACTCAGATTCCTATGATGATGCATACTGTAGTGACGTCCTATCTCTGCTCGAATCTGTACCTCAAATGGACGTCACTGAAAGGAAATATGAAGTGGAACCACCCTTACTCTCTGATTCCAAGCTCATTCCATCCATTGTTGAGCCACCCAAGCTTGAATTGAAAACATTGCCTAGTACGTTGAAGTACGCATTCCTAGGTTCTTCTGATACTTTACCTGTCATTATTTCATCATGTTTAGACACGGAACAGGAAAGTAAGCTTTTAGAAGTACTTAAGGAACACAAAGAGGCCTTAGGATGGACCATCTCAGATCTCAAAGGAATTAGTCCCACCATTTGCATGCACCACATTAACCTTGAAGAGAATGCCAAACCATCGAGGGAAATGCAAAGGAGACTTAATCCTAACATGAGAGATGTAGTCAAAGGAGAGATCCTGAAACTACTTGATGCGGGTATCATATACCCAATACCTGATAGCAAATGGGTTAGTCCCATTCAAGTTGTGCCTAAGAAGTCAGGCATTACTGTAGTTCAGAACGACAAGAATGAATTAGTCCCTACTCGTACAACCACAGGATGGCGAGTATGCATCGACTACAGGAAGTTGAACACAGTAACAAGGAAGGATCACTTCCCGCTCCCTTTCATTGACCAAATGCTAGAACGTGTGTCTGGACACAGTCACTACTGTTTTCTAGATGGCTTTTCCGGTTATAACCAAATTCACATTGCTCCGGAAGATCAGGAAAAAACTACATTCACGTGTCCATTTGGGACGTTTGCTTATAGACGTATGCCCTTCGGGTTGTGTAATGCACCTGCTACTTTTCAGCGTTGCATGATGAGCATTTTTTCTGACATGATAGATAGTTTTCTCGAGATCTTTATGGATGATTTCTCTGTTTTTGGTTCCTCGTTTGACGAATGTTTGAAGCATCTTGCCCTCGTGATATCCAGATGTAAAGAAAAGAACCTTGTTCTAAATTGGGAAAAATGCCATTTTATGGTGAATTCAGGAATAGTTCTAGGACACATCATCTCAGAAAAAGGAATTGAAGTGGATAAAGCTAAAGTTGACCTCATTCAACATCTACCACAACCTCGCTCTGTGAAGGAGATCAGATCATTTCTAGGTCATGCTGGTTTTTACCGGCGATTCATCAAAGATTTCAGCAAAATCTCCAGACCTCTGTGCAGTCTTCTCTCCAAAGATGTTGCCTTCAATTTCGATGCTGCTTGTGTGAAGGCATGGGAGGAATTAAAAACCCTTCTCACCACCGCTCCTATAGTCCGACCACCCGATTGGAAGCTTCCGTTCGAACTTATGTGTGATGCCTCTGATTATGCTGTTGGTGCTGTTTTAGGACAGCGAGTTGATAGACTACCATATGTGATATACTATGCTAGCAAAACCCTTAATGATGCCCAACTCAATTATTCAACTACCGAGAAGGAATTGCTTGCCGTCGTTTTCGCATTAGACAAGTTTAGATCTTATCTGATAGGGTCTAAGATCATCATATACACAGACCATGCGGCTTTGAAGTATCTTCTTTCCAAGAAGGATGCTAAAGCTCGCCTTATTCGATGGATACTATTATTACAGGAATTCGATCTCGAAATCCGTGATAAGAAAGGTTGTGAGAATGTGGTTGCTGATCATTTGTCTAGATTAACTTTAGAGTCTATTGATGAATTGAGCTGATTAGAGAATCATTCCCAGATGAACAGCTGATGTCTATCTCAGACCTTCCTTGGTTTGCTGATATTGTTAACTACCTCGCTACAGGTAGGATGCCCTCACGTTGGTCGAGACAAGACCGCTAAATTCCTGGCTGAAGTAAACATTTCCTTTGGGATGACCCATATTTGTTTAAGTACTGCCCAGACCAAATCATTAGGAGATGTGTCCCCAACACTGAACAGAAAGATGTGATATCTTTCTGTCATGACCAAGCATGTGGAGGCCATTTCAGTGCCAAGAAAACCGCTGCAAAGATCTTGCAGTGTGGATTCTATTGGCCATCATTGTTCAAGGATTGCCATGATTATTGTGTTGCTTGTGAACGCTGTCAAAAGCTAGGAAGCATTTCGAGGAGAAACATGATGCCATTGAACCCCATTTTGATTGTGGAGATTTTTGATGTTTGGGGTTGGGAGACTTCATGGGTCCATTTCCCATGTCTGACAGCAAGTTGTACATCCTAGTCGCAGTTGATTACGTTTCTAAGTGGGTAGAAGCCATAGCAACCAGAACAAATGACCACAAGGTGGTACTTTCATTTCTAAAGGAAAACATATTTCACGTTTTGGTACCCCTAGAGCTATCATCAGTGACGGGCGGTTCACATTTCGCAATAGCACTTGAGTTTTAGTACGCAAGTATGGCATAACTCACAAGGTTGCTACTCCGTACCACCCTCAGACAGTGGACAAGTGGAAGTGTCTAATAGGGAAATTAAGCACATTCTGGAAAGACGGTAACCCGTCAGGAAAGATTGGTCATTGAGATTGAATGATGCTTTGTGGGCCTATAGAACAGCTTATAAGACACCAATTGGCATGTCCCCCTATCGTCTAGTGTATGGAAAGCCGTGCCATCTACCTGTGGAATTAGAACATCGTGCTACTGGGCAATCAAGACTGAACTTTCTCTGGACGAAGCTGGAATTCAACGGAAACTTCAACTCAACGAGTTGGAAGAATTGAGAAATGAGGCTTATGACAGTGCCAAGTTATATAAGCAGAAGATGAAGATTTCATGACAAGCGTATTCTACGCAAATCCTTCACTCCTGGTCAGAAAGTCTTGCTGTATGACTCCCGATTACATCTTTTTCCAGGAAAACTGCGTTCCAGATGGAAGGGTCCGTACCTAGTACGCACAGTTTTTCCTCATGGAGCTGTAGAGCTGGAGGATGTCTCCAACAAGAACGTTTTCAAAGTCAACGGGCAGAGATTAAAGCCATTCCTTGACCATTTCCACCCGACATTGAAACAACCAACCTGGAGGACCCAGTCTATGTGGACTAAACTGGTCCACTCTTTACATAATAACCGTTTTCTTCCCTAAAAACCAAAATTTTTCTTTTCCCAAAAACCAAATTTTCCCAACAAAACCAAATTTTTCCAAAAAGTCCAATCCCATTAAAAACCAAATTTTCTTGTAGATAATGTGTTAGTTAAATTTCCTTTTGTATATATTTTGTGCTCATCCATTGTGACTCCGAATATGGGATTTTTGCCTTGAATAACGGAGTTTTAATCGAGCTTCGCCGACAATCGGGTATTCTCTCTCCTTTTACTCTACTCAGCATGTTCCTTTCATATGTTGTTTTTAATTCTTTCCATATTTTGAAACATTGAGGACAATGTTTAGTTTAGGTTTGGGGGTATAGAGTAGATACCACGATAATATGCCATAATTGAAAACAAAACTCCTTCTTTTTGAAAAAATTGAAAAATTCCAAAAAAATTGAAAAATCAAAATAAAAAAATTAAAAATTGAAAAAAAAAAAATCATAAAAATGGAGCTCATTTACCTTGAAATGTTGACTCTTGTGCAAATATGTAATTATTAGGAGTCTTAGTCTAGATATTTAGGCACCCTGATTCTAGCACAATTCACATAGTGATAAGAAACTTGCACGCGCACGATCTACCAATACATGTATGGCCTCGATCTTCAAGGTTTTGATAGGAAGTTACGATTGCCAATCACTTTAGAATACTGAACGAAACTTGACTAGCTTGTTCTTTGGTTGGTTGGGATAGAAGGTGGAGGTTACATTAAGAAAGACAACCATCGAATTTAACTGGGTGCATCAAAAAGGGCTACCTCTTGCAAAGTGTCATGTAATCTTTTGTTTCCTTTTGTATGTATCAAAAGTGTTTCTTATCAAAAAAAAAAAAAAAAAAAAAAACGAAATTCAAAAAAAAAAAAAAAAAAAAATATCAAAAAAAATAAAAAAAAAATCAAGTATTTATCAATTCCATCTCTCTTGTTCCAAAAATAAAAGAGAGTAGTCAATGTAAATAAGAGTCATGTAAAGAGTCATTTGTTGTTTCATTGTAATAAGCAAGGAGGGTGTATGCCATTGATGTACAACGCGAGTAATTGTGAAATACCTCCAACTCATTCACAATTCTCGTAAAGTCCGGACAGCTAGCTAGATTTCGACCTGGTTCTTAGCCTGAGAAACTATCTCTTGGTGATTAGTAGTCATAACATCAGATCTTTCTTTACACATGTGTAGATACACTTTACACTCTTATCACATGTCTTTTTTGTTATCAGTGCTAGGATTGTGCCTTCGATAGCTAGATTGACATCTCCATTTTGCTGTGAGCTTAAACTGTTGCACATGTCACATTTGATGGAATCTGAGCTTATATTTTGACCTAGAACTTTGTAGGTACGTTCTAAGCAAACCTTCACGAGACTTCAACTCGTCCACTAGGGACACTTAGTGGTTTAAAAGGCTTAGTGCATACGCTAAATGCATTCGAGAGACCAGCGACAGTGGTATAGTAGGATTTCCTTAGTTTTGTTTTACTTGAGGACAAGTAAAATTCAGGTTTGGGGGTATTTGATGAGTGCCAAATAGTATATTTTATCCCTTTTTGTTGGCATTTAACTCATCTTTTGTGCATTAATTCTACATTTTATCCCATATTCTGTATTTTCATTGTTTTCAAGAATAAATATTTTTATTAATTAATTTTGCATTTTTAGGTAATAAATAAAGTTTGGATGAATAGAGGAGCGAAAAGAGCAAAGGAACGGCAAAGACTCCCGCTAGGAGGAAGCGAAGAATGATGTTTGCAAGAGCCGGATCAATTAGAAGTGGGCTTGAAGAGGAAGAATTGTTCTTAAAGAAGATATGGGCTTGGCATACCCAAGGCCCAAAACCCTCACCCAAATCCATTTCCTATATCCATACCCGTCTCGGATTTCAACCGTCAGATTTATTCTCAGAAACATCCTACGGTCGCTCCCTTGCTGTGCATCAAAGTTTGATATATCTGCTTCACACTACAGTACCTAACTCCATCAAATGCCGTTCGTTTCATTGTATCTCTTCATCCGACGGTCGCTCCTCGCCTGCCTCCGAATCGCCGTCAGATCTACCTACCATCTTCTCATCCTACGGCCCGGATCGCATAACATCTTCACTCGCTGAAACTGCCCAACACCCTAACATCCGAGCCATATACCCCTACCAAACACCCCCTTCTCCTTCTTCCATCGACCTCTCCCCCTCCATGCCTGTTGCAGACCACCCCCACCTTCTCCACCTGCTCTGCCTTCACCACCACCATTCCCTGACACCACCAAACCACTCTATTCCACCCTAAAAGCGAAACCCATCATTTCCCCCATCTTTCTAGCCTCCTACTTCATCAATCTCGCACCTTTCCTATCTCTGAAACCCTAGGTTAGAGATTGATGAATTAGGTGAAGCTAGAGAAGAAATTGAAGCGTGGGAATGAAGCAGTGAAGTCAGAGGAAGATTGGGTCGACGTTGTGGATAAGATTTGACCCATCAAATTAGGTGAATTCGAAACCCTAAATTCACTGTTTTGGATTTTTTGGGATAAACCCTAATTTTATAAATTAGGTATTTTGAGAATTGGGTGTAATTATAAATAGAGTTGTGATGTGCATGAAAAGGGGTTATGCCTGGATTAGCCAGAGCACCACCTAAGAGGCCTGGACTAGCCAGTGCTCTCTACTGTTACTTCTTGTTTAATTTCAAATTCAGTAATTTCAATTGTATTTGTTCACCATGTCTAGTGTGTTTGAATTATCTTGTATGATGAATGCTTGTGTATGTAATATGTTGAGCATGAGCTAAATTGTTGCAGCTGAGGTTTAGATGAAACCTCAGTGCACTGTCTGATAGTGGAATACTAGGTTAGAGCCTTAGTGCATTGTTTTGATTCAGCAATGGGAGAAATTAGTGCTCATCTGTGTGCTTGTGATTGATTGTACTGTCAAAATACAGTCAATGCTAGGAGCACATTAGTTGAGCAAGCTAATTTTCTTTCCATTCCATTTGTATGCTTAGGATCATAAGTTGACCTTAGCTGTCACTTAGTTCCATTAGGAATTCAACCTAGAATTACATTATCTGGATAGGTCACAAGGGTGGATTCAAAGCCTTAGCTTAACCCACAATTTGTTTTCACAGTCACTTGCAACTCCGAATCTGTTTTTCTTATTGCTTAGTTAAATTTTCCTTGCTGCTTTGTTTAGTTTTTGTGCAATTTACAGCTTGCTGTGCACTGAAATCAGTGCACTGTCTCACCTGCCCTTGGCTCACAGCCTTGGTTCATGCCATTTGCCCTCTTTGTTTCACTGCCACTATAACATTGTGATCTTGCATCTTGTTTTACATCATCTGCCAGCATAGTTTAACTTCTTTATGCACTCCTAATCCCTGTGGACTGATCCCTCTCTTACCTTCTATACTAAAACTTGGCCTTGTATACTTGCAAGTCTTTTGTGTGTCGTTCCCAAACGCACCAGGGATGAGAACTAACCTGAGGAAAGAGAATCGATTCTAGATTAGGCAACCTCTGGAGAAACTTGAAGAATGTTCTGATCAAATCGGGTGAATCAAACCTATCGTAATGTAATAGGTAATCAACTTCCAGATGGATCAAATTGCTAAATGTAAGTGAATCGTTAAACTGGATATCTGATTATCTTAGAACCTAATAACAGAAGAAAAGAGTAAATCACTGGTTGAGATTCAGACAAAATAAAACTGATACTACAAATGCGTCATACTGATTATTTTCACAGCAACATAATAAATGTAAAGAATCATCCAGAATAATGACGCATACCAGAAATGAGTCAGCACAGATTCTAAAGAGCTTTGCACTTGAAAGCTTTTCAAAAATCTTGACAAATACTTCGATTGGGTGGTTGTATTCGCTGAAATCCTCAATATTAAATTTAATATTGTCCTCGACTAGTGACGGAAAGCTACTAAGGAGATAGTCTTCTGCTGGCTCTGCTATGTAGCTAATGGTCAATAGATTAGGAGCATAAATCTCCACCGTAGACTCTAGTAATCTACAGTGAGTAATGGCCAAGTGCTTCAGTGTTGGGTTTGCAATGCATAACCGCTCGGCAATCTCATAATAAGTCAAACTCAACTCTTCAAGGATGGGGCAGTTCGAAAAGAATTTTCTTGTCGAGGTTATTACATCCAGAAACTGATGAGACTGGAGCCGAAGGATCTTGAGCTTTGTAAAATAAATTGTGTTTGGATTCTTTGGAATAATGAACTTTCCAACACCATCTTCGTTGCAACGTAAATCCAGCAGTGTCAACGAATCACAAGTAAAAAATGACAGAGGAATTGTGCAGAATGTCCTCGAATATATCATGTGAAGATAAAAATTCTTCAACTTTACGTTTAATGATATTACTGATCCATCTAGAAACTTGAGATTCGTCAAAATCTTCATCCAAACCAACATAGAATTTTTGGATACTAGGCTTTTCATGGAGAAACAGTACCGTGTCCAGAAATTTTTTGAACGATTTGATTTCCATCTTTCCTTCTTCGCTGAAAGGTTTTTGAGTTTGCCATTTACGGAAATCAAGTGTAGGGATAGAGTTGGACACATACTTCCATCTTTTGGACAAAATGCAAGTAGACATAGCATATTTAGCTGGTACCAGTGAAAGAATATGGTGCAACAGATCAACAGGTAAATTGCTTATCCTATCCTCTCCCATGATTCAAAGTGATGTTTCTCCTGAAAAGGTAATTAAATGGGAGTGAGTATAAAAGAACATGAGTCAAATCTTCTCATTTCATCAAACAGTTGGCGTGTATGCGCATCAAACAAAGAGAGATAACCAAGAGGGGGTAGAGTACACAGAACTTCATCAGTAGTTGAAAACTCCATTTCACAAATTAAACAAACTAGTCCTTGTGGTACAGGGGTGTCAAATCCCTGTCGGATAACGACAACAATATCCTCTCAAAGAAGAGAATATTATCACCCAAATCTCTAAACATGAAACAATACCAGCAAAACCAAATCAATCAAAACTACTGCACCTGCTAGGTCATAGAAACATACACATTGGCTATGATCTCAGTTCGAACTCTGAACAGTTCTTCAAAGTTCAGATCCCGATGAGCAACAACAAATCCTAAAATCATAAAACAAACACCCATATTAGAACAGCAAACCTTCAAATCAGATCATATTCCCAAACCATAAAACAGAAATTTGATAAATCAGTAAATCAAAATAGACCAAACTTATACCTTCAGTTCTTCGGAGTTAAAACCCTAAACAAAATTAAAAAACAAATTCACAGTTTAGATTAACAGATTTCATGAAATAGACATTTAGATCGAAACTGATGATGACAAAACACTTGCGCAAACGATAACCCTAAAAATCTACAAACCTCTTAATCGATTCAGCTGGTGAGAAAAAAGGGGAAGAAGACTGCAGCTGTGAACGAAAGAGAGACTGAAAAAGAAAAATGAAATGACGAGTCGAGTCGGTGGAAGATGAATACAAGGGAATCCTCTAATTCGTTTTGGTGTGGGGTGGAAAAAACTGTCACGCATGTGAATTTGATTTTTTTTCACTTATTCTATCTATTATATAAAGGAAATTCCCCTTAGCAAAAGAAATTTAAGCAACTTATAGAAATTTGTTTAATCAATTAATGCTTTACACAAATACTGAAGTACATAAATATGTGGTGGTCTTCATGGAGGAGAAGCAGAAACAAGGTGATGGTGCAGGTAAAACTAGGTGCCGACGGTGACTTTATCTAGCTTAGCAGAGAAACAGTGGGGAAGAAAGGAGGGAGAGACTAGAGAGACGAAGAATGGGAAAGAAAAATAAGATTTAGGATATTTTTCGTCCAAGCCTTGAGGTTAAAGGCGGACTAAATTTTAACACGTCTTGGTGACAGCTGCTAGCTAGGGACTAGCTATGGTGAGAATGAGATTGAATAAAAATCTCGGTGAAATACGAATCATTCGAAAAAATTTATGGTAGAACACGACTCACTCAATTTTGCATGGACCTACCAGTAATAAATAGGCGTGGTGTGCTATAAGCACACCTCACATGTTGATGGAATATCAGCCATTACACGTGCATACGCCTAACACTCTTGTTCCGATAAAGGTAACCATGTTCGTGTCTTCTCTTTTGTGAAATCTCACATATTTAAAAAAAATAAAAAAATAGCTTTCATGAAAACGCGTGACAAATTTTTTATCACTATATTTTGTTTTTTTCTTAACTACGAACGACACACGTCTGTTCCTAAAAAACGAATTTCTTTTTGGGCTCGGGCCCGCAAACATTAAACCGACCAAAACAGAATACCCGATCGTCCAAATCAGCAGTGCCTCATTTCTCCGTGACCACGAGACGACACTCCATCACACCATCAGGATCCTCACCTGAGCATTTGCTTGTACATGACACCGTTGGAGCAAATCGGGGTTTTGAAAATACCATTGTACGACTGAGTTCCGTTGCTCATATCGTAGAAAATCATCATCTAATGCTTACTGCGGCATGATTGTCCCTCACTAAGCAGGGGACTTAATTTTGATGGTGGATTTTCGACAAGGGTCAAAATCGTAAAATCATGATACTGCAAGTTTCTGACCCGGCTTCAGGAACGCATGTGACGATTCATATTTTACGATCCGTGAACCGTTTTCACGATATCTGATCGAGTACCTGTCAGAGCCACGATGAATATGATTCTCGAAAGGCCTCCCACTTGCTGACCGTTCGATGTTGTGCATTTCATCGCGTCCCTCTATGTAGAAGAAAGATTGGGCGGTCCTCCATACATAATTGTTTGTTATCGATTGGATGAAAAGGATCAATAGATATAGAATTGTGCAAAGGATTAGACAAACCTTGTATCGGATCCTCATCTTTCTTAATTGACAGTGAATTGTTCACCTAAAGTATATCGTGCTCCTCTATCGAACTATTATCTAGCTCAATTGGGTCTTCCACAACTTTAATCAATTTGGTTGCATTCTCAATCTCAATCTCTTCAACACTCTCGTCATCCGAAACAAATTCCGCTCTCATGAACTCTTCTTCAGTATAAATTTTAGGTTATTCTGTATGAGTTTCCGTTGATGGAATAATCGGGTCTACTTCTTTCAAATCAAACGGCATGAAAATATTGTAATTCGGATATTCATTGTAACGTTGATATGCATTTGAGTATGTTACACCGTTCATAAAAATGGTTTGGTCATACAAAGACTCCTCCTTTTGAATAGGCGAGTGATCATTATTACGATCCGGAGCCTGGAATGACTTCATCACTATTACATGGACTTTCAAAAGGTTTCTCATCTTTCTCTATTTCTTCCTTAATATGATCCATGTCTCTTCGTAAGTTGTCAATGCCCTCTTGAAGTTCTAGAAGTGATTGATCAACGCTTTGTTGATGTTGCTCTAACCCATGGTAATATTTTTCCATTTGTATGTGAATATCTTCCATCATGGTACACATTTGTTCTGCAACACTTGAAGAAATAGGATTAGAAGCATAACTATCCTCCCATCCTTGTGGTTGCTCACTTGCATACGCGTCATAAGGTTGATGATATACATGAGAGTATCCATTAGGTTCTGTGGGGAATTGATCGTAACCAAAAGATTGATTTTGATTATACCCATAGGATGGTTGGTAGTTTTCATATGAATGAGATGGAAAAAACATATTGATTACCACTGTTGTATTTGTAATCTTGTGCTCCGTACAAGCTATTTCCGTAAGGAAACATGACGACTCACAATAACAAAAGAGAAAATAAAAACAAATCTAAAAACAAATAACAAATAAGTTAAACAAATAACAAATCAATTAGCAACTGCTCCCCGGCAGCGGACCAAAATTTGATGGGTTGTCGTAGGCACAACAAATTAATAAAGATATTTCCCACTAATTAACTGGTAATATAGCGGTAGTAAGAGATCGTTCCCATAGAGACCTGTGTAATTGATAGGTTATTTGATCAGTAAGATAAAGTAAATAACAAAGGGGGTTTTAGTTGTGAGATAAATAAAGAGACGATAAGAAGAAAGATATGATTAAGGAATCCTTCGTCGTTTACCAAGAGATAACTGGATTAATATACTTATCTATCTTCCATTAGAGCCATTCATCACCAACCGTAGAATAGAAGGTACGCTTAGCTATCCCCAAAACTCCTTGTATCACTGGATAACATGTACGCTTAGTCACCGGATTTTATTCAACTGAGACGACTTGAGGTACGCTTACAAGGTGAAACTCGATCGAACGCTTTAGGGTTTGCGAATTTAGGTTTGATTCCAGCAGTTAAACTCAGTACACTCGGTTCGCTTACTGGTGTTGTTTCCACGCACGATTGCTTTACAGAATCCATCTGCAAGGTCTCAAGTTCTTTACTTGTGTAGGAGATGCACGACAATTATGAATCGCTCAACTCTCTACTAGCAATAGAATGATAAATAGACTAATCTGGTTGCGCACCCAAACCAATCTAAGAATCAATCATAAACCATAGATATAATGAAAACAAACGATGATGATTAAAACCTCAAATAGACTTGTATTATTAATAAAGCTTCACGCTTAGAACATTGAATTCATCCTTAATCAACAACGGATTTATCTACTCATATTACAAAGAAGACGAATCATGGTCTTAGGGCATTGCTCGGTCGAACTCACATGCGTTGCTATCTAAAGCATGTTTGTCAATGTTAGTGATCAAAACTATAAGTCTTGATTTCTAGTCTACTATAGCTAAGTATCAGACTAGGATAGAAAGTGTAGTTGAGCTCAAGGACTTCATGGATATTCATCATACAAGTAGAAGAACTACTCAAGGAACCGGTGGAACTTCTCGACAAAAAGGTATGTGAAGACTTGAACTTATATGTCACTCAAAAGTCTATCTACTATATCTCATACTTCTTGAGACAAAAAGTCGTATGCTATATATAGACTTAGATTATACACATTTGGTATTTCGAGCCACGTATACCTCGCCTATCTATATCTCGAAATATGTGTTGCTAAGCGCATCGCTTCGACCATGTTTATCTTTACCTAGTGACGAAAGTCACGATATGTTTCAATCACTTTGAAAATTGCTTTGACGAGAAATGGTGTAACAACTATATAACGTCCTCTAAGAATGTTTCAATGGTTGGAATGAGAGTTTAGATTACATAACCAATGATGGACATAAGTATTGTTGTGGAAACACATATGTGCATAAGTCCTATCCCTTGAACCAAAGTTTGCGAACTTTGTTGATCAAGTGAAACCGGAAGAATGGCTTGTTGCCAAGTACGCGAACTCAGTCCACGAACTTCCGAACTTCTCATCCCGAGAAATTCTGCTGGAGTTGACAAACCTGTTGTGTGAGTACCAGTCCACGAACTGGCGGAAAGTCTTTGCTGAGATTTTCTGCTGGAGTTTGTAAACTCTACCCGGTTGCTTAAGTCCGCGAACCTAGTGTGCGAAATTAAGAAGGTTATATATCTGAAGATGATTTCTGAACTTAAACTTATAAAACTAAGGAATGCAAATTGCAAACCGTGTCTATAAAGTTCACGAACCGATTCAAGTGAATCAAATCATCTTTGCTTCAATTGTGTCTTGTGTAGTACATAAGATTTCCTTCCAATTGAACAACTCTCTAACTAGTTCATTTGAACTAGTTATGGTGAAGAAGAATATGGTTGGTATGAAATGCTCATATGGATAACTTTTTGGTAACTATTGTTGAACCAACAATGTACACGTTTAGGTACGGTTAACAAATATAGAAGCGTGCATTTCATTTGTGTATAACAAGCTAAGTTTTCGATCTAACGGTTGAGAAATATTAGCTTGAATCTAAATCAGGTTTTCATCTAATGGTGGATATTGTTTGCTTTGTGACCAAGGCGAAACCTTGATTTGAAAGACTATATAAGGGGACATCTAGCAACTCTGCAAAACTAATCCCCACACCTCACGTGTGATACTAGTTTGCGTGCTAGAGTCGTTTCTCCTTTAACCTTTGGTTTTCTTCTTCTAAAACCAGGTTAACGACTTAAAAACTTCATTGGGATTGTGAAGCCAGACCGATACTACTTTTATCGTAGTTGTGTGATCTTTTCTTGCATCTTCTATCATACGAGTACAATCAGATTGATTGGATTGAGATTAATATCTCCGATAGGCGAGATATAAAAAGTAGTCACAAACGTCTTCGTCTCACTGTTTGTGATTCCGCAATATCTTGTTTCGCTACCATACGATTAAGATTGTTGTGAGGTGATTGATTTATCTAGGCTGTTCTTCAGGAATATAAGACCGGATTATCAAATGGTTCCTGTTCACCTTGATTATTATCAAAAAACGGAACAAAAACTTTAGGGTTTTTCTATGGGAGATAGATTGATCCTTTGATAGACTTGTCTGTGTGAGACAAATTTGTTTATTGTCAAAGTCTGCGATTTCGGGTTGTAGCAACTCTTAGTTGTGGGTGAGATCAGCTAAGGGAATCAAGTGCGCGGTATCCTGCTGGGATCAGAGGCGTAGGGAGTACAACTGTACCTTGGATCAGTGGGAGACTGATTGGGGTTCAACTACAGTCCAGTCCGAAGTTAGCTTGGAGTAGGCTAGTGTCTGTAGCGGCTTAATACAGTGTGCGTTGAATCTGTACTAGGTCCCGGGATTTTTCTGCATTTCCGGTTTCCTCGTTAACAAAATTTATGGTGTCTATGTTATTTCAGTTTCCGCATTATATTGTTCTATCTTTATAATTGAAATAATACAGGTTGTGTGTTAGATCATCAATTAGAGTAATCCAACCTTTGGTTGTTGATTGTCATTGATTGATCCTTGGATATTGGTCTTTGGTACCATCCAAGTTATTCCTTGTGTTTGATTAAAGACTCGTTGATTTCTATTAGCTCGAGTAAATCAAAACAAGAGAGAGATATTAACTCCTTGAGATACTTTTACCTAGATTGAGTCTTACTGTCTAGTTGATTCTCTAGAAAGTATTTCGGAGTTAGTCCATACAGATTTCTAAGCGAAATATTGGCGGTGTTGTTAGACCCCCCCTTTTTCACATGGTGCTTTCCCCCTAAAGGGGTAAACCCTAAGTTTTGATATATAACTTGTGATATCCGATTGATTGATATTTTGAGAGGCCTAATACCTATTTTTATATGTTTACATTGCTTGGCCATCAAGTATCTAGTTCGGTTCAAGAACCCGACCCGAAAATACGAAATAAGGATCCTAACCGTGAGTTTTGGCCTTCCCTAGTATGCATACATGTTTGCCTACTTGCTAAGTATGCGTACCCGTACTCATACTACAAAATCCAGCATAACTTTTCGCAATTGAAGTATGCGTACCCGTTTGCATACTTTATTGTCTTCGGTATTCGATAAAAAGCTTGTTTTGGCCACAACTTCTTCATCCGAACTCGGAATGACCTCATTATTTTTGAATTCTTTTCCTATTTCAATCCTCTTCAAGATGGTGATGAGAAATCCTTAATTTGAATGAGTTAAGATCGGTCTTTGGCCCTCCTCTTGATTTTGAGCATTTTGCTCCTTGTCGTCGCACTTCTTCCACTTCTCTTGGACTTGGACACTTGGATACTTGGAATACTTCTATTCCTATCTCTTTTCAGCACTTTGTAGCTCCATTTTGGATGATTCACCTATTAGAGGAAAATAAGATAAAACAATAGTAATAATACGAATACATGCAAGAATAATTGCTAAAACAAGTATGGAATTGACACCAAAATCATATGAATTATGCACTTATCACTACTGAACAAGTATATTACTGCAAGAGGTGAAAGAGATTTGGCTGCTCAGAATCTTCACACTTTCTTAAGTCAAAAAGCTAGAGTAAATTGGATTAAATTTGGTGATGCCAATACTGCTTTTTTTCATACTTCTATCAAGTTGAGACACTCTCAAAACTCTATTACAGAATTAGTTAATGAGGATGGATCTGTGGTAACTAATCCAAATGACATTTCTTCCTTACTTATTCAATACTTCAGCTTTAAATTTTCAGCTCAACCAGTTCAAACATCACAGTCAATTTTGGATGTTGTCCCTCATGTAATCTCTGCTGAAGACAACATCTTCTTAGAACAAGTTCCTTCTGAAGAAGAAATCAAGAAAGATACCTTTGAAATTAATCAAGATGGTTCTCCAGGTCCTGATGGTTTTAAATGAATTTTCTACAGAGAAGCCTGGGATATTATCTGTGAAGACTTAGTGAAAGCTATTCAGTTCTGCTGGTATAATCACCTAATCCCTTCTTGTCTTAATTCTAATTTTCTAGTGCGTATCCCTAAGATTAAGGGTGCTAAGAAGGCTAACCAATTATGACCCATTGGCCTAAGAAATTTTTGTTTCAAAATCTTTACTAAGATTATTACCTTAAGAATGAATACTATTATCCAAAAAATCATCTCTCCCCAAAAATGTGCATTCATCAAAGGGAGAAACATTCATGAACATGTTTTATTGGCATCTGAGATGGTGAATGAAATGACTATTAAGAGAAGATGAGGAAATGTGGGACTAAAACTTGATATATCCCAGGCCTATGACACTCTTAGTTGGGACTTCTTAACATCTGCTATGAGAAAATATGGCTTTTCTGAGAAATTTTGTCACTGGATCCTTGTTCTTCTACAAACTACCAAAATTTCTATTTTACTAAATGGTGGACCTATTGGCTACTTTGGAGTGAGTAGAGGAGTTAAACAAGGAGATCCCTTATCTCCAGTTCTCTACATCTTAGATGCAAACATTCTCAGTAGGAAAATCTTTCAATTCATCCAAGAAGGACAAATTCAGCCAATGGTCATTAGAAGAGGTATTTACCCTTCTCATTTTTTCTTTGCTGATGACATTTTTATCTTCAGTAATGGAAGTAAAAGAACTTTAGTTCATATCAAAAACCTTCTACTAGAGTACCAAAATGTTTCAGGTCAACTGGTCAGTGCTGCAAAAAGTAAGTGTTTTGTAGATGGTACTTCTACTACAAGACAGTATCAGATAGCTAAGCTGATGAATATGAGATTATCCTCCTTTACAGATAGATATCTAGGCGTTATTCTTGTTCTTGGAAAAGTTAAAGCTGAACATTTATGGTCTTTTGTTGATATGCTTTAAAAAAGATTAGCTAGTTGTATTGGCAATTTCTTGAATTTTCAGGCCAGAGTTACTCTTATAAAATTTGTACTCAGCCGTATCCCCTTATACAATATGTATATCTACAAATGGCCTAGAAAATTAATTGAATCTTGTGAAAGAATCTTGAGGAATTTTCTTTGGAGTGGAAATGTTGAGGAGAGAAAATACATTACTATTTCTTGGGATAAAGTCTGTTCACCCTTGGAGGAAGGGGGTCTGGGAATTAGAAAATTTGAAGACATTAATAAATCTCTTTTGATGAAGCTTCTGTGGAAAATTGTAAACTATGAAGAAGACTATGCAAAATTCTTTTTAGCTAAATATCAAGATCTTCATGGCAGCTGGATTACTTACCACAAACAATCTTCTATATGGCATGGCATCAAATAGATTTTGTATGATTTTGAGTGTAATTCAAGATGGTTACTGGGGGATGGAAAGAAGATATTTTTTTAGAAAGATACTTGGATTATGGACTCCAATATCCTAAGTCAATTTCCTGAGAATGATTATATTCAACAGCATATTAACATGAAAGTTAGCTCCTTGATTCAAAACAATACTTGGGCTTTACCAGAAGAAATACTTACTTTCATTAACACTGAAGATCTACCTCCTCTCTCTCTGAAAGTTGATAAACTTATTTGGAATGGTACTCAAAATGGGGAATTCACTGTCTCAAGTGCAATTAGGAAGAAACAACCAAAAATGAGGTGGTATAAAAAACTTTGGAAATCAAGTATTCATCCTGCAACTACGGGAAATGTTTGGAAGATTACTATGGGGGCATGCAACACTGATGTAAATGCCAAGAAAAGGGGAATGTTTATTGCATCTAGATGTTACTTGTGTCACAGAGAACAAAATTTAATGAGCCATCTTCTCTGGGACTGTAATTATGGGCAAATCCTTTAGAGATGGATTGGAGGAATATTTGCATTTAAAAATCCTAAATCTTTTGATGATATTATGGAAGTTTGCAAAAAAAAACTAGTTATGTGGTGCAGGAGTTGTGGTACATTGCTGCATCTAACATCATGGTAACTATATGGTTTACAAGGAATAAAGTCTTTTTTGATAATCTGAAGCCTGGCATAGATATCACTAAGAAAAATATCTCCAATATGATCCATGAATGTGAAGCTAGACTTAAAGGATACATGTTTAATTCTGCCTATGATCTACAGATCCTCAAATTTTTTGACATAAAGTGTAGAAAGGTGAAATCTTCTAGAGCTATTGAATGTTCTTTCTCTCTCCCTGAAGATACATTACTTTGCTGTGATGGAGCTTCTAGAGGTAATCCTGGATGTGCATGGTATGGCTTTATTGCTAGAGATAGCACTTGAAAATTTCTCATAGCAGAACCTGGTGGCCTGGTTATAGCCACAAACTTTGTGGCAGAGATTTTGGGAGTAATCAGTGCATTGGAATGGGCTATACTAAATTCCAAACACAGGTTGATTATCAGTGTTGATTCTACTGCAGCTATAAAGGCCTTCATGAAGCAAAACCTTCCCTGGTTTGTATTAAGAAGATGGGAGATCAATTGTAAAAAGGTATCTTCAATTCATTTTAACCATGTGTATAGAGAAATAAATTTCTCTGCTGATTTCTTTGCAAAGAAGGGAGTCTTTCTTGACAATGGGCAAATCTTAAAATTCTTAACTAGACCTTCCAATATGCAAAAATGGAGTCTCCAGATATTACATATTGTAGATTTGACTTGCAGGTCTAGCAAGTTTGGGTTTCATTCCTTTTTTGCCTGAGACATGTGGTCTATTTTAGGCAATTTTGCTTATATTTCCTTTACTGCCTGAGACATGTAGTCCAATTTGGCAGCATTTTGCAATTTTTGTAATCTTTTTGATTATTAATAAAAAAATTCGATATTTAAAAAATATACATATAGACAATTGAAAAACTCATGAGTAACACAATTAGATTCATTTGATTATCAATTGATCTAGAAGTGTTAAGAGGAACATGGTTAATACAAAAGTGTTCATATGGCTAACTTCGGTTAACTGTTATTGAGCCAACTAAATATACATTTTTAGGTACGGTTACCCATATCTAAATGAAGGTATATTTCATTTGTGTTTAACAAGCTACGACCATCTAATGATGGAAAGATATTAGCTTGAATCTTGAATCAGGTTTTATCTAACGATGAATATTGATTGCTTTGTTCCAAAGTTATCAAACCCTGATTTGAAGACTATAGAAGGAAGAACTCTAACAACCGGGAAACCTAATCCCCACACCTCTTGTGTGATACTGGTTGTGACTAGAGTCGATTCTCCTTTAACCTAGGTTTTTCCTAATACCATTATAGGTTAACGACTTAAAGACTTCATTGAGATTCTGAACCCAGACCCAACTATTTTCTCTGTAGTTGTGTGTTCTGATCTTACTTGTTATATCGTATTGAGTACTATCTTATATAAGATTTTATCGAGATTTATTTCTGATAGGTAAGATATAAAAAGTAATCACAAAGCTCTTCGTCTCATTCTTTGTGATTCCATAATAACTTGTTCTACTACCATATAGTTTAGTTATTGTGAGGTGATTGATATTTCTAGGTTGTTCTTCGGGAATATAAGATTGGGTTATCAATTGGTTCATGTTCACCTTGATTTATCAAAAGACAGAATAAACTTCGTAGGTATTTCTGTGGGAGACAGATTAATCTATCATAATATACTTTTCTGTTGGAGACAGATTTGTTTATCAAGTCTTTGACTTTGGGTCGTAGGAACTCTTAGTTGTGGGTGAGATCAGCTAAGGGAATCAAGTGCGTGGTGTCCTGCTGGGATTCAGAGGTGTAAGCAACGCGATTTTACCTTAATCGGTGTGAGATTGGTTAGGGCTCAACTACATTCCAGTCTGATGCTAAATTGTAGTAGGCTAGAGTATGTAGCGACTTAATACAGTGTGGTGTTAAAATCTGGACTAGGTTCCAGAGTTTTTCTGCATTTGCGGTTTCCTCGTTAACAAAGCTTTTGGTGTCTGAGTTATTTCTTTCCGCATTATATTTTCTATATAATTGAAATATCACAGGTTGTGCGTTAGTATCAATCAATTAGATAATCCAACCTTTGGTTGTTGATATAAAGTGATTGACACTTGAACATCGGTCGATTCCAATTACAACAGATGGATCATACCATCTCAGGTGATTACTTAAGATCGATTTCACTAATAAAAGTCATACCAATACAAAAGTCAGGCCTTCTGAATAGTTTTACCAAGATACATAAACAAGTTATGAGCGGTTATACTAAACACACATATTGGTAATCCAAAGATTTTCACTGAATAACAATATTAATAAGCCTAGTAATTTCCCTTTCGATTCATAAAACAAGTTTATGAATTGTACTTCCTTTAACGAATGTAAAAAATTGTTTCCTAAGACGAAATCTTCACCCATACCCATACATAATCACAATAGCATTCATAAGATTATGTCGATGTCTTATATACGAAGTTCAAAAGATAGACGTTATACTTCGTATTGTAATTCCTCAATACTATCTCTAACTAGAGTATAATCATTCACAGCTTCGCAGTTATGTTTTTAGTATGCACGACTTGAAAGATACGTTATGAATGAAACAGTTCAAGTCAAATATTACTAAGCTCAAGAGGAAGGATGATTTCGTCGTTGTAGGTCTTTACTTCTTCACATTCTTCAAGTCTTCATGTAATACTTGTAAGTCTCATATCCTAGTAACTTTCTAGCTAACTTATACGAAATTGACTCTAGTAAATAATCAAGCGACTCTTTAAATGAGTTTTGATTCACTAAAATATGACAACCAAACTTGACATACCAACGCCTGGTGGGTTCAACCGAGTTATGCTCTAAAAATCTCCCCATTTTTCAATTTTAGTAACAAAACTCTTACATCATATGGATAAAAAAATTGTAAGAATTCATTACACATACGCTTGATTCCAAGTTTCAACAACACAATAACCTGTATACATTCAATCCATAAATGCCGATGTTGACATTATAATAACAAAGCTAATACTCCCTCTAAAGGTAAGATAGGTAGATTTTCAATCCGCAAGTCTTTGTTATTCCCTTTGCAGTCCATTTAACTACAAGTATCAATATGATATGTTACTCCCCCTTAGTCTATGCTTTACTCTTTCGTTAGATATAACGTTTAAGCACCATTGTTCTTTCCTTAGTGATACCAAATCACTTGTTTACTCCATATATTTCTCCCCCTTTTTGTTACAAAATGACAAAGGTATGAGAAAATAAAAGAAACCGAAAGGATCTTACAAATCTCAAAAAACTTGCATAACCTATAAGAGTTAAGCACGAGGGTTCCACACACCATTTTAAATAACCAATATCAAAACCGAAACTACAAAGTAATTTTGTTTTGATATGTTACCAAGTAAACAATTTCCCGAAGAAATTTTCCCTAATAGTTTAGAAAACCAAAAATTGACTAAGCACTCTAGTTCTTTTACTAAACCGATTGTACAAATACAATCGCTTGTTCGATAAGACCAAAATAAAGATCAGAATTAACTCTATTTTTCTCATCAGGTTCTAATTATTCGAACAATCACTTATACCTTTCACTTTTAAACAAGACAAGTACAGGGTTAGTTAACTAGCATTTCTTGTTAAGTCATTCGATGAAACTTGAATAACCGAAACCTCCACTTTGATAAGTCTAACTAAGATCTGAATTAATTTAGTTTCTCTTATCCGGAATCGAATTGGACTAAAAAATTCATCCTGAAAACCTTTTTGTTAAGCCATAAACAATTCATACAAACCAAATAAATAAACTTGCATAATTATTTAACTCGACCGGAAGCAATTGAAACAAACATAGACATTATAGTACCGCAATGCACCGTAATTTCGTAAGCCTAAACTATTGATACCGAACAATAAATCAAGATAACAATAGTTTTTCTTAACCGGAAACAATTAAATCACACACACATCCATACACCAATAATGGAATAAACATCAATTGTACCGAAATTTTGTTAATTAAAAGCAATAAATATATGCAATAAAATCAGGCTTTTCTTAAACAGGAAAACGATTAACTAACAAATTCGTTACCTCAAATTCCGCATCCTCTTCACCTTTTCTTTGCATCTTTCCGGGGAGGATTATCACTGTGTTGTCATCCTCTTGCAAGACAAAAGAACAACAACAAAAACCAACCTTTACAAGAGAAAGATTGAAAATCGGTTTTAACTAATGCATAGAAAAAGTTGAAAACCCCGAAATACATATGCTTTTATGCTAAACCAAAAAAGATTCAACATATTGAGACTTTTTCACATATTTGTTTCAATTGGAAGCATTTATGATCCTTTGATAAAACCTACCAACATGGGCTAGAATTTAATCCTGCTAAACCAAAAAGTCACCCAAACCATAAGGGTTCATACCATATGAGATCGAATATTAAGGTTATGAAAACCGAAATCAAACATCCAATAAACATACATAGCAATAATATAAAGCATTCAAGCACATGCTATGTGTTAGAGCATAGCTCGGTTGAACCCACCAAGCGTTGGTATGTCAAGTTTGGTTGTCATATTTTAGTGAATCAAAACTCATTTAAAGAGTCGCTTGATTATGTACTATAGTCAACTTCGTATAGGTTAGCTTGAAAGTATTAGGATAAGAGACATTACAAGTATTGCGAAGACTTGAAGAGGTGAAGAAGTAAGAAGCTACAAAGACAACATCATCCTTCCACTTGAGGTTAGTGATATTTGACTTGAACTGTTTCATTCCCTAACATATCTTTCAAGTCGTGCATATTGAAAACAAAACTGTGAAGCATGAACACTCTAGTTAGACATAGTATTAAGGAATACAATACGAGGTTTATTGCTTAACCATTAAACTTTGTAGATAAGACATCAACACAATCGTTTAAATGCTATTGTAATTATGTATGGGTATGAGGTGAGGATTTCAACCTAGGAAACAATGTTTTACATGTGTTTTAAGAAAGTAAATTCATGAACTTGTTTTGTGAATCGAAAAGGAAATCGCCATGCGTTATTGGTATTGTTATTCATTGCATATCTTGTGAACAACCAATATGTGTGATTAGTATAACCGCTCATGACTTGTTTGTGTTCTTGGTAAAACTATTCGCAAAGGCCTGACTTTTGTATTGGTATGAATTCTATTAGTGAAACCGATCTTAGGTAATCACCTGAGATGGTATGATCGATTTTGTGTTATTGGTAAGACCGACTCTGGGTAAGTGGGAACCAATCCTAGTAAGAGGTGCAACCTATCACAAAAGGTAATCAATCATTATATGATGTGCAACATGTTTTAGAAGAAAGGGGAACCGATCCTATGGACATGTGCAACACGTTTTTAGGCAAAGGGGAACCGACCCTATGGACATGTGCAACACATTCAAGTTAGATACCATATATATGTGGGGAACCGATCATAGTACCTAGTCAACCGAATTTTGGAAAGCTAGTGTGACTATGCACAATACTCACATGGAGGTAGAACTGAAACTTGTTTTGGTAGAACCGTTAAACCCATGATTGGTGATTGAGTGTTCTTGATCAATCACATAGTTCTTGAAAGTCAGATGAACCAATTATAAACTTGTTTGGAAGTGTGGCAAATCAGTTTCAAGATTATAAGTATGAAAGAGGACTTACAAAGTAAGGATGTCGACATACTCTGAACATGTGCAGTAACGCTTATCCTTAATTGTTCAAAGTTATTCTTAATAGCTAAAGGAAGAAAATCCCAGGACCGAAACATAAATAAGTTAAGAATCTTTTATTTAAGGTTTTTAATTTTATTTTAGGAAAATGAGAATTAGTAATGTGCATTTACTAGTTGGAGATTTTTCAAAGAGATTTTCGGTCATTATTTTGGACAGAGCATTTCCAGGAATTGTTGAAACCGAATTTTGGAATATATTGCATATCTTGAGAATATTTTCGGTTTTGGAAATTCCTTGGTGTCCAAACTTCCTTGTCTATAAATACTTGAAGTTTGCATTTCGATTAAACTAATCCTTCGTGACAGCAAACTTCCTCGGTTGTGTTGTTACTAGTGAAGCCGCCTATTCGGAGAGGAGAGTAACCTAATTAGGCGAAATCTCTTACGGTCGTTCAGTTTAAAGTCTTCTTTGGGATTGAGAAGCTCTATTAGTACCATTGGTGAGAAACTAGATAATTGCGGTTTATCTTGTGTTTTCGATTGATTTGATCGACTAACGATGGTTAAACTTTGATTGCACCTAGTTTGTTTATGCTTGAGAATCTTCTCTTCTGATATAAGATTCACTCAAACATGATCGAATTTTCGACAGGTATCTTTAGACTGTTTGTAGATATAAACACGTCTTGTAATAATCCATTGTTAACAGACTCCGTTCTGTGCGTGATTGATCACAAGAGATTCAAGTTGTTGTCTGCAGGCGTTTATTGAATATCTAAGAAGATTCGAAGAAAAAGAATATATTGAAGATTTCTGATTTAGGGTTCATAACCTTTGGTGTGCACAATACTTGTTTCGGTATAGAGTATCCAACTATAATCGGTTTATCCTTGTGGTAGATTAGATTGATTAGTTGTGTAGATCGGCATCAATATAATTCTTTGTGATTAAAAGTATTAATTGCAAAATCTTAACAATTACCTTTGGTAGTTGATCATAAGATATATCTAAGAACCTGACTAATGAGTTTATTGAGATAAACAGAAGAGCCTTTGTCGAAATCACATCACTTGGTTGAAAAGAATTGCTACCAAACATATTTGTTGTTCCTTTACTGTTTGGAATACGAACCAAAGGAATTGTTCCAAGTACGTGACTTATTCATAAGTTGGAGGCGTGGGAATGTAGACGGAATTAGGTGAACTATAGGTTTAGTTGCTTGGTATCAACTATACGATTTTGGTTTGATTTTGTATAACGGCTTAATCCTGAGAGTATTCAATTCTGGACAGGGTCCCGGGGTTCTTCTGCATTTGCGGTTTCCTCGTTAACAAAATATTGTTGTGTCCTTTACTTTTATTTTCCGCAATTATAATTGTTATTATTATAATTTAAAGTAAATTACACAAACGTTAATTCCTATTTACTTGATAATAATCCTATTATGTTTGGTTAAGTCCGAACCTCAAGTAAACATACTTCGTTGTTGTATTCTCTCGATCTCGTATCCATAGACGATCACATGAAGTGTGAACCGATTAGTTGTATTGTCTCGACTCAGTCCATAGACAATCACTTTCGGAAAAAGGACTTATAGGTAGGAAAAGTTTTAGATTGAGGTATATTTGGGTACCCTCGTCTTTTCACTATGTAATCGAATACTATCACAAGAAAAATTATAAACTAATAAGGTTATTCATAAATAAAGATAGTTTTATTCATAATAGACTTTATTGAAATAATCAAAAACTAATGTCTATTTTTCAACAGATTTTTCAAAGATCATCTCCAGTTTCCTCAATTTTTTCGAGATCTTCATCAAAAGCATCTCGACTGATATCTCGGATTCTGCACACAGTACCATGATTATGTTTACAGGCTAAAGCATTAACCTTTCGATTAATATTTAGAGCGTACTCTCTATTACTGATTTCAAGTTTAATCAGCTTTCTTTAGTTACGGATAACAGTTCTTAGTAGTGATCCCTGTCTATGATGAGTTTCAATAGTATTGAGGAGGACTTGTCGTAGATTGATAATATCGATATTAGCATCCAAACTGTTTTGGAAAAGGAGATGAGTCACATCTTCCTTTTCATTTTCTATATCTTCACGACCAGATTTCTTGAAGGTATCATCAAGATGAACAGTTTCCTTAGAAGTCATTCCACTCAAGGCTTTCAGAAGTTTTGCTTGAGATTTGGTTTGAGAATACATCCTTTAGCATAAGTTCTCAAACATGTTGAGTACATATACTTGAAATATCTTTAACACATACCAAACACAGATATCGGCCTTAAATAAATAATTCTGACAAGATTTGAAAGGATTTTCGCAAGATTTTTTATTTTAGAGTTAATTTTTAAAACTAAAAATAAAGAGATACTTAATTCAAAAATGATTTCAAGATTTAGAGAGACTAAAACACTAGATTCCATTATTACACATAATTAAATGTTGGTACAAACATTTCAAAACCCTAGTTACCCTCTAAGTCATTTTATTTCTTAGTTCACACATAATCAGGCATATTCTCAAATATAAATTGTATTCCCCAAACATACATTATCAATGGATTAAACAAAGTACAACCTATCAAATTGAATCACAGCTAATTAAGAAAACTTAAGAAAATTATGCAAACAATTAAAAACTCTGCAAAAGCATTGATTGAGTGAATTATAAATTAAAGCTAGAGAAAATAAAATAGTTATCCATCAATCATGCGTAAATAGCTTCCTCCATTGTCTTGGTTACGCGAGAATTATCTCATCATGGTGTAAACTCTCTCAAAATATTGGTTTATTGCTCAAATTTTTTACAAATGATGAAAAGAGAGAAAATGGTGAAAACCGGGAATTCGCAACGCTTGTGAATTGTCGCAAATCCACGGTTACAATGAACGATAAAAGAAAAGTGCAACTGTTATTGTTCGCATGTCGCTGAAAAACTGTTGCAAAGGGTAGGAATAGATGACAGTTATTTTACGACTGTCTTTCGTAGCACTTTGTTCTTGATTTTTTTTAGAGCAGCAGAAGCAGAAAAAAAAAACTGCAACTCTCGATTCTTCATCATGTACTCTCTCCCAACTCTCCGTCCACCTTCAGCTCAACTACAACACCATTTATTAGGCCGACCGCCCGAGCGAAGCGAAGGAGGGAGGACCTTCTATATGGTCACTTTTTTGTATAATGTAATTGCAATTGACACAAAAAGATTGGAAATTGTCTGGGCCAAAAAACCAAAAATGCCCCTATGAATCAATTTTTTTTTCCTTGTTTCCTTTAGACATTTTTGTAAATAAACCGAAGAGGAAGGGCAAATAGGTATTAGACATTTTTGTAAATAAACCGAAGAGGAAGGGAAAATAGGTATTAGACATCTTCGTAAATAAACCAAAAAGGAAGGGTAAATAGGTATAAGAGTCAAAATGTATTATAATTCCTTATGTATCATATTTTTACAGGGGTGTAATTGGCAAGCAAACTAGAATATAACATATCTAAAAATCCGTGCCTTGGAATTTTGCAAATTTTATCTCGTTGGAAAGATTTTAAAGAGGTCTACACAATGAGTAAAAACAACAATATCAAATTTAAATTTTTTTACGAAAAATTCGGAAGTTGTTATCATTTTAGGCATAACTTTCAATAGTTGATTTCATATCCATTATGCAAATCACCACAAAGGATGCATAACATATTATGTAGCCATATTTCGGTTTATGCATCAACTAATCTTCCATTGCAACTAATAAAACGACGTACTCCCTTCGTTTCAGGAAAAGTGATACTTTTACTTTAGGCATAAATTTTCTTTTACAGTCCAATTGCAGCAGTGTTTCCTTCTTTTTTTCGGTCGGCCCTCCCGACCGTGGTAACGGTGTTTTAGTATAGCAAACAACACTGAAAATCCTCTTTAATCAATCCAAATATCCTCCATCGATTACACTTATTCTCCACGGCCAGTTATTTCCTCTTTTTTATCTGTTGTGCGTTCCTTCCGATGTCAAACCTCCCTTTTTAATCTCCTTTATTCTCCAACCACGACATAGATTGAGTCAAGTCTTCTCCAGCACACGCCAACCACAGAGAAACATGGGAAGGAGTAAAACAATCACGTGAAACTTTCACGCTCCTATTTTCTTCAACTCGAAAATCTAGTCAATTCTAACTAAAAGGAACAACCATACCACGCCTGTTATGCTCAATCAAGTCATCCAAATAAATCTCAGCCATTGAGTCTCTCTAAAACACCCCTAAATATATCACCCTAATTATGTTCTTCCTCTGCAACTGTTTCCTGCCAAAACTTAAATTTGAAATTAAGAAGATGAAGGGTGCCCTTATATAACAATTGGGTGCTGATATCAACTGTCCCGAGGTGCCCTTAGTAATTTCATGGGTACCTTTAGTAATTTTTTCAAGGGTGCCTTTAATACTTTTTGGGGAATGCCTCGAGTACTTTTTCGGGTGCCTTTAGCACATTTCTGGGATACCTTTATTCGGGGGGTGAAAAAATCATTTTTTCGAGTCAATTTTTCCACAAGAGTATATTTTTCCGAAACCACCTACACACGTAAAACGCCATAATAAAGATAAAATCGAGAACTAACATTACAGAAAATTTATAGCAAATCAGACACAAAAATGTGTCTATCAAAGCACAACTAGTATGGGGCTCACCTTCTCCATGTTCTACTAGATAGCTTAGCTTAAGTTAGAGCATAGTGCACATGTATACACTATCCCCGTACTCGATCATGGCCATCCATTTGGTGTAACAGTTGTATTTTCTGAGTCGTTGGATCTCAACCATTATTTTTTTGCAATAATAATTTTTTGAAACTTTGTTTACACTCTTCTAACACTCAATCTCAATGTCTACTTTTTAAAGAATTTTTTTTTTAGAGTCGTTACATGATTTCCCTATATAATGAAGATTATCCCTTCTCTATGTTGTTAAATTATTTTTACTACTAATACAATCGAACAATGAAAATTCCAAAAAGGAAAAGAAAGGGGTGAAAAATAAATAATTAAAAAAAATAAAAAGATCAATAAAGACACCGATTTGGTCAGAAAGTATTGCACAGTGTTGGATTTGTCCACAAAAAATGAAAAATTATTTTAAGAAAACGTTGTACGAATATGATCATCCAACAATTATAAGAGCGACAAAAAAAACAAGCTTCTGGCCATGATTACTTAATTCAAGATGTTTGTGATCGCTTCATTGTTGTTAGAAATTGGTGGTTGAAGTACAAATAGTTTCTAGCTAGACACAAAGGGGACAAGTTTGCGGCAGACTGAATATGTCAATCGGAGAAAAGAGCCGTTTAGTAAATCCGAAGATGACGAGATAAGTGGATCTTGTTTTAAGAACTAAAATCATATGAAATATGTTTAAATTTTAATATTTTTACGTGCTATGTATCAATTGGAGTTTAATTTTTAACTTTTATTTTCCATGTAATCTAAGTTTCTTATATGTAATTTAATCCAGAATTACTTATAACAAAATATACCTATCAAAACTAAAATACGATTAGTTTGTTTGAATTTTTACAATAGCATAATAAATTTGTAAAGCTGAAACCACACTATTGAATTATTATTTAATTTGTCCCGATCATGGACCATGAACCGAACAAATAGATGATGAAATAGTTGGCCCTGATATAGATTTACTAAGCTCACATATTGTTGTTGATACTCACGTGGAACCTGAGAATATGGGTATTCTACAAATGTATGTTGAGCCCGATTGGTTGGAAGATAACACTTTCCCGATGTTAGAGTGTCAACTACAATCATATGGCTAGATGTCTCAAAATCACAACCTTCGCTACTTTGACCTACTTTGTGCGGATAGTATGCTTCATATGGTTTCTCAATAATATACATCCGATCTGGATCTTAAAGACGACGTTGAAGGTATTTTTGTGTGATCTAGTGAATAACCATTTTGGTTAAAAATTCAAAACTTAGTTAAAAAAGAAGCACCGCTAATCGGGAAATACAAAATAACATCAAAATGTTGCTTTTATGTACTCGTATACTTTGCACCAATCAATATCCGTTATGAAACTCCTTGATCATTGGAAAAAAAGTATATAAGGAGTGTCTGGCTTGAGAAACTCGGATGTAGTTTAGAATGCAAATTTGGTGTGTACATGGATTATATTACATGCGGTGGTTCACAGAATCTACTAAATTCCAAATCATACATAACTCGATTCTGAACATGCTCAACACTGTGTGTATAACTTACAACATATTTTTCTTATCCAGAACATATCATAATCACTATCCTCAACCGGATCAAAGTGTAAGGTATTACATTGCCGCCACTAATATACCGATGGATGAAGTTCTGTCAATTTTTCTGATGGATCAATTAACATCACTATTTCTCCAGTGATTTAACGGATAATGACCACGACATTTACATATCGCGGTTTATATTATTTTTTTGGTTACGAACATTGACCATTGAATGAGAGCCGATATCAATTTATTTACCTCTTCCCTTCAGTATTTGTTGTCGTCATACATACGGGTAGCCAGCCACGAGTCCAATTTTTCATCACTTGGTTGTCTTATGTTGGGATGTAGCAGATGAAAATACCACCAACATGATGATGCAGAAACACAAACAATTTGTCCCAACAAACGTTCCATAACAACTAAATTAGGCACTGGTAAGCAGACTATACCTTTAGTAAATACTGAAAGAACTTCATTTCACCCTTCGAATATGTTATCACCTTATTCAAACTCAAGTATATCCCTACGAAACAGGCCGAAACCCAATCATTAGTGTTGACTTTGTCCAAGTCGTCGAATACTTTAAGCCATGATCTATGAAAAATGTCACCATTGTTTAGACTAAGAACATTACCCATGATCCACATCTTAAACCATCGAGCAATGTCTTGTTGGATGCAATAATCAAAAACAAGGAAAAATCAAATAAGTAAAAGTTATTGATACTTAGCTCCTTTATAATGGAAGTGATCGATTTGATGAAACGAATGAGTTTCCCATATCTCCGCAACAGCAACAAGGAAAAACTTTGGAAAAACAGAGTGAGTCACGTGTTCAACACGTTGCCCTTAAGACATTAGCGCCCGGCTACACTCAAGAGTGATGCTATAGCCCTCACAGGACAGATATCTCCAGGATAAAACACCCTACTACACCTACTACTAGCATATGTAGTAGATGCTCAACTTGAGCTTGGAAACTATGTAAAAAACCATAAAGGAAAATCTCGAACACTTGAGAAAACAATATAAAATGTTTTTTCCCTTAGGGGTCCCTCTAAATATAAAGCAACCCCTTTCTCATAGATTTTACAAAAGTAGTGAATTTGTTTATATAATTCACAAATACAACTTAAGAATAAAAACTCCCCGATGTGGGACTAAAAGGTTTATATAGTTTCTTAAAACTACTAAAAATTGGAAACTCCACAAAGTGGGACTAATAAGGTTCATTCACAAAAGAAAACAATAAATTATAATTTTTATTAAAACTTTAAAAAATTATTTTTTGTTAATCGTTTTCCAACAATCCCCCACATGAATGAAAACTCAATAAAACATGAAAACACAGATAGATCTTGGTAAATCAACATCCCAATCTCATGATCCAAACAGACTGATCGTGCAAGTGTTGAAATCATACTAGTCATTTCTACGTCCTCTCCCTCACACAAAAGTGTGTTGACCCAAGGGTCATACTATGGATTGCACAAATCATAATAGTATTGAGAGCTTTCATCTTTAGTTCTCACATGGTGAGACTATAGGTATCTTTCACCAAAGTGAAAAAGCATGAACTAGTGAACCCTTAGTGACCTTTAGGTCCTAAGTTCCAGTAATACCAAAACCATCAAAACGAAAATCACATAAAAAGCGCAGGAAATCCCATTTTAGTCAGAGGTGTCCATGAGGTCTTGAACCTTTGCTTAGTGAGATATTACCGGAATTACTTGCTAGAGACAGTGAATTATGTCTTGAACTGCTAGTATTTGATGTAATTCGCGATAACAACCACGGGTGATATCTCCAAGGTTGCTGTCAAGCTCGTGCCATTTTGTCTAATTTAGCCCTGGACATATCATGTTTCTCAGAATGCTCTAGAGAATCAAAGCTCATATTCTCATAGGAAGCGGCCCACTTCCTCATTAAGATAGGTGAGTTTCCATAAAGAGTGTTACTGCTACACCCCACTTCAATCTTAAATTGAAACTATATAACTCATTAAGACTTCTTAAAAGTCATCCTTCACATGCAGTCACACTATCACGTCTACAGCATAGGGAAGGGACAGAGAATAAAATTCTCCGATAGTGTTTACCTTTACCCACCACAAATTAGTTATCTCATTCGAAACCTTGATCTTGGGATCGCCAGTCAGCAAGGTTGAGTATCCTTCATGGCAAGTTTAATTTATGAGCTTAAGCCCCTTCCCCCTTGATGCATTTCTAACTATCTCTTGGAATAAACCTTTCGTCAAAGGTTGCGCGATATTCTCCTTGAACTTTATCCAATCAAAGTAAATAACGCCGATTGAGATTAGTTATTTTCAGCTTTAGCTATTATAGCTTGGCTAACACAATGTATAGATATAGCTGGCACATGCCTATGCTAGAGAGGAATGTCTTCTAAAAAGCATCTTAGGCACTCGGCCCCCTCTCGTGCTTTATCTAAATCAATACTCTCAGATTCCATAGTGAATTGAGCAATATATGTTTGTTTGTAAATCTTCTAAAACCAAACCCTCATGCTAGAGTGAAACATATCCACTCGTAGACTTAGACTCCTCTGAGTCAACTATCCAGTTTACATCACAAAGTCCCTCAAGGACAACAAGATACCTTTCATAAATCAAATAAAAGGTAATAGAGTATTCTAGGTACCATAATACTCTACTCAGTGCATCTGAATGCTATTGCTCTGGACTACAATTATATCTACTTAACTTACTCACAATATAGGCAATGTCTGGACTCTTACAGTTCATTAAATTCATCAGACATCCTATAACTCTTGAGTATTCAAGTTAAGATACTCCATTACCCTTTTTTCTTGAGTCTACAAGAATAATCGTATGGAGTACAAGAAGGCTTACAATCACACTGATTGTATCTCTTAAGTACAAATTCAACATAATGAGAATGACTAAGACTACATATGTTAGATTATTTTCTAATCCTCATCCCTAAGATTACATCAACAGGGCCTAAGTCTTTCAAGTCAACGTTCTCATTCAGCGCATGTTTTTAGTGGAATTAATCACATCTATGTTTGTATCAAGTATAAGCATATCATCAACATACAAGCATACAATCACACATGCATCCTTAACAAGTTACTTGTAAATATACTTGTCAGATTCATTAACTTAAATCCACCACACATTATCACATGATCAAATTTTCCATGTCACTGTTTACGTGCTTATTTTATAAACCATACAAAATTTTATTCAACTTACAAACTTTGTCATCATAACCTTTCACTACAAACTCCTCAGGTTGGTCTATGTAAATTTCTTTATCTAATTCACGATTTTAGAAAAGCTGTCTTAACATCCATCTGATGTATCTCTAATTTTTTTATGACAGCAATAACAATTAGCATCTCAACGGAAGTAAATCTCGTCACGTGTGAATAAGAATCAAGGAAATATACACCATCTTTTAGTTTATAGCCTGTAGCTACCAACTTAGCATAATATTTTTCCACAGTTCCATATACCTAATGTTTCCTCTTAAAGACTCATTTACATCTCATGGTCTTACTCTCTGGAGGTAAACTAGAAACCTCCCAATTCAGGTTCCGACGGACTGAGTCAATTTCACTAAATAAAGCTTCTTACTAGAATGGGGTTTCAGTAGATATCAAGGCTTCTTTACAAGTCCAGGGCTTAGACTAAGCTGGGAATGTTATGAAGTCGGCTTCATAAGAAGTCTCAAGTCTAATTGTTTTACTTCTCTTAGGCTCAACCTTAACTTCATCTTCCTTTTAGATAAGTTCTGACTATTTGAAAATAAATCTAGGGGATCAACAACACATCTCTAATGAGGTACATGTTCAGAGAACTCAGCATCCCTAGATTATGTAATAGTATTCACAACAAAGTCAGAAAAATCACACCAAAGCATGAAAAATCAGAACACACAATCAAAAATCTATATGTAGAAGTATACTCAGCATACCCTATATGAAGACACAATCAACATTTTTGGTTTCCATCTAGTTCTTTTAGGAAGAGGAATGACAATCTTAGTCAAACACCCCCACACTTTGATGCATTCATAAGAAGGTCATCTACCTTTCCATAAATCATATGGAGTTTCATCTGATCCTTAAGGGTACTATATTCAGGATATACTAGTTAAGAGGACTGCCTCCCCCCACAAGGCCGCAGGTAATCCTGAACTAATCAACATGGCAATTATCATCTTCTTAAGGATACAGTTGTTATGTTCAAGGCTTCTAATTGGTTTTGAACTTCAAGTTTATACATCTTAAGGCTTCTAAAGCATCATCCTTATCCCTAAGAAAGTATACAAGATAGTACCTCGTACAATCATCCACGAAAGTTATAAACCATCTTTTATCATAGTGGTTTTGGGTTGAAATCATGTGAACTAGGCCTAACTGAATTAATTTTAAGGGCTTAGAATTACTCTGAACATTTGTGCTAAAAGATTTTATAGCATATTCATTTCACTTTTGTGTTCAAGATCCAAACTAAATTTGGGTACGTAGCCTATACTAGGCAGTTTATGCATTGACTTATAATTTTACGGTTCCAAGTCTACCATGCAAAACATTCAAAGACACACACACAAAAAAAGCACAAGAATCAACTATGTTCACTTTATCAGATTTTCCTTTAAACTTATATAGACCCCAAGTCCTATAATTGTTGCCTAAAAAATAAATGCCCTTAGTTATAACAAGTTTTCCACATTTAATTCTTCAATCTTTTACCATCTTCAAGAGAACAAGATACAAGATTCTTTCATATGCTCGGAACATGAAAATTTCATTCAGTGTGAGAATATTACAGATATGAGCTTATGATCGACCTTTCCCTTTTATGCAACCTCTGTCGCATATGAGTTACTCATATAGAGTTTCTCGACATCCCTTATCCTCTAATAAGAGGTGAACAGGTCTCTGTTTCAACAAACATACTTAGTGGCTCCAGAGTCCACCCACCGGTCTCTCACATTGGTTGTTAAAATAACTTCCGACATCATGTCAATGAAATCGTTCTAATTTTTTTTCAACTAAATTAGCATTAACTTTCTATTTATTAAGGTTTTATGTTGTCTACACTTTACTGCCGTATGGCCAGGAATTTTACAAACATAACAATCACCCTTAATTAAAGTAATGCCGGATTCAGTTTTACGAAACATACCTTTCTTATGAAGACTACGCTTAGAGTTGTGTTTGATGTTCTCGCCTTTGTCAGCTTTGGAAGACTTGCGTTCATCCATATGCGCCTGGTAGCCATGTTCCTTTTCAATTTCATGTCACAAACTTCGTTTATACTCTGACCACGGACACAGTAATTTCCCAATCACCTAATACACCACATCTCACAAATCTTAGTTAAGATAAAATATGAGTTTTGAAGATAATATCTAGATTTATAAACTTCGTTTGAACCACCATATCAAAAAACTCATGGTTACCCTATAAAAACTACTTTAGTTAACAACAAAATTCTGCCCGTCAGAATTTTTCAGGAACGTTTCTCTGTTTTGCAAAATATCAAAAAAATACTTTTACAACTCCAAAAATTCTGAAATTTTACGTGGGTAACTATCAGGATGTCTACTACGTTTTTACAAAAGGGTTCATCTAAATTCCTTCTAGGTTAAGAGATAAACTCGAAAATCTACAGCTGACCAAAAATTCTTTTTTGTTTTTCACTACACAATGAACATCCATGATTCACAAACCAACCAACCATTTTCGATTATTACAAATTCTAATGTCTTAAGATTGTTGGATACAATAATCAAAAACAAGGAAGAATCAAATAAGAAAAAGTTATTGAAACTTAGCTCATTTATAATGGAAGTGATCGATTTGATGAAACGGACGAGCTCCCCATATCTCCGCAACAGCAACAAGGCAAAACTTTGGAAAAACAGAGTGAGTCACATGTTCAACACGTTTCCCTTAAGACATTAGCGCCCGGATACACTCAAGAGTGATGCTATAGTCTTCACAGAACGGATATCTCCAGGATAAAACACCCTACTACACCTAGTAGATGCTCAACTTGAGCTTGGCAACTCCGAAAAAAACCATAAAGCAAAATCTCAAACACTTGAGAGAACAATATAAAATGTTTTTCCCTTTAGGGGTCCCTCTAAATATAGAGCAACCACTTTCCCATAGATTTTACAAAATTAGTGAATTTGTTTATATAATTGACAAATACAACTTAAGAAGAAAAACTCTCCGATGTGGGACTAAAAGGTTTATATAGTTTCTTAAAACTACTAAAAATTGGAAACTCCACAATGTGGGACAAATAAGATTCATTCACAAAAGAAAACAACAAATTATAATTTTTATTAAAACTTTAAAAAATTATTTTTTATTAATCGTTTTCCAACATGTCTTGCCAACACCCATTGTTATCTTCATGTTCTCTAGAATTGAGGTATAATTTAACCATACTCAACCTAATTTGTTTCTTAACTATAAGATTATTTTTGCAATCTTATATATTTTTATTAGTCACCATAACGTATAACTTTGGTGTCACTTCTTGTTGCTCTTCCTTCTTCACCCCTATTTATATATTTTCTTTCTAGATTTACTGAAAAGGAGCAAATACAATGCATATCATTCCCAATTTGCATTGTTGTTGAAATCTTGCAATTATATACAAGTTTCCTTTGCAATGGATATCACTGACAGTAGTGTGAAAACATATGGAGTAAAACCCATTGTATTTCATATTCATGAAAATGAATGTATTAGTGAAATGCCACCACTATTCAGTTATCCATCCGTTACTTTAAGATCATTTTAGAAGGAAAACTTATGAGTAATATTGATCAAAGCAATTGTTAACAACTTGTTTAACATGGATAATATCATCAACAATGTTGTTTATCGGTGTTATGTTGGTTGCGCTGCCTCAATGTTATCTTTACCAAAGAGTAAGGATAAAACACACGTGTTTTTTATGGAAACATGAACAAAACACGTGTCTCCACCAGGTCAAATATAGTTTTCGACCCCACTATTCATGTGGAACCTAATTTCCTTGTTGCAATAACCTAACGTTCTAATTGTAAGATATCTAAGAAAACCGTAGATGAAATTAAGATCTCTGTTAATGAGAAGGATATCAAATATTTGGAATTTATTTTTGTAACCTATGCAGATGATCCGATCCGCAAGAACCATAAATAAGAATTATTTGATCGTCTTTCTCCGAGAAAAAAGCGAGCATTTTCTCCCGAAACCCTAAATCCAGCTTAGCCAATACCTACCATAGTGCTCGATCTTAGATCTTTCAATTTACTAGTCATGAGAGCAATACCATGGTGCTTGATCTTCGATCTTTCATTTTACTAGTCATAAGAGCAATACCGCTCCTTATTTGTATTATATACTATAATTAGATTAGATAATAGATGTCTAACCTAACCACTTGATAAAATAATAAAAAGAACTTTTTAAATATTTTTCATATAGTTTGTATACACATAAGTAATCATTAGCCACGTGTTGAGAGGGCCACACGTGGGAGACATGCGGATCAGGTGCATCAAGACATGATGCCACGTCCCAACACCCAAGGGAATCCATCATCTGAATACATCCATCATAAGTTCGATCCGACGGCGAAGAATCGAGGAGCACCCTAGGAGCATGTTATCGAGAAGCAGCATAGAAGAACAGAAGATGTACTTCACTCCATCCCGAGGAAGATCCAAAATCAATGGCTGAGAAGAACCCAGTCGACAGGGATGTGACAGGGGCATCAGACATCTGTCTGACGTGTGCAGACCTCCCCAACCACCCGCATTAAACACCCTAGGAGTAGGGTACGTGTCAAATAATCTGTGGAGAAGGAGGAGGATCGCCTTCGGTCATACACAATACCGTTGGAAGACACTGGGGAAGAAACGAAGATGGCAGCGGGTCGACACGATAACCAATACGATAAGAACAGTTGTACACTAAGAGAGGGACCCGCAGGGGAAGTCTATAAGTACCCCAACCCACTGAGGGACGGGGGTTCGGGAAATTTTTAGTTAGAGTAAGAGATAATTCAGGAGAGACAAAGTGTAAGAGTAAGTATGAGATTCATATGCCTTCTAGCTCTGTTCCTCCCCCAAAGTCATTCGACTTCATTTGTAACCCTTGCATACATAGTGAAGCACCAACCCCCGTGGACGCAGGCCTTAGTGCTGAACCACGTAAATCGTCGTCTCATTTACATTCTGCATTTTTAATCTTCTATTTTATTTACCGTCATCTCCTTAGTTTATAAATTAGTGCACCCATCGAAATCACATTTAGATGGCCAGACAAGGAAGATCCCAAAGGCTCAGAGTCTACCGGGCTTCGGCCTTATACTATTTTCCTATGCTCTTTATCTGTTACATTAACTTTAGTATCAATGCGAATATTGTTTGTGGACACGAAGATGCCATCGTTATTTTAGTGTTCACAATCTGGCGCTAAAAACAGAGACTCTGTCCCGGTAAAATATTTATCTTATCCTGTGAATTTTGCTCATTTTTACGATTCCCAACGCTATTCTTTAAAATAATAGTGCTTGGGACGACTTGTCATCTCTTATTCCTTTCAAAAACTCTTCTATATCCGTGTTTTTCGCTATGAAAACTCTTGGAATTTGCATACGGTTACATAATTATCTTCGGATTTAAACTGATTTAAACTAACCACCGATCTAAGTTTTCAAGTTTTTATCTTTAAAATCCGTGAATCTGTGAGTAGGTCTGCGTATATTATTATTGGACCTCCATTTTCAGATTTAACTCGTTGACAAGTTTTCATGTTTAAAACCCAAATTCTTATGCCTTTGCCGAAAAAATTTCTTTAGACCTGCGAATAGATCTATGTTCATAAGTATGGGATCAATATCTTCGGATTCCCCTTTTTTCTTTTCTTCATTTCCAAGTTTTTCTCATCTTCGGGTTTTCCTGGCCGTCAAGTTTTCTTTCTTTTTAGACTGGAATTAGTTTTACTAACAAAGCCCACACGGATATCGTTTCTTCAATGATGTTCTATTTGTGCAGAGAAGGAAATCAAGGATGGAAAAAGCAAAGGATGCGGAAAAGCCAAGGCATCGTCAAAAGAAGCACCAAGGACGACTCCGGTTATGACTCGAAGCAAACAAAAAGGTGAAAAGCTTAAAGCAGCCGATAAGAGACAAAATGGAGCAGAAAGCACGGTGCCATTGGATGCCATCGCAATAGCAGCAAAGGTGTTGAAGGCCGCAACCGCCAAATTTAGAGCTTCCAAAGCAGGAGCCTCCCGAGCAGGAGCCTCTAAAGTGAAGGCAGCCACCCGACCAAATGAACATCGTGAAGGGATGGCTGAATTGGTGATACAACAACCTCTCTACGGGATGCCTCTCACCAACGAGCAGAATCAACCACTTCAAGCAAACCAACTTCTCTTGATAGAAAATCAGCCCGCACAACAACAGATGGAGCTCCAAGCCCCGCATATTGACCCACCGGTCCCTTTGATACAGATTGTTGATGAAGATCACACTGTATCCGTCGGTGGACAAGTGCAGGTGGGAAATCCAAACCAGGGATCAAACCATTCTGTCCAAATGATGGAAGAGATTTAAGAATTAAGGAAGAACCAGAGAGTGTACGCAGATGCGATGGCTCTACTTGCACAATAAAACCAGCAACTCAAAGATAGGGTCTCCCACAGCGCAGAGGTAGAAAATCCACACGATGAGGCTAACTCCATGGCACCTCTACCAAATCAAGATCGAAGGATGATAGTGGCTAATGTCAATAACCCAGAGCCGCTAAACCGAAGAGACACCAGAGCAAATCGACAGTCTGACCCGGATTACAACCCATAGGACTCAGACTACTTTGATAGTGAAAATTGAAGACCAGGACGATCCACTATCCATGAGGACCACCAGTAGGCAATGGAGAATCTTCGTGCTGAAATGATGGCAGAAATAAAGCAATTGAAAGATAGGCAAGGGGGTGGAAGACTGGAGGAAGTGATGAAAGAAGCCAACACTACACCACTAACCCAGCGCTTAGCCAAAGCACTTATTTCACAAAAATGCCCCGTCCCAGCACTCGAATGTTACGATGGATCAAGTGATCCCGCGTCTCATCTTCGGTACTATAACCGGATCCTAGCCCGATGGGATCATGACGATACAGTCCTCTGCAGATACTTTCCTTCAAGTTTAAAAGGATCAGCGTTGTTTTGGTTTGAAAACCTGCCACCTAATTCCATCGATTCCTACTTCCAACTCACTGAGAAGTTCTTGGCAACGTACATGTACAATAAAGTCGTCAACACCGGAATGGACAAGCTCTTCTCGTTAGCAATCGCTTATAAGGAGACAATCAGGGAATATACCGATAAGTGGTACAAGATCTGCCAAGGAATAGGGAACGTTGATCCAGTGGTCATCATCAACTGCTAAAAGTGGGGATTGGACAGGATGAGCCCACTATCTGTCGAGATTCATGGGAGCGTCCCCACTACCGAAGGAGATCTTCGAGTGATCATAGAGAAACATGCCAGATTGGAGGAAATCCAGCGGGAAAATCCCAGAGCCCAAACACAGATATCACATCGGACAAATTCTACGGAACATGCCAGCGGATCCAAGAGGGGTGGCCCGACTGAATATCTTGACGAAGATAAGAAAGGACGAAGAGATGAGCATAGACGCGATGACCGGAAGTTCGAAGATCAAGTTTACACGAAGCTGAATACCAGCTACACCCACATCCTAAGGGAAATCAAAGATCGAGAAAACCTAGAATGTCCTTGGTCCAAAGGAAAACAACCTCTAGGTCCGAGAAGTCAAGAGATTACTGTGAGTACCACTGCTTCAATGGGCATCAGACCGAGAAATGCAAGAACCTCAAAATAATGATCCAAAAGTTGATTGACGCTGGAGACCCCAAGAAGTATACCCAGAAGGCGGAATCTGAAGATAGGGCAAAGCGAAGCAAGCAGGTCCAGCTGCCAGAAGTAAATCAAACGCTCAATACCATATCATGCTCTGAAGCTACTGGCCCATCGTTGACCGCCCAGATAGGGAAAAGATTGAGGAAGCAATTCGAAGACTACTGCGAGCTATACAAAATTGACGGAGTCGAAGTAGATGAGCATGAGAAATGGATGAACGCGCCTATGACCTTCGATGCAGAAGATGTGGAGGAGGATATGGAAGACCATAACGATCTTTTGGTTCTCACACTACCTATTGCGGGATGCAACGTCAAGAAGATTCTAATCGACGGAGGAAGTTCAGTCAATGTCTTATTCTATGACACGTTCAAACGAATGGAATTAAATGATGAACAACTGATGTCTTCCTACTATACCATCTACGGATTCAACGGTGCACCAATGAAACCTCTGGGGGACATCGTGTTGCAAGTAAAGGCTGGGCCAATGAAGGTTGATACTCGGTTCAGTGTAGTAGACGCACCATCTCCCTACAACGATATCATTCGTTGAAGATGGGTACACAAGCTCAAGGGGGTGTCTGCAACGTATCACCAATATCTCAGATGCCAAACACCCGACGGGTGATGGAAATCAAGGGAGATCAGGTTACCGCCCGCGAGTGCCAAGCCATACAGAACCAACTCAATAATGAGTTGGATGAGCAGAAGAGATCCCGAAGAAGCAAGAACAATGCAACTTCTAAGGATAAGGCCATCGATCTATATTTGGAGGAAATCTCTGGCAAAAGCTTAACGAAGGGTAGCAATGCTCTTAATGCTGAAGCTAGTTGTTAGAGCATTGCTCGGTCGACCTCGCATGCGTTGCTATCTCAAGCATGTTTTTCAATGTTAATAATCAAAACTATAAGTCTTGATGTTTAGTCTATTATAGCTAAGTCTCGGACTAGGATAGAAAAGTGTAGTTGAGCTCAAGAACTTCATGGAGATTCATCATATAAGAAGAAGAACTACTCAAAGAACCGGTGGAACTTCTCGACAAAAAAGTATGTGAAGACTTGAACTTATCTGTCACTCAAAAGTCTATCTACTCTATCTCCTACTCTTTGAGAAAAGAAGTCGTGTGCTATATATATAGACTGAATTATACACATTTGGTATTTTGAGCCGAGTATACCTCGCCTATCTATATCTCTAAATATGTGTTGGTAAGCTTTTCGCTTCGATCAAGTTTATCTTTACCTAGTGACGAAAGTCATGATATGTTTCAATCACTTTGAAAATTTCTTTGACGAGAAATGGTGTAACAACTGTATAACGTCCTCTAAGAATGTTTCAATGATTGAAATGAGAGTTTAGATTACATAACTAATGGTGGACATAAACATTGTTGTGGAAACACATTTATGTATAAGTCCTATTCCTTGAACCAAAGTTTGCGAACTTTGTTGATCAAGAGAAACCGGAGAATTCGTGAGCCAAGTCCGCGAACTCAGTCCGCGAACAGCCGAACTTCTCATCCCGAGAAATTCTGCTGGAGTTGATGAACTAGCTGCCTCCATAAACCCAGTCCGCGAACCGGCGGAAAGTCTTTGCCGAGATTTTCTGCTGGAGTTTGTAAACTATACCGGTTTCTTAAGTCCGCGAACCTAGTCTGCGAACTTGAGAAAGGTTATATATCTGAAGATGATTTCTGAACTTAAACTTATAAAGACTAAGGAATGTAGTTTGCAAACCGTGGATATAAAAGTTCATGAACTGATTCGAGTGAATCAAATCATCTTTGCTTCAATTGTGTCTTGTGTATTACATGATATTTCCTTGCGATTGAAAAACTCTCTTAACTAGTTCATCTGAGTCATTTGAACTAGTTATGGTGAAGAAGAACATGGTTGATATGAAATGCTAATATGGCTAACCTTTTGGTTGACTATTATTGAACCAACAATACACACGTTTGGGTACGGTTAACAAACCTAGAGGCGTATAGTTCAATTATGTATAACAAGCTAAGTTTTCAATCTAACGGTTGAGAAATATTAGCTTGAATCTAAATCAGGTTTTCATCTAACGGTGGATATTGTTTGCTTTGCAACCAAGGCAAAACCCTGATTTGAAAGACTATATATAGGAGACATCTAGTATTGTGCAAAACTAATCTCCACTCCTTACGTGTGATACTAGTTTGCATACTAGAGTCGATTCTCTTTTAACCCTCTGGTTTTCTTTTCTCAAACCGGGTTAAACGACTTAAGGACTTCATTGGGAATGTGAAGCCAGGCCGATACTACTTTTATCGTAGTTGTGTGATTTGATCTTGCATCTTCTATCTACGAGTACAATCATATTGATTGGCTTGAGGTTTGATATCTATGATAGGCAAGATATAAAAAGTAATCACAAACACCTTCGTCTCATCGTTTGTAACTCCACAACATCTTGTTTCACTACCATACGATTAAGATTGTTGTGAGGTGATTGATTAATCTAGGATGTTCTTCGGGAATATAAGACCGGATTATCAATTGGTTCCTGTTCACCTTGATTATTATCAAAAGACGTAACAAAACCTTTAGGGTTTATCTGTGGGAGACAGATTGATCCTTTGATAGACTTGTCTGTGCGAGAAAGATTTGTTTATTGTTAAAGCCTGCGATTTTGGATCATAGCAACTCTTAGTTGTGGGTGAAATCAGCTAAGGAAATCAAGTGCGCGGTATCCTGCTGGGATCAGAGGCGTAGGAGCATAACTGTACCTTGGATAAGTGGGAGATTGATTGGGGTTCAATTACAGTCCAGTCCGAAGTTAGCTTGGAGTAGGCTATTGTATGTAGCGGCTTAATACGGTGTGTTTTCAATCTGGATTAGGTCTCGGGGTTTTTCTGCATTTTCAGTTTCCTCGTTAACAAAATTTTTGGTGTCTGTGTTATTTTAATTTCCGCATTATATTGTTTTATCTTTATAATTGAAATAATACAGGTTGTGTGTTAGATCAATCAATTAGAGAGTCCGACCTAACGGTTGTTGATTGATATCGATTGATCCTTGGATATTGGTCTTTGGTACCATCCAAGTTATCTCTCTTTAATTGAGACTCGTAGTTTTCTTGAGTAAGATTAAATCGAGAGATTGAAATATTAACTCTTTGAGATATTTTTATCTAGATTGAGTTTGACTGTCTAGCTGATTCTCTAGAAAGTGTTTCGGAGTTAGTCCATACAGATTTCTAAGCAAAATATTGGGTGGTGTTGTTAGACCCCCGCTTTTTCAATTGGTATCAGAGTAGGCAAACACGTTCAAGACCTCACAAGTCTGTGTTTGTAACGATTTGACTCTATGGACAGAGGTGATATCTCTATTAACGTACCACCAGTCTTCGATGACTCTAATTACTTATGGTGGAAAATTGTTATGCGATCTTTTCTTCAAGCACGTGATTTTCATTCATGGGCATATGTTGTTAATGGCTATGATGCTCCCGTCGTGGCAGTTGGAGATGTAAACGTTCCCAAGAATATTGGTGAATATAATCCTGCCGAGATACTTGCTGCAAAAAAAAAATCTGAAGGTTTGAATGCAATCATACATGCCATTACCCCAAATCTTCAGCACCATGTGTCAAATTGTACTAGGTCTAAAGAGGCTTGGGATATCTTAGAAACCGTATTTGAAGGAAACTCAAGTGAAAAGGAAGCTAGGCTTCAAAACCTTAATTCCGATTGGGAGAACCTTTGTATGGCAGATGAAGATACATTTGATGAGTTTAATCACAAAGTGTCTGAAATTGTTAATGCATCTTTTGCATTGGGTAAGACTATTCCTGAAAAGGACATTGTAATGAAAATTCTCAGATCGCTTCCATCTAGATACGAGTCTAAGAAGCATGCCATCGTTGAGGGAAATAACCTTGATAATCTTTCCAGAAACACATTGGTTGGAAAGCTAAAGATCTTTGATCATGAGCAAACATCCAAAAATCGGAAAGGATGTTGCCTTTAAAGCACATAAGAACACTAAATTATTTGATAAAGGTAAAAGTGTTTATGTCTCTGAGGATGATTTTTCGGATGAAGATATTGGAAAATCAGTCTCCTTGATCACAAGACAGTTTAGGGATCTTCTATTGAAGAGAAGTAAACGGTTTTCAAGAGACAGACCTAGGTCATCAGATAAACCTCACAATCGCGTTCCTCCTAAAAACAGGGATGCTGACGAGGCTGATGACGAGGATATGCCACAATGATTTAAGTGTAAAGGTTTTGGCCATTTTGAAAACGAGTGCCCAAATCGTAGAAAATACACTGGGAACAAAGGTCTTGCTGTAACACTTGATGAGATGTATGAGATCTATGATTCTGAGGAAGATAGGAAATCAAGTGTCGGTCTTCTATGTGAAAACATTGATTTTGATAATTTTAGCAATACATATATCAATCTTGATGGTTTCGATAAAGAAGAGAATCCAATCAAGATGGAAGAATCAATTGACCCATCCTTTGGAAACTCTGGTTGTAATGTTTCAGGATCTACTATGTGTTTAGCTGCGTTCACCCCACAGATGCCTGAATACTATCCAAGTTTGACGTGCTCGTTTTGTTCTCATAAGGGTCATGAACTATCAAGATGTTACAAGTACAAACATCAAGTGAGGCATGCCAACAAACTTCAACGAAGAGCAAATCGATTGGCAAGGAAGCTTAAACTTGCTCAGAAGACTGCTGAGGTATGTAGGATTTTATCTTCGTCTAAGAAGTTGGTTTCCAAATACAAAATAAGACCATTCAAGAAGAAGGTATGGTCAAATCTCTTTGATAGACAGAAGTCTGAGGATTCCTCTCTAGAGGAAAATGGTGGAAAAATTGTTGTTCACCACAACACAAATTGATTGTGTTGTTTGGTAAATCTTGTCTCGTGTGCCTGATCAAAAGAGATAAGATTGTGTACCGCTTAGGATTTAGGAAAAGTTTTTCTTTTAGTTTGTCTATCAAATAAATTAAAGGTTTATTATCGACAATTCTACTCTTTATAGGGTTTAGAGTTGGGCGTCCACGAACCTGTTTAAAGGTTGTGAACCCTACATTCCTTTTTTCCTCTCTGATATCCTTTATATCTTAAGACTGCTTAATGAGATTGTGAATTCCACTCACAAAAACCAATTGTTTATAGGTTTTCTCTAAGAATCATGTCTTTGGATGGAAAATATGTCAATTTGATTGTTAAGCCATCAATCAAGGAAAAAGAAAAATCTCCAGTAATTCCTTCATTGAAAAGAAAGAGGAGGAATACAAGAAAGCCAAGGGCTGTCCCTTCTAACTCTCAGAAGTTTTCCGATGTTCTTGATGAGTTGAAGGATGTAAGAAAGGAGATTAGTGAAATAAATGCTTGCGTTTTAAGATCTTTGGAAATTCAGAAGGCCCTGGTTCGACATCATCAGCCAAGACGGTTCGTTGATATCAACTCTTTCATTCACGAACCTTATGTTCCAATGGTTGTTGTTGACAAAGAGTTCGGGAATGATAAAGAATTTCTCAAAGACATTGTTGCCTAGTATGTCTTATTTTTGATTTAGTTGGAAGAATAACTAGTGTTGGAATAACAATGATTGTGACTACACATAACTATTATTTTTCATCTTCTTGTTTCTTTTTTAGGTTTTTGGTTTAAAATTCTGAAAATATTTGGAGGAGGATGTTTTTGCAGTATTAATATTTGTGATTTGTTATGTTGCAATTCGTTATGGGATATGTATGGTTGCATCCGTGAACTTGAAGGTCCCATATATTGTCAAAAGTAAAGTCGTTCATGAATTGGTATTCACTATTGATTAAAGGATGAATAAACTTTTGACAAATAAAAAAGTTAAGCCTATATTGTCAATGGAAGATAGGTTAAATTCTTTTATTTTCAAGGATTATGTCTATTAATGTTGTTATCAATATAATAATGGAAGATAGAATGAATCTTTGTGTATTCCACAGTAAAGATCTTTATTGATCCATATCCTATGTATTACTGTGACGCTCCGTAATGTGTCTTATGTTGAGCACGATACAACGAAGTTGATTATTTTATGATTGGATTTGTTGGTTGTTCCATGAGGTATGTTATGTCGAGCATTTTGAACTAAATTAAGCATCTCGTTTGGTTATTTAGTTATTGCTCTGTAAGTTCTCTTATGTCGAGCAAAACAAATGACAATTAAATTGATTACTTTCGTGATTAGTTTGATTGTGTATTCCAATTAGATTAATTATGGTTTATCTTGTAATTAGTCTAGTTGAGTATTCATATATTCCATAAGCCTTTGTGTTGAGTATATGAACGACTATCCTAATCATTATCTAATGGTTATGTTAGTCATATGTTCCGTAAGTTTTCTTATGTTGAGCATAATCAATTAGGTTGATCACCTTGTGTGTTTAATTTGATTGCATGTTCCGATTAAATTAACATGGGTTTACTTGTGATTAATTTGATTGAGTTTTTGGATATAGGAAATCATTCTCATGGTTTTGGTGTCCAATAAAATCATTCTTTTCTTTTGAAATTAAGGTCGCTCTTTTTGTTCTTTCAGGAATGACATAAAATGGGAGAGAGTTCATTTGAACTTGTGCTTAATTGCCATATCTTTGTGGGGAGTGCGGCTGTGGAATATTAGAGGGGTTATCTTGTATCTTTAAACTCCTTGATGAATGTTATTAGCTTCGGCTATATGATTGCATCTAAATTAAGTTGGTATGTATTCTTCTTTTGGTCATGAAATGTCTCTTACGGAAATTTCATTATGATCCTGTTCTTGTACCTTTGCCAATTTTATTTACAAAAAGGGGGAGAATTAATATGTAGTTCACACTAAAAATACATATGGTTTTCGGATCATTGTGTAAGGGGGAGTGATTTCCATGTGAGATGGAGTATTGACTAAGGGGGGGTGATACATATCACCATAGTATTATTGTTGAAGTTGTGATACAACTTGACTTTGACACTGTGTAATAATACTATGACATTGGATAACAATGATCGAGACCGATGTTTTCTCATTGTTATAGCTACGGATCTTCAACAACGGTGATGCTAAACTTGCAACCTTTGGGATCATTGGAGTACTTGGAAGTGACGAAGATTTCGAGGAATATTGAAGATTAGACTATGGAATAGGAGCCACTAAAGTTTCTTATCTTTTTTGTATTCCATAGGTATTGATAGTTTTGTCACTAAAATTGACAAAGGGGGAGATTGTTAGAGAATTGCTCGGTCGACCTCGCATGTGTTGCTATCTCAAGCATGTTTGTCAATGTTAGTGATCAAAACTATAAGTCTTGATTTCTAGTCTATTATAGATAAGTCTCGGACTAGGATAGAAAAGTGTAGTTGAGCTCAAGAACTTCATGGAGATTCATCATACAAGAAGAAGAACTACTCAAGGAACCGGTGGAACTTCTCGACAAAAAGGTATGTGAAGACTTGAACTTATCTGTCACTCAAAAGTCTATCTACTATATCTCCTACTCTTTGAGACAAGAAGTCGTATGCTATATATATAGACTGGATTATACACATTTGGTATTTCGAGCCGAGTATACCTCGCCAATCTATATCTCGAAATATGTGTTGGTAAGCTTTTCGCTTCGATCAAGTTTATCTTTACCTAGTGACGAAAGTCATGATATGTTTCAATCACTTTGAAAATTGCTTTAACGAGAAATGGTGTAACAACTATATAACGTCCTCTAAGAATGTTTCAATGATTGAAATGAGAGTTTAGATTACATAACCAATGGTGTACATAAACATTGTTGTGGAAACACATTTATGTATAAGTCATATTCCTTGAACCAAAGTTTGCGAACTTTGTTGATCAAGAGAAACCGGATAATGGCGTGAGCCAAGTCCGCGAACTCAGTCCGTGAACTGCCGAACTTCTCATCCCGAGAAATTCTGCTGGAGTTGATGAACTAGCTGCGTCCGCGAACCCAGTCTGCGAACCGGAGGAAAGTATTTGCCGAGATTTTCTGCTAGTTTGTAAACTCTACCGGTTGCTTAAGTCCGGGAACCTAGTCTGCGAACTTGAGAAAGGTTATATATCTGAAGATGATTTCTGAACTTAAACTTATAAAGACTAAGGAATGTAGTTTGCAAACCGTGGCTATAAAAGTTCATGAACAGATTCGAGTGAATCAAATCATCTTTTCTTCAATTGTGTCTTGTGTATTACATGAGATTTCCTTGCAATTGAAAAACTCTCTTAACTAGTTCATCTGAGTCATTTGAACTAGTTATGGTGAAGAAGAACATGGTTGATATGAAATGCTCATATGGCTAACCTTTTGGTTGACTATTATTGAACCAACAATACACACGTTTGGGTACGGTTAACAAACCTAGAGGCGTGTAGTTCAAGTGTGTATAACAAGCTAAGTTTTCGATTTAACGGTTGAGAAATATTAGCTTGAATCTAAATCAGGTTTTCATCTAACGGTGGATATTGTTTGCTTTGCAACCAAGGAAAAACCCTGATTTGAAAGACTATATATATATGAGCCATCTAGTATTATGCAAAACTAATCCCCACAACTTACGTGTGATATTAGTTTGCATACTAGAGTCGATTCTATTTTAACCCTCTGGTTTTATTTTCTCAAACCGGGTTAAACGACTTAAAGACTTCATTGGGATTATAAAGCCAGACCGATACTACTTTTATCGTAGTTATGTGATTTGATCTTGCGTCTTCTATCTACGAGTACAATCATATTGATTGGCTTGAGATTTGATATCTCCGATAGGCAAGATATAAAAAGTAATCACAAACACCTTCATCTCATCGTTTGTGATTCCACAACATCTTGTTTCGCTACCATACGATTAAGATTGTTGTGAGGTGCTTGATTAATCTAGGCTGTTCTTCGGGAATATAAGACCGGATTATCAATTGGTTTCTGTTCACCTTGATTATTATCAAAAGACAAAACAAAACCTTTAAGGTTTATCTGTGGGAGACAGATTAATCCTTTGATAGACTTGTCTGTGGGAGACAGGTTTGTTTATTGTTAAAGCCTGCGATTTTGGTCGTAGAAGCTCTTAGTTGTGGGTGACATCAGCTAAGGGAATCAAGTGTGCAGTATCCTGCTGGGATCAGAGGCGTAGGAGAATAATTTTACCTTGGATCAATAGGAGATTGATTTGGGTTCAACTACAGTCCAGTCCGTAGTTAGCTTGGAGTAGGATAGTGTCTGTAGCGGCTTAATACAGTGTGTGTTCAAACTGGACTAGGTACCGAGGTTTTTCTGCATTTGCGGTTTCCTCGTTAACAAGATTTATGGTGTCTGTGTTATTTCAATTTCCGCATTATATTTTTTTATCTTTATAATTGAAATAATACAGGTTGTGTGTTAGATCAATCAATTGGAGAGTCCGACCTAACGGTTGTTGATTGATATTGATTGATCCTTGGATATTGGTCTTTGGTACCATCCAAGTTATCTCTCTTTAATTGAGACTCGTAGTTTGCTTGAGTAAGATTAAATCGAGAGATTGAGATATTAACTCCTTGAGATATTTTTATCTAGATTGAGTCTGAATGTCTAGTTGATTCTCTAGAAAGTGTTTTGGATTTAGTCCATACAGATTGCTAAGCGAAATATTGGGTGGTGTGGTTAGACCCCCGCCTTCTCACTAGTTCTTCAGGGGCAACGGTGGTTGAAGAGCCTACCAAATATCAATTAAAGAACATTCCTCTCCTAGGGGACGTGAATCCTACTTTCACACCCGCTGAGCCCACGAAGGATATTAATATAGGAATAGACGAAGACCCAAAAATGATAAAAATAGGGACTTTAATGACCAAGGAACAGGAAGAGTCTTTGATCAAGTTGCTCAAGGAATACCCCGACATATTTGCATGGAGACTAGGTGATATTCCAGGGATCGATCCAACTATAATACAACATGATCTTCGAATCAAACCAGGTACTAACCCCGTTCGACAGAAGCCGCGCAAGATAGCACCAGCATATAATCAGGCAGTCGAAAAGGAGCTATGCAAGCTGCTAGAAGCCAGGTTCATAAAAGAAGTGAGATACCCCACATGGATCTCAAACATGGTCATCGTGCCTAAGAAGAATAACGGGGTAAGGATATGCATCGACTTCACCAACCTCAACAAAGCCTTCCCTAAGGATAGTTATCCACTCCCAAGCATCGATCAACTGGTGGAGGCAGTGGAAGGATACTAAGAGTTATCCTTTATGTACGACCACTCTGGGTACAACCAGATAGCCCTGGCAGAAGAATATCAAGAGCACACGACATTCTTCACTCCGCATGGACTATACTGCTACACGCGTATGCCCTTCGGATTGAGGAATGCATGGGAAACATACCAGAGGATGGTCGATGCAATATTCAAACAGTTGATAGGGAAAACTCTATAAGTTTATGTCGACGACATGCTCGTCAAAAGCAAGCTGCGCAAGGACCACCACTAGGATTTGAGAAATATCTTCGACGACATGAGGAAATACAAGATGAAAGTAAACCCAGAGAAGTGTACATTTGGCGTCACGTCAGGAAAGTTCCTTGGTTACCTGGTAACGAAGAGGGGCATCGAAGTTGACCCGGCCAAGATCCAGGCCATAGTAGAAATGTCATCTCCTAAGAATCTGAAAGAAGACCAAAAGCTTAACGGTTCCCTAGCAGAGCTGGGAAGATTCATCGCCAGATCATCGGATAAATGCAAGCATTTCTTCATCATCCTCAAAAAAGGGACCAAGTTTTCCTGGATCGCAGATTGCGAAGAGGCATTTCAAAAGATCAAAGAACACTTTCCCACAATCCCGATCCTTCAAAAACCCGACCCGATGAGGTGTTGGCTCTGTACATAGCAGCAACTAAAAATACAGTCAGCGCCTTACTGGTCAAAACCAACACAAAGGTAGAACAACCAATCTACTATGTCAGCAAGACTCTCAATCAGGCCAAAAAGAACTACACAAATATCGAACAACTCATCCTAGCACCAGTATGGGCGACCCAAAAGCTGAGGACATACTTCCTGACCCATTATGTTCGTGTCCCATGTAAAGCACCACTGGAGGCTGTTCTCAAAAATGCTGGGAAGGTAGGAAGAATAGCAAAGTGGAATACTCATCTTGATCAGTTCAACATCATCCACGAGATCCAAACGGCGCAAAAGTCGCAGGTCTTGGCAGATTTACCCCTAGACAATGATGAAGAAGTAAAAGTCGCTCCAGAAGCGGAAGAAGATGGGAAATATCCGGTCGACGTCCTCGAACCTGCAAGTCAAAGGCGATGGGAGATGTTCGTTGATGGTTCCAGGAACAGAGATGGCACAGGCATAGGCATCGTAATCACCACCCCAACTGGAGATAGGATCGTGCATGCATTGAGATTGTGATTCAAGGGGCATACCAACAACATCGTGGAGTACAAAGCTGTAGTACATGCCCTTCGTCTAATAATAGAAATGGGGATCACCGACGTACGCTTGACAAGTGATTCGTAGTTAGTCATTCGATAAATAGATTTGGAATACAACGTATACAATGAGACCCTTTCCGCGTACATGACACTAGTACAAACTCTAGCCTCCCAAGTACCCAACATCAAGTTTCGACATTTGTGCAGAAAGGAGCTCAGACACGCTGATGCCTTAGCATAAATATCATCTATGTTGAAGAATGCAAACATCGACGCATCAAGATAACGAGAGTGTACGAACCGTCGGTCCTGACGCAACAATCCTTGGCCACACATTGTTAAGACGATGTAGGGGAAGGTATTACTGAAGACGACGTTGGGGAAGATATCGCAGATGACTTCGCCCAAGACGATGTTTAATCTAGGGCCAACGAGGACGAGGATTTCAGCAACGAAGAAGACTGGAGGACCGATGTTCACCTCTTTCTTGAACAAGGAACGTTCCCCCCAGATCTGAAGCAAGCCCGGAAAGTGCAATCCAAGGAAGGGAGGTACGATCTTCGGGAGGGCATTTTGTACAAGAAATCCTTCCTTGGTCCTCTATTATGCTGCCTATCCAGAGAAGAAGGTCATCGCATCTTGAAAGACATTCATTATGGTGACGCCAGTAACCATAGCGGGATGAGATCGCTGGCTGACAAAGCCAAGATGCAGGGATATTATTGGCCGAAAATGATACAAGACGCCGCCAGGATGTCGAGGAGGTGCGATGAGTGTCAACGTTTCGCCAAGAGGATCCACGCCCCGACGACGAAGCTAAACTCAGTAGACAGTCCTTGGACATTTGCTAAATGGGGAGTTGATATCGTTGGACCTCTGATGGAAGGATCGGGGAAAAGACGGTTCTTGATCGTAGCAACGGATTACTTTAGCAAGTGGGTAGAATCTAAAGATCTATCTAGGATCCGGGACGTGGACGTGTTCATATTTATCTTTCAAAACATTATTTGCAGGTTTGGCATCCCTGCAGAAATTGTCTCTGATAATGGAAAACAACTGCAAGGGAGGAACACAGACATGCTCTTTGATACCTTCAAAATTAGGAAGAATAAATCAACTATCATCTACCCTCAAAGCAACGGCCAGGCTGAAGCCACTAATAAGATTCTCGCTCTTATCCCCAAGAAAAAACTGGACGAATATAAGGGACGATAGTGTGAACAGCTCCACAACGTACTATGGGCGTACAGGACAACCCGCAGATCTGCCACCGGTGAATTACCGTTCCTCCTCACCTATGGAGCAGAGGCAGTCATTCCGACAGAAATCATCATTCCAACAACGAAGACTGAAGCATGGGAAAAGAATCTCACGATGGACATGATGTTGGAAAGACTCGACGACCTAGAAGAAAGGAGGGAAACGACGTTGCAGAGGATGGAAAACTACCAACGAAGATTGGATAGAGAATATAATAAGAAAGTAAAACTCAGAAACTTTGTAGAAGGGCAGTAAGTGCTGAGAACTATACCGCAATACCAACGAGAGAAAAAAGTGGGGCAAACTAGCGCCAACTTGGGGAGGACCATTTATAATACACGACATTGCAGGGAACAGATCTTACTACCTGCATAACCTGAAAGGAGAGGTCCTCAGGCACCCATGGAATGAAAAATATCTCAAGCTAGACTACCCATGAAGCAGCGCAGTTCTGCATCTGCGTGAAGAGTACCAGGAGAAGAAGAAGATGGCACACTCGCTTGACCTGTTTCTATCCCTGGACGAGGAGTGGCAGACCTCACCACATCAATAGAACAAACCTTTTGCAACAACTATTATTGGGGAAAGTAATCATATACAATCTCTAGGGACTCCCCTGTCAGCGTCTATATGTGTACGACCATGGGGAAGGATTCCAGTAGAAAGAGATACCCAACCAATCAATTAGACAGCGGTTCAGCGGAATGGATACATGTATATACCAATAACGCATCATATGTCCGGGAACGCTGTATCAACCCCCACCGCTTGGTAATCCTCTGGCCCAGGGTTATCCAGCGGGGAGACAGGTCCAAAGTCAGTAACGAAGGTACTTACCTTCGTTATTGCCGGCACACACTTTTTATTATACGTTTAAGTCTTTCAACATTCTATTTATTTACTAAAATGTGAAAGCGAACTAACAACATAGACAAATTGGAATTAAACAAGACTAAATAAACGATGATCCTTTTCAAGAAAAGTTGATTACAAGCTTGGAGAAACTGAACAAGAAACACGATGATATACAAAAAGTGGCCCAAATCCAAGTAGTTAACAAAGATCAACTTTCTACGATGATTCTAGAAACCTACTTCTCCTTGGAAGATGCTTTGGGACCAGCGGGACCTCTCTTCTGAGACGAAGGCACACTTCCACCCGAAGAAGGACCAGAGGTGTAGGTGAAAGGCTCGGGCATAGGGCGACGGGTATAATTCTTGACGATATCGTGATCCTTCAACAGTTTTTTCTATCCTGGTTAAATTCTAATTAAACTCCTCGGCAAGCTGGACACGAGACTTATGCGCAATAACCGCAGCCCTAAGCTCGGATTGGGATGATGAAGATCTCAGCTTCCCAGCTTCCTTAGCAGCCTCCTTCGCCGCTTCGTCCCGAGACCCAGCCAATGCTTCAAAGTACTTGGTTTGCCCCTGCTGGTACGCTAAGGAAGTTTGAGCCTCGTTAAGTTTTTCATTTGGAACGCTTAGCTGTCCCTCGAGCTCTGAAAAAGAAAGGACACAGGATGGTTAGAAGACAAGAATTACGACGCTGTCTACGACCAAATAAACATATACCTTCGACATTAGCCAAAGCTATCTCATACTCATTAACTACGGCATCCCTGGTATTGTCAAGGAAATCGTACTCATCGGAAATTTTCTTATAATCCAGTAGGACATTCTCGAGATCAAATTTACACTCATCCAACTCTACCTGCTTCATGGAATCAAAATGTTGTAGACGGTTGAACTCATTGGTCATGTATTCAATCCCCTTGGTAAGTCTGTACATATTAACCTCAAGGTCCTTTTTCAATTCAACAAGACGAGCAACGCCGGAACGAGAGGCAGTCAGAGCCTTTCCAAGGGCATGAGCCTCGGCTCTAGCATCGTCCCTCTCTCGAACCAACCGTTGTATATATTCATGAACATCAGGATCGTGAGACGATCGATCTTGACGGAGCTCCATCTCTAGAGACGAAACCATCGAATCTAGGCGAGAAGCCTCGTTCTTGTCCCCAAGCAAAGATTGACGGGTCCATTCCATAACACTTTCATATTGGATACGAGCCTCAGACATAGAATTCCGCACCAGTACCAGATACTCCCGTTGTTTACGAACATCCACCAAAATTTTATTATGCTACTCAGCACAACCATTCCATTTATCAGCTTCCCTTATGAGTTTTGTAACTACTCTCTGATCCGAGAAGCCTGACGCTGCCTCTCTCCACGAAGCCATGATATTTCTCTACCATCGGCCGCTAGAGATAGGTCCGTCTAATTCAGAACGAACAATAAAAAAGCGAATAAGGAAGGAAAACCGAAGATACAAACTTTTTGACGACGCAACGTCTGCTTGGAATCTCTCCAAGTCAGCCTGCAGCGAAGCCACCTTTTGACGAAGCTCTGCTTCGGTAGCACCGAGTTGTTGTTTCCAATTTAGCTTTTCTTTCAACTCGAGTATCTCCTTACCTTTGGAGGCTAGCTTCCCTTCAGCAGAAGTCAACTCTCCCTCCCTGCGACGAAGCTTGGCCTCCAGCTTGAGGGACTTTTCTTTAAAAAACTGGTACAACGTATGATTGCAGTGCTCACTCCTCACCAGCTGCATTGATAATGGACAGAGAGAAGATGATTAAAATAAGAACATCAAAAATATTAAGCTCAGGAAATTCACAACGACTTATCTCAAGGATACGCTGTTGAGGGAATCCATACTGATACCCATCAGCAATTATCATCATATCAACTATGGAGGAAGGAGGGTCAACCAGCAGACTAGAAGAAACATCACCCAAGTCTTTCTCCCAGCTCTCTGCAACGTCATCGTAGGATGCCAGCTGCATCCTCTGACGAGTGAAGGCATCAGAACTATTTTCCCCAGAAACTATGGGGGCAGGGTTGGGAACATTGATCAAGCCTTTCTTCATCAGCCAATCGAAGGTTGCATCATCCCTATCGTGTATCACTACCTTTCCAAAGCTTCCAGAGGGTGAACTACCAGCGGCTTTCTGCCCACCGGTAACATCCCTCCATCAGTGGAAATCCCCTGGACATCGGCGTTATTGACGCCAACTAAGATCTCCTGGTCACTAGCGGCAAAGCCACCCTCAGCAACGGATTTTAGACCACCAGAGGTCTTCTGGGATTCGGCCTCTTTAGAAGCAGGATTCTCAGCATCATCCTCAAGATTTTCTTCTCCCTCCATCATCTTCTCGTTGTCACCTCCACCAACCACATCCCACTCATCATTTGGGGAAACCAGAGAGAAGTCAGCGGCCATTCCCAAAGCAGCCTAAGATCGATCGGGTTCTCGGAGGAGTAAACCTTACCAAAGGAGAATTCCTGGTCGGGTTTTGTAGTTTGAATACCATCGTCCCCATGGGCCTCAGAGTCAATGTTTCCTTCACCATGCTCAGCACCAACATCTTCACCACCTTCGTGACCAGGAGAATAAGTACTTATACGTTCCTCATTCTCGGAAGCATCGTCACCGGAATTCTCAGTATTCATCACGAGACTATTAACTTCAGGGATCTCTTCCTCCTCTTCGCCATCGGTAGAGGATTGAAGGGGACTAATCTTCGTCTTCTTCGAAGCCTGAAACGGTCACATGATCAACGTCTAATTCCAGGGGCAAGAACACATAACAACAAACTATTATAAGGAATCATACGTTGACATTGGTAGTGCTTTTCGGAGGAGGGACCACATCAGAACTTTCTTCCCCATCATTATCGCCAACATCAACAGCGTAGTCAAAGTTCATCCCAACGAAATTCAATCTCCAGGGGAAAAAGTCACCATAACAAGAAGGATGACTATCACGAGGTTGACTACCAGCAACAGGACGCCACCCATGCTGGCCAGGCACCCAACCATAAGCCCAGGGACCAATAACTTCAATAACCGTGGCATGCCACTCATAATCATGATCACGCTTGAGACGTTCGCCCTTAGGGAAGATCCTTGGCTGTCCAGATCCCTCGGTGCCAGGAACAAATCGAAGCTTTGAGTCGCTCACTTCACTCAAAAGACGAATTTCATCAGGGGTAGCGGCAATTCAACGAAGACCCACACTCCAAGGTTTTCGATTCCTTCCATTGATATAATCTCCAAAAGAAGCATTAAAATTCTCAGGAGTATACCAATCCTTCTCCGCAGGGTTTGGAGTATAGCAGGTCATCATCGTTTCTCCTTTGCTCCGAAGATAGCATTCCTTGAGCGCCCGAAGGTAATTACCAGTCAGCTGCACCACCGAACGACAATGGGTATGAGAAGTAGAGCCTTCGTGGTTGGCCAAGGCATCATAGTAGAAGGAACCCCCAGACTTGTACAGAGGAAGCATCAAGCCAGCTTCGAAGGCCCCCACGGTCGCCAGCAAATGGAAGGCATCGTATTTATAGTTGACGATCATTTCATAAGTGAGATCGTCATCTGGTGCATAAACCCTGACATCAAAAGCCTCGAGACCATGCTTTGCTTTAAACACACCAAGATCGATATGCTTGAAAGTGACCTTCTTTGTACCAAAGAAACGCTGCGTATGACCGAAGCATTATTAGAGCCAGCAGCTTTATCTGACGACGGTATTTTCGGAGGGCTCATATCCGAAGCTTTCCTCTTTGTAGCAACATTCCTGGATGAGTCAGTTTTCGTGGCGACCACTTTAGAGGAAGGATCCTTCACAAGGACAGTGGATTGCGAAGTCTTGGGATTCTGAAAGGATGCTGCATTAGGGGGATCTACAGAACGAAGCGGTTGCATGTTAATTGGTTCAGAGTGCTGAGTAGTGGGACGATTGACGACATAACGAGAACCTTTAGGCGGATCCCCTTTTTTCTGGGACGAAGGATTTTGACCCGATGACGATGAGTTTCTGTGAGCACGAGGGTCAGGCTGCGATGGCTTAGGTGGCGGAGATTTATCCGGACTCCTGGATGATGAAGGAGACCTATAAGGGCTGGGGTGAAGTTTTATATGGAACCCGAGAACGATCGGCCATCTCTGCGAGAAACATAGATGGAAGCGAAGATTAGTCTGATGAAGATCAAAAATCGAGAATTCTAAAAGTCTCAAAATTCATCAGGAACATCATCAAGTTATCAAGAAAGAATCACAGATGTAAGAAGTCTTTATAAATCCCATGAAAACTCAACCCTAATTAATCCAGGGCCATTAAAAAACAAGCCCCGGTGATCAACAACAAAGCCCTAGGTTTTGTGATAAAGAACAGGGGCAAGTATATATACTTTGTATGTTTTGTTCTTCATTACAAAACCCAGATCATCAGTAGAAAAAGAAGAAGCTATCGGAATTAAATAACGGCGAGAAGAATATCATACCTGAAGAAGAAAACAACATCAACAGAGGTTGATAGCCGGAAAGTAATCAACAAAGGACAATAGAAATTAACTCTCGAAGATCTTGTCAGAACAACTCCACAGCAGCAGCAGGAGTTATGAGCAAGAGAACAAAACCTAACAGAGAAGAAAGAAGAGAATGAAGAATGAAAAAGAGAATAAAGATTTAATGCTCGAGTCTTAGTACCTATTTATAACCGCCATCAATATAACCGTCCCGAAAAACGAGAAGGAATAAATGCAAAGGGGGGGGAAACGTGCCCTAGATTCTAGCGGGAGTTATTGCAAGAAAAGGAGGAGACTGTGAAGACAATTTTCTTCAAACTTTGATCAAATTCAAAATTGAAGAAAAGGGACAATTGTATACACATAAGTTATCATCAGCCACGTGTTGAGAGGGCCGCACGTGGGATACATGCGGATCAGGTGCATCAAGACATGATGCCACGTCCCAACACCCAAGGGGCATCCATCATCTGCATGCATCCATCATAAGTTCGATCCGACGGCGAAGAATCGAGGAGCACCCTAGGAGCATGTTACCGAGAAGCACCATAGAAGAACAGAAGATGTACTTCACTCCATCCCGAGGAAGATCCAAAATCGAGGGCTGGGAAGAACCCAGCCGACAGGGATGTGACAGGGGCATCAGACATCTGCCTGACGCGTGCAGACCGTCCCAACCACCCGCATTAAACACCCTAAGAGTAGGGTACGTGTCAAACAATCTGTGGAAAAGGAGGAGGATCGCCTTTGGTCATACACAATACCGTTGGAAGACGTTGGGGCAGAAACAAAGATGGCAGCGGGACGACACGATAACCAATACGATAAGAACAGTTGTACACAAAGAGAGGGACCCACGGAGGAAGTCTATAAGTACCCCAACCCACTAAGGGACGGGTGGTCAGGAAATTTTTAGTTAGAGGAAGAGAGAATTCAGGAGAGAGAAAGTGTAAGAGTAAGTATGAGATTCATATCCCTTCTACCTTCGTTCCTCCCCCAAAGTCATTCGACTTCATTTGTAACCTTGCATACATAGTGAAACACCAATCCCTGTGGACATAGGTCTTAGTGCTGAACCACGTAAATCATCGTCTCATTTACACTCTGCACTTTTAATCTTCTATTTTATTTACCGTCATCACTTTAGTTTATAACTTAGTGTGCACCCATCGAAATCACATTTAGATGGCCAGACAAGGACGAGCCCAAAGGCTCGGAGTCTATCGGGCTTCGGCCTTGTACTATTTTCCTATGCTCTTTATCCGTTACATTAACTTTAGTATCAATGCGATTATTGTTCGTGGACGCGAAGATGCCATCGTTATTTTAGTGTTCACATGATTTTTACAATTTTTTTGGGGCATCCCACGGTCAATAACTTATAAGGAGAAAAAGAAAACCAAGTGCATGTGCCTGCCTCCTTCGATCTTATAGTTGGTTATGAAGAAAAAAAATATTTTCTCTGTACAAGAGAAAAAAGAAATTTCTCTTAGAAAAATCCCGACGACTCAACACGCATGTAACCCCATTCTATTCCTCTATTTCTTCCAACCCCCATCCACTTTTCTCTCTTTATATTTTTCTCATAAATTTCTCTTAGAAAAATCCCGACGACTCAACACGCATGTAACCCCATTCTATTCCTCTATTTCTTCCAACCCCCATCCACTTTTCTCTCTTTATATTTTCTCATCAGCGGAAATACAAAGCAAACCGAGACAATAGAAGAGAAGCTAAATACTCATACTTTTGGAGCTGTAATTGGTAACCAATGCCTGCCCAGAAGAGAAGTTCAGACAGTCTCGAAGTTGAAGAAGAAGAAGAGAGTTCACAACAACAAGAACGTAATCAGCATCACCAATCACCACCACAGAAAGTTAAAGCTGAAGAAAATGATGATGGTGACGACGATGATGATGAAGAAGAAGAAGATGGGGATGGAGATGAAGGTGAAGAAGATACCCAAGGAGGAGGTGGAGTAAAAGATGGGGATGGAGGAGGTACGTAATCTAATCGCTTATATAGATTTTGTTTTTCTTCTTCGAGGAATCGGGTTGTTTCTTATTATCTATTGAAATCATCTATTGATTTTTCAGATTCTGATGGAACAGCTTCTTCTTCCTCCTCTAGTGATGCTGATAACAATACCAAAGATGAGTAAGTTTTTCCTTTGTCCGATTCCTCTCTACTTCTCCTTATTCCTCCTCCTCTTCTTTGCTTCTCTGGTCCTATTTCATTAAGGATCGCATCCTTGTTTCACTTATGTAAATCCATGAGCATTGTGTAGAATTCAGGAGACCTTGTTCCAGCTCTCATTTGCTACAAATCTTTATTTAGCTCTGGGTTTTCATTCCTGTTCAATCTGGGTTTGAATCTCTCACGGAAGTGACAAGATGTTAGTAATTAAACTAAACTGATGGGATACAATTAGATCTTGTAGGTTGTTTTCATATTATGCGGTTCCACGCGTGGAAATTGTTTGTTGCATGTTGTGAGTGATCCATAATCGATTCATTTATCTGGAACTCGGGCTTTTGCCTTTTTCTATCGTGGGACCATTGGTTGTAATTCTACGGGATGTAATTGTGGAATTGCTGGGAGTGAATTTGTTTACCCAGACTCAGGTACTGGGTAGTTCTGTAGTCAGCTTGTTTAATTTTATATATACGGGAGATTTTACCCATGCAGCGAATGACCTTCACCTGGACTGCACATTCTATTTTCAACTGTAGTAGGTATAACATGTTTCTTAAGGACTGACTGTTGATTTCAGTCAAGCAAATTATACATTTCCAGGTATAGTTACTTATTGTAGACTACCTAAGGTTATAAATGATGAATTTAAGTAGGAAAAGTCTTGTTTTTTCCTGGTTCGCAGCGACCTAGTGTTTGTTTTATAAGATCATTTCTCATTCTTCTTCATACTGTTACCGTGTCTATGTAGAGATATATCTCAAAATAATATTTTTCGGCTACTCTCTATGTGGGTTGTGCTTTTGATAACCTCTATGTTCTAATGCATAACTGAGAGGTCTAAAAGCCACCTAATTACCCTTCATTTCTTGAACCTAATATCTTCCACAGGCTCTAAATCGGGTGGGTTAAACATATAGTAGGTCACTAGTGTCTGCTGTGTCTGCACGCAATGTCTTATTACTTTCCTGGCCAACGGAAACGATGGGTTCATCCTGTCGTATGTGGAACATTCATTTAGTTCGAGAGTTCTCTTGCTAGAATCAAGGAAGCATAAATGAGACAGTACTGGAATGAGAAGATTATTTCTGTATTCTCTAACCCTTTTGTAATATATATTTTGTACACATTTTAATTGTTGCTGCGGCTGTTCTTGATCCACTCACACTCATTCAACATAAGTGCATAATCTGTCCGACTAGTCAGCCTCAGAGTTCAGATTTGTTGGTATATGTTAATCTATCATACATAATATATTTAAGTGGTATTTACTGATTGTTCTTTTCTGTTGCAGATTTGTCTGGGTAAAATTGTCAGATATTCGTAAAGAAGTACAATGCCCTATATGCCTAGGTATAATCATTTTAGTATCTTACTTAAACTACCTGTGTATGAGTAATTTGTTGCTAGGAGCAGAATCCTCTATCATGGATTATACCTCGACATGGCAGGAAATATATTCATCTAATGTTGCAGATCTAGAAAATACTGTTGAAGCAAGGTAATCTGGTAAACAGTTGAATGTGTAGATATAGGAAAACAAAATTTTGTTCTGATAGACGGATCCCTGGAGCTTGTCTATGTCTGTAGTGCTTAAGGATGTGCATTATTCTTTTCTAATTACTTACTCGGCACTGTGGTTTTTGAAGTAACTTGCCAGTATAAAGTCTTTACCAATTTACACCTGTAGATGTATGCTCGGTTTGTCTGATATTTTCATTCGCAGTATGCTCAACTTTGACCATGATATCTTAAGTGTTTTTTTCTGTTCTGGTATGCTTCTCGTTGAAGCTCGGTAAGCAGAAGCTAGCATCACATTAAATATTTGGGTTTTAGAAGCTAGCATAATTACATTAATTTCTTTGAACCACTTTTGCCAGTAAAGATCAAGTGAGCAGTTTTTGAGCTATGCCTGTAGGTGTCCTAAAAGTAGAAAGTGTATATCTTCAAGACAAACACTAGAGAAACAAATCAGTTAAAATAAACCATGTTATATAGCTCAATTGCTAACTCATCTGCTTGTACGCAATTTTCTTCATTCTTATTTCTTTATGCTTCTCTTTATCTGTGAGACGAGTAAGCATGTTGCATGGTTACGAACACAAGTCTTACTAACAGAATCTCATTTGACAAGTTGTTTCTGTTAAAGCTGGCTGTGGATCTTTGTTCTTAGCATCCATGGTTACCTCTTTCCTTAAAAAAAAAAATTCTGCTCTAGGTTAACTCTCTATTGCTTTCAGGTATTATCCGCAAGACAAGAACTGTAATGGAATGCCTTCATCGCTTCTGCAGGGAATGCATTGACAAATCAATGCGTCTGGGGTATGCTACTTTACCGTGCAGCTTTATTTCTATAGCAGTTTTTCGTCTTGTTGCATTATTTAGTTGTTCTTCATCTTGATTAGATATTACAAATGATTGAAAGTTGACGTGGTTGATCTGTGAGCCTGCAAATCTTACTTGCACCAATTATTGTTTCTACACAGGAACAATGAGTGCCCTGCTTGCCGCACCCACTGTGCAAGTCGTCGTTCTTTGAGAGATGACCCTAACTATGATGCCTTAATTGCGTCTATATATCCAGATATAGACAAATATGAGGAAGAGGTAGAGTGTTCTACTGAAATATCATGCAGAATTCTATGAAAATGTGATCTAAGTAATATCATCTGGCAAGAACACTTTTTGCTAATCATCTAGTTTGCAGGAAATGGCTTTTCATGAAGAGGAGAAGAGTCGCAATAAGCAGGTACAACCATACAAAATCCTGTGGATGGAACTTCTTCTTACTGGTCGTTTAAGCATTTTTGGTCTTTTCTCTATGATGCTCACACGCAACATCCAAACTGTAAATACAGGACTGAACATTAACCAGTGACACAAAACAAAATTTTAACGTATAATACAGTTGCAGTTCACAAAAGACTTGTATTACCACTACTAATTCCGATATTAGTGTCAGAGTTGGCTGATCTTGCAGGCACTATAAAACTGCTTAAAATCTCTAATGAAATGTAAATACGCATGGTACCAGTCATTGACATCAATTGCCCATTTAGTAGGACGTAGCCTGCTTTGGCCAAATGTTATTAGTACTGTTCTTATTCTTTCTGCAGCATTTTAGTAGTACTGTTGCCACATGCACACATGGATTGAATACTTTTGTGAAGACTCTGCCGCCTTACTCGGTTCCTTATATTGGTCTTATGGGACAGATCCAAGCTTCTATTGCTCAGACTATTCGAAGACAATCGGAAGCACTTGTTAAGAGACGCTCGACTGCTAAAGCCACAGCAGCTGCATTTGTGAGGAGGTCACGTAGATGGAGAAATAGTAGAACTCAAGGCACCGAAGAATCAGATGATGACGCAGATGGAAATGGCAATGAAGGAGGTCGGGAATCTTCTTCTGCTGATGAACACTGCATAAATCCGAAGGTGAAAAGGCACAAGAGATGGACAGGTCAACGGTTCTCTCAGCCATCTTCAGCAGGTGTCGATGCAGATGGTGGTTCTGATGAAAATGATGATGTAGAAGCGGGTATAGATAACAGAGGTCCATCACCTGGGCTTGTTGGAACTCCAGAAGTGCTTACTTGGGGTAAGGGTGGTGTACGGAGTCACACACGCTATGGCAGTGTAAGTGGTAGCAATGGTAAGAATGCTCGGGGAAGTCGCTTGAACAAGTTGTCTGATTACCTCAGAAATTTAGAGGAAAATGAAAACGAGGTATGAAAATAAAATCTGCTGCTTTCTTGGTCCTTCGTCTCTCCCATGCACTGACATGATTAACAGTGTCGGTTCACCCACTGACATCGGTGAACAAAATCCCAACTTTGTTTGGTTGTTTGCTACAAGAATTTACTTCATTTCGTTATTTTGAACAACCAATTGCGGTTGTGTATTTTCTCAACCGTACTCAGAGTAGGTCAAAAGAGCTTGATTACATGACTGACTCTTCTGGTGTTTGTATTCAGCTGGATGTACATCTCACACTTCTTCCTTTGGATGAGCAAAGTATGAGGAGTTTGCCCCAACCATACCTTTGCTGCCGGCCGACGTTGTCAGTTAAACATCTTTGCCAAGTAATCTTTCTTCCTCAAGTGTAGCTGTTAGATAAACACTATTCACTTGCTCGAGTTTTTTGTTCATTTTTATTTTCTCGTTTTGACGACTCTTTCACCAATAGATTATTGTGTATATATCTACCAGAATTGTGGCTGCATTAGCTGACATTGTGTATGCGCTGGTCTCAGTTTATTGCACTCCAAACTTCAGTGGAAGCTGACGATATCGAGATCGTAGTGGTTAAAGAGCCACATTTTACAAATGTTGATGGATCACTCGTTTCCTCAATCTCCAGCGGTAACATAATTCCCAAGATTCATTCTTGCAAAGACAATCTTCAAATGTTAGAACCGAAAGAAACTCTGGCAGGGCTACAATCGAACTGTACATCTAGTCGAGGGGATTTGGTGAGAGTTCCCTTTCACAAATCAATAGGATATTAACATCTGTCAAAGTAAACTCCTATATCTCATCTGTTTATGTTAACTCTGATTTTTTCAGGTTCTAGCATATCAAAGGCGAGTGTTGAGCTAGGGAAAGAGTGGTAAGAGTCTGCATATACTCTCGAGTCTTGTTGCAACAGCATCAAAGATGTTAAGCTAACGACTGTTAAGCTAAGGACCTTCATTTGCCTCTTGTAGGCTTAATTATGACCAGAGACGATGCAATGATTAAACACACCCATATGGCAAGAAGGAGATCTGTTCCATCAACTCCATCGTTGATTATTGTGGAAATTTATACTAGTGACGACCTGTGTGGAAAAAGATGTATATAGGCCTACTCAGGCGGACTCTGGAATCAGATGAAGGTGTTCCACGGGCCATCAAGTGAATTTGCTGCCACAAGTTGTCAGCTACTCTGAGTTTTCTTTCTCGGCTTGCTTCGATTTTCCTAGTCGGACATTATCTATCTTGTACTTCAAAGAGGTGCGTTACAGCTGTGGCTGTGGCCGTCTCTTGATTCTTTGGGAGTAAAATTTGAATGAGACGTTCATGCTATTGCCGTACTTGACATTAAGAAGAAATTGAAAGAAGGTTTCCTCGTGAGTGAAAACCATTTTCTTTCCACATCACCATTAAAAAGTGAAGGAACCATGAAGTTATCTATTTGTATGGGAGTGGAACTTGTCTTTTTCTAATCCTTTTTTTAATCGGTGTCAATTTGTATCGACACACCCACACCCAGCAAGTTGCGCCGGACGAAACAGATTTTGTCCGTTACGCTGCTTTTTACGTGATAATAATACAAGAAAATGATTGTAACAACCATGTTGCGCCCACCACAAAATAGCCGTTAAAAGCCCGGTGTAACACAGCAATACAAACACAAACAACAGACTGGTTGCCGATAAAAGAGTTTATTTTCCTTCACTTACAAATTTATTATCACAAAGTTGAACACAACAACAATATTCATATGCACACTTCAGAACCAAGAGTAGCACATGTTAAGATTAAGGCACTGTCTGAAATCACTGAAACCTTACAATAACACATGAAATATCGTCTCTGCTCTTTCTGCGAAGCGCTTCTTCCGCTAGGTGCTTGGCTGCTGATTTGGGATCTTTTACGTCTTTTATTGTATCAACTGCCTCTTGGTTGGACATTACCTACATTCTCGAGAGTAAAAAAAGTTAAATGACCCCAAGTTACATCACTAGAGTGTAGAATCTGTAGATTAAGTCCATAAAGAAAAACTCACCACCCATAATCCGTCACTTCCCAATATGAAAAACTCAGTGTCTTCATCTATCATTTCCATCGCGACATCGGGTTCAGAACTCAAATGCTCTTTCAGGCTCTTATCACCAAATGCTCTTGCAACTGCCAACTGCCCATCAACTCTTGCTACATCTCCTGATGACGGACACACAACTTCTATTTAAATATAATCCAATAGATTTGCAAAGGGCTCCAACAGAAAATTCAATTCCATTTTATCGATGTGATTTGGTATTGTAAATGGGGATAATTAGTAGAATTAGTAAAGCGAGAAAGTGTTCATTTACCTGGAAGTTTTAAGACGAAACCACCCCTGTCTTCGATATCTTTGCGTTCCTTGCTTGGTTCGTGATCAACTGATAACTGTTTTGCCACACCATTCCTGCATAAAACAGCTCGAGAATCTCCAACATTTGCAACCACCAGCTTTTGACCATTAATCAGAATTGCGGTCACTGCAGTTGAACCTCCTTTACCTAATTCAACTGCTTTCTCCAAAATCTTATCATCAGTTATAAGATATGCTTTCTTTATTGCATGCTCAGTTTGAGTCCAGAAGTCAGGCTGTTAACAGAAACAAATGTTTACAACCACTTTTACCAAAAGCTCAAAATTAAACAATAGCTATCACATCTGACCCTATCATTTAAAAGTTCCCTAAGAATTTATCTTTCCTGAGACCTTAAAACCTCAACGCTCTTAGAGTCGTCCTCTGTGCTACCATGTTAATTACCAACCACCAGTTCTAGAAACTTAAAGTCTCAAGTGTTCAAGGCCAGTCTTAACCACTGAACACTGAATTTAATTCATACCATCTACAAGGGCAAATCCCATTCACCTAGCATACAAACCCTACATGGAAAAACATTGCAAAATAACTTTTGTATTGAAAATAATAAGAACAAAAATACCTCATTCAAGATATTTTCAAATAGATGTGAGCAGAGGTAATCAGGAACATCATGGCCCAAATGACCATCAAAAATTGCAAATAAACCCAATTCATTCTCATCAACTTGCTTGAATTTTGCAACTATGTAATCTTCCATGGCATGATGTGACTGTCCCTTCACTAAGTGGAAACCATGAGTTATCTGTTTCCCAAACATCTTGCTCTTGCCCTTCCCTGCTTCTGCTGTATCACTTGTTGATGAACCTAACCCAACTTTAGCCTATACAGTATAAAAATCATTGAACTCATATTAAAACAAGGCTCAAGAAAAATTGCTCTAAATTGCAAAGTTAAGCCAAATCATAAATTCTTCACATTATAACAAATCATTTCTTTCATTTCCTTCTTTCTGAGGTCAAAGATCATTTTTTTATAATTAGTTTAATGACAATTTGAAGATATTAATTATGTGTGCTTTACAAATCAACAATGGTCTTTTTAGCAGAAGCAATAAGAATTGAAAATTCCACACACAGATAACAATGAAACTGAAATGAGGTTACGTAAAATGAAAGAGTGTATAGGTACCTTCATCTTGTGCAAGATTTCTTTGCCTGTCATTTCTAGAGTACAATCTGATTCGCTATATATAAAGTTAAGACGCCTTGAGAATGTTAGTCGAGATGGATAGAGAGGAAACTTGATGAGGAGAGAGGGAGAAAGAAAATCTGAAAGCTGAAGGAATTCAAAGAGATGGAGACGAGTGTTATATATACGTGGCTAGGACTGACACGTGACACTATGTGCTGACTATTCATTTATTCTCGACCTCTATTCATGCAACACGTGACGATTTATTGGTATTTTATAATTCGATTTGTTTTAGGAGTACTGGTTTAAAATACACACGCCGACCTGAATTTGTACACGTTGAAGAGCGGGAAATTTTGGATGCTTTGTAATAAGGATGATTCTGCATCCACGCAAGGGTGGCACCGTGAATTGTACCGAGGGGGATCGCACAGTTTTTAAATATCCCTTTTCTGCAGTGGAATAGGAGTGGGCAGGTATGGGCACACGGTGCAAATTCGGTGGGTTTGGTTCGGTGGATATATCATTTTTGTTGTAATAATCCGTTAATAAGGTTTTTTTTATCTTTTTCTTTTGTTTAATGACCGTTCTACTTCAAGATTCAACTTTCAAAAATGTTATCGTTTTCCTTGGTTCAAGTTATAGATTAAGAAAAATATTATGTAACACTTGTCTCTAAATTCAGTGATACCTGAACTCAGTGATACAGAAACACAAAAATGCAAATATAATAAAATTAGAAATAGTTTTTCTATACGAATTGTTAGGAAAATGTTAGAAATTACACTCTTTACAGATACTGAAACAAGATAGAATGGGATGGTCTTTGAACAAAAACGGAAAATTTCCTATGAATCCATGTATGATAAACTTCAAAACCATGTGCATAATGTAACTACACCAAACATTGCTAGGTTCTGTAAAGCTTTTTGAAAATTAAATATATCACAGATAATCATTTTTTTAATGAACAATGCATTACCAGTGAGAAAAAAAGCAATTTTTACAAAATTTTGGTATGCAATGTGTTTTTCGCAATGGCAGGACTAAATTTCAATCTGCTAATAGAAAAACCCATGGTGGAAATCTACTCAGAATGGATTGCAGGTCTTATGAAGAAAAAAAAAGGTAATAGAGGTTGTAGCTACCAAGTGTTGGATGGTCCAGAAGGAAAGATGTTTACGAATCTTCCAAGACAAATCCAGCACTAGCTTACAAACATCTCTAAAAATATAGATACGTACATTTTTGGTCTCCTCATATTTTATAAATTTCAGATAATGATATCATAGTTCAATTTCCTGCTTGTAGTACAGTTGTACAAGCAATATTTCAAATGTTACAAGGACTCGGGAAGCACCCATTTTGCATCAACTGAAACTAAATTTTAATGCCTCATGGATTATTGAATCTTCATTTACGGGTTATTGGATAATTGTGAGATCTAATACATATACGACGATCACAACTAGAGCTGGAACCTTCATGGTAGTCAGCTCTAAAGAAGCAGAAATTTTGACTCTGATGGAAACAGCTACATGGACAAAGGACATGAATATGTTGGAATATTTTCAACACCGCTTACCAAAGGGGGGTCCTGGGGGGCATCGCCCCCCAGGCTGTGGTCGACCTGACAGGTCAGGTCGTGGGGGTCCAGGGGAGACCGCCCCTGGTGGGGGTTTCAAGGGGGCAACGCCCCCGGAAGAATTTTTTGAACTGACGGTTTTATTTGGCCGATAAAAGCCTGTTCGAAAATTTCGAATCCAAAAGACACCATTGATGTCTGTTGATGAAGGAACCCGACGTTTCGTGAATAGAAACCTGTTGGCGAATAAAAACCTATTCCCAACAGGTGCAAAACCCTTTATAAATAGCTTCTCCCAGTTTCGTTTAAACATATAAGAAAAATCAATCTGTTTTCTCTGTTTCAAAAAGCATCATCAGAAATCAGAAATCTCTTTGTGTGTTCTTGATTGAATCAAGGGGTACAAACCTTGAATTCAGTTTTCGTTGCAGGGCTTTCATTGTATCCTGAAGGCAATATTTCGCATACCTGTTGTAATCGCCAATTGTTATTGGGAGGGTAGAAATATTTGTCTAAAAGAAATTTATACAAGCCTTGAAAGTTTTGGAGTGCAACACTTTCTTCTCTGATTCATTCATCCTTTGTGAAACCCAATTTTTTCCCAACAGAATATTCAAGACTTCTGAACTGTGGGGGATTGTCATAGAATCATAGATTATTCAACAGAAAAATGAAATGCAATATGCTGGAAAAACCAAGCAATAATTTTCGAAGCAATGAAGATATTACAATCTCGTGGTAACTCTTTTTTGGGAATAATTTAACTATAGAAGTGGCAATGGAGTAGTAGATGCATTAGTAAAAGAGGAAAGAAAGAAAGAAATTCACAAGTAACAATGAAACCAGTTTTCTTTCTTATTACCTTACATTTCATTAGATAGATACAGTTTAAATTTCCTTATTTTTCCCTTATCTAGTAATGAGGACCAGCTTTTGTTGGGGGAATCCCATATGACATTCCATGTTACTGAGAGAAGGACAATCAATATAACAAAGTGTCTCATGTAATCCGGTTTGTTTCCTTTTGTCTTAATCGATTTTTAACTTTAAATAAGGCGTTGATTAAGGTTTTTCTTGAAAGTTAGGTTAAATCAACTCTGGAGTGCTAAATAATTTAGTATATGTTAGAGCATAGCTCGGTTGAACCCACCAAGCGTTGGTATGCCAAGGTTGGTTGTCATATTTTAGTATCAAAACTCATCTATAGTCGCTTGATTAATTACTGGAGTCAACTTCGTTTAGGTTATACTAGAAAGTCTAGGAATGTTGAGACTTAAACGTATTACTCTGAAGACCTGAAGAATGTGAAGAAGTAACGACTATAACGAAGACATCATCCTTCCACTTGAGGTCAATAATATCGAATTGAACTTGTTTTCATTCCTAACGTATCTTTCAAGTCGTTTTTTGATTGGAAATATAATACGCGAAGTTATATATTTATGAAACTTTGGTATTAAACTTGGTCATATTATTATGATCAAGGTGTCAAGGAACTATATTGAATTACGAAGTATAACACTTATCTTTTGAACTTTGTAAGTACGACATCAACATAATCTATGTAACTTATTACTTGATTTTGTGTATGGGATATATGTGTGATTCCATCCTAGGAAAAGATATTTTATAACATTAGTTTAAAGAAAGTACACATACGAACTTCTTTCATAATCGAAAGTAATTCAATAGGTATGTTGGTCCGGTTTCTCATGAAGATCTTTTATGAACGAATCATACCTATGGTAAGATATTTGGTATAACCGATTATGAATATATGTTGAGAGTCAATGTATAACCGATCCTTACCTATCTTGGGAACCTGGTATAACTGATTCTTAAACTTATGTTGAGAGTCTAGTTATAACCGATCCCTACCTATATTGGGAGCCTGGTATGACCGATTCTTAACCAATGTTTGGAACCATGGTGGAACTTATCCCTACCCATTTAGGGAACTTGGTATGACCGATTTCTTAGCTTATGTTAGGAGTCATGGTGGAACCAATCCCTACCTATGTTGGATTTCGGAAATATTGCTTGACATTATTTGGAAATATGAAAACCGAAATATGTACTTTATTACAAATCTTGAGACTCTTTCGGTTTTGAAATTTCTTTGTTTTCTAAACAACCTTGGTCTATAAATAGCTGAGTTTGCATTTCTTGCAAACTTTCCTAAGAGCCAGGCAAACTTCATTCGTGTTGTTTCTGGTGGAGCCGTCTATCCGGAGAGGAAAGTACCCTAATTAGGCGAAATCTCTTATAATCTCTCGTTTAAAGAATTCTATGGGATCAAGAAGCTCTACGAGTACCGTTGGTGGGAAACTAGATAATTGCATTGTTATTTTAGTTTTAGATTATTAATTTGATTGACTAACGGTTGTTTAAACTTTGATTGTACCTAGTTTGATTATTCTTGAGAGCATTTTCTTCTGACATATAAGGTCACTCAAACTAGATCAAAGTATCGACGGGATCTTCAGAATTGTTTTTAGATCTGAAGATATCTTGTGATAATCCATTGTTAACAAACTCTGTTCTGTGCGGGATTATTCACAAGAGGATTCAAGTTTTTGTGTGCAGATAGTTTAAAGATAATTGAAGATTTAAAGACAAATAAGATTTATCTTATTAATTTTCGTATCTTGTAAATTCTGTACACACATCTTGATCGGATTGGATCCGACTTAGATCTGTTTTTTCTTTGATAAATTTGATCATAAAGTCGAATAGATCGGCAACTATCATTTGGTGGCAGTCTTCAGTATCCGAATCTGATAGTTGTGAATCTGAATATAAGTTACTGAGTTGGATTGATCTAACCCGTAAAAGAATTTTATTAGATTAAACATAAGAGCCTCTGTCAACGACTCAACATATCTTTATACTAAAGATTGAATAGAGTGGTTACCAAACAGATTTGTTCCATTACTGTTTGGAATACGATCAAAGGAGTTGAGTACATTTGACTTTACATTGTAAAGCAACTCAAGATAGTAATTTTTGTCTTGAGATTCACGTGCGTGACCAGACAGTCGTAGACGCAGGAATACTAAGGAACTAAGTAACTAGGGGTAGTTTACTTGGTATCAACAATACAAAGTTGGATTTTGTTCTTTGTATAGCGGCTTAATTCTGAGAGTATTCAAAACTGGACTAGGTCCCAGGGGTTTTCTACATTTGAGGTTTCCTCTTTAACAAAATGTTGTTTGTGTTATTTACTTACTTCTGCATAATAATTGTTTAGTTATAATAAAGTAAATATACTTATACGTTAATCCATATTAGTTGATATTGATCATATAGTCAATCGGTTTAAGTATCATAATTATTGTCAAGTAAATATCTTTTTGTCATATTGTCTCGAATCTGTCCATATACGATCACATAAGATATCATACTTATAGGTTGAAACGAAATGACTATGGTGTATTTGGGTACCCTCGTCATTTCATCGTATAATTTTTCTTTTATGTTATGCGAAATATCTTTGAAAAAATCATTTATATCTAACAATGAAATGAATTATTTCTTGGAGATCAATGAGTAAATATATTGCGCTGAATCATTAAAACGCCCCTACGCTATTTTCCTTAAATCCAACTTAAACCACTAGAGACAATATCCTATTCAAGCTAATATGGATGGGTAAGTTGGAGGTTGAATCAGCATGTTAAATAAATTAATTGTTTATAATTGCAAAGATACAAATAAAATAGCTCATAACACTAAGAAACTACTAAATAAAATGTCAAAATGGAGTAGAGAGTGCGTGAGGGAGTTCTTTCCCAGTTGTAGAGCTATTATTACAGGGATGATTAAGGTGAAAATCTTGTATGTTTATAAAAGAATAGTCTTGGGAGCCTGATGGACTGGTGAGAAACTACCAACCATGCTATTAGCTGGCTTCATCCCTGTATTGTCACTATGGAAGTGTAGAAAGATAGAGTGTTATGGAATGTTTTACAAACACCCTAGCAATACCCTGTATGTTTACTCGCCGTTTCGGGTCGGATTTCACTCGACTTAGCTACCCTTGTTATTTAAGTTGTTGTTAAGTCACTTCTTATGCCTTAGTCTACCCCGTGACACATAAATATGGATATTCTTCTCTTATAACTTAGTGAAAGCCTAGAGAGGAGATATATTCACCTAATAATAATTTTAAAATAAATAAAAGTTATAGAAAAATGAAAAAACAATTAAGAAAAATAATAAATATAATTTTGTGTTACTATTAATGTTAATATTATTATGGGTTAAACATAATGAATATAAATATCAATATTAGTAGTAGTAGGGGTTTTATACTCCCTCAGTTCCTAAATAATAGGTTGGTTTTTATAAATAGATGTTTCCAAAAAAATAGGCTGGTTTCCTAATTGGGAAAGTCAAATGTTACTTTAGTTTTTTGGGACCACCTTTCTCTTAACTTCTTTTGATGACAAGTGTCATGTGGACCATTTCACTTTACTTCTTTTGATGACAAGTTTCAGGGGGACCAGTTCACTTCACTTTTTTTATTGATAAGTATCATGAAGACCACTTTCAATGATTAGTTCTCTTAATTTTCTTAATTTTCTCTAAAAACAAAACCAACCTATTAATTAGGAATGGAGGGAGTAATTAAATTGGAAGAAAGGACTACAGAAAAGAGAAAACCAAAAAGCTAAGGAGAATTAGAAGTGGGTTTGAAGATAGAATTTTTGGAGAAGAAAGTGACGAAGAATGAAGAAGATTTTATAGCTAAAAAGGTAAAATGTTATATCCCTTCTTTTTTGGTGATTTGATTGATTTAAATTTCAATATGATTTTGTGTTAATAGATTTCAATAACTTTTATATATTAATCTATGTTTCAAATTGATGATCAAATTTCTTGTTATATAACATCCTCAGATGTCCTTAGTTAAAATTTGAAGATAATTTACTACACATTAACCGTTGAATGTTTGTTTGAACTTGGATGTTGATTTCTGAAATTTCTGGACAATTTCAGTTTGATATTTCTTAACTGTATTTCGACAATCTTGATGACATCCAAATTATTTGAGTTCTAAAAAAAATTGTGTATTTATGTCTTATCTTTTACTGTGTTTTAGATTTGTTCAATTTCATATTATTATGAATTTACCACGAATATTTTGGTGATATGATGTAATATACCCATTTTTTAGAATGATCATATATAAAATCAATATTGTTTGTTTGAACTGTTGGTTTGCTACAAATTTTCGATATAGTGTCAGGAATGGATGATCAGATCAGGTTATCATTATGAAACCTATAATATAAGATTATGCAGTTAGTGTATTTGCATAAATGCTTAAAAGAAGTACATGTTGTTTGTCATATGTTTCGACGCCATGGTTTGACAGTTTTGTTTGTATAGCCAAGCGGCAAGGCATGATCTCTTACGCTCTCTTCTTGGCTACCTTGAACCATTGGACTGGGTTGAACTAATCTCGTATCTTAGGTATGAATTTGGTTTATAAATTGATCGATTTGTTTGTTTAAATGGTGGGGCACGAACGGAGAAAACTCGTGCAACTTATCGGAATGGTCCCAATAAGCGGATTGGCGGGGCACGAACTGAGAAAACTCGTGCAACTTATTGATATTATGAATTCATAAGTTGAAAACTGAATTGGTTGGTTTGTTGGAAACATTATTGATGTTGTGAACTCATGAATTGAAATCTATACTAGATGATTTGTTGAAAACGTTAATTATTGGAATCATGAGTTTATTTATCGAATATATAATTGAATCCTCTAAGTTGTGCCGCAATCTCTTGTTGTATGTTATCTTTGATTGCTTAACACTTCTTCGCATATTTTGATAATGAGAATGCATTCGATTGAGCTGTCATCTCGCCCCAATTGACATTCTTGCAGATTTCACAGAAGGTGGAAGTGGGAACTGAAAAGTTAGCTTAATGATTGTGTATCATTTTCTTGTATTCTCGAAGTGTAAATTGAATTAAAATGCTTGATTGAAAATATTGTTAAGGATTATTAGTGAATTCATATGCTTAAATTCATGTATATAAATTTTTAATTATGTTTGATACAAAAAGTTAATTTAGGAGACACATATGCGTAAGTCTCGTATTCCGACCCTTAAACCTTCGAATTCAGATCTCCATATGTGTTTGAACCTGGTCCAGAACTCAGAGTGTTACAACCAGTACCATGGGGAAAGAACCCGACATTTCGAATAAGGGGAATAACGTCAATACCAATTACCAGCATCATCATTGAACTTCCAATTGAACCTATTCAGCATGATCCACCACCCTGGAAATTTTAGCTCGGGATCAAGAGAAACTTCATAAGACTCAACATGACCTTGCAAAGACCCAAGTTGTCATACTGGACAACTTGAAAAACCTAGCTGAAAAATAAGTTTTGATTGATTTTTTTTTCCTTCATGAGGCCACTTTTGCACTTATAAAAGCAGACCTTTATTCTTCCAAAAATAATGATGGTAGGATCTACGCTACGTCAATACCTGTTGAGGCTCATGCGGAGAACCAAACCCACATATTGCACGAGCTACAGAATGAGAAGCAGCTGACCAGATACCTAACCCTATATGATTTGGAGAGATTGTTGAACGCTCGCAAAAGGAAAGCATTGATCCACATTCATCACCCTCCTTATCCCGATGAAATATAATGTATACTCATCCTTAGAGGATACATGTCTCTACCGTTTTAACTATATAATAGAGTGGGAAACGCTCATGAGCATGTATAACGATTTCTTGAAGCATTAGGAAAGCATGAGTTGAACCATGTTGCACGAATAGAACAATTCTCTATATCGCTGATGGCAACAGCTTATGCATGGTACAATAACCTAGCACCTGACAGTGTAGCTAACTGGAAGCAGATGGTGAAGATACTCTACATGAGATACTTCTTTATCTCAGAGCATACTACCTTATCATATATGGAAATAATGGCTCAAAGACATAACGAATTACCTATTAATTTTTTGTTGAGATTCAGATCTCAAGCCCTAAATTGTTATGATCAGAACGAGACCGAGTCACACCTGAAAAGAAGATGTTAGAGCACTTCTCGGTCGAACTCGCAGGCGTTGCTATCCCAAGCATGTTTGTCAATTTTGGTGATCAAAACTATAAGTCTTGATTTCTAGCCTATTTATAAATGTCTCGGACTAGGACATAGATAGTGTAGTTGAGCTTAGATTTCACATAGTTCATCAATTGAAGACGAATAACTACTAAAGGGAGCTTGTGGAACTTCTTCGACAAAAGGTATGTGGAGACTTGAACTCATCTATCACTTGGAAAGTATATATTGAGACATAAGTAGTGTTAAGATATAGTTTTCTCTATATACAATTGAGATTTTGAATTGATTATATCTCGCTTACATATTTCTCGAAATATGTGTTGGTAAGATTTCGCTTCGACCAAGTTCATCTTATATCATGAGAAAATTTCCGAGTAACATCTTACATGGTTTGTGTGATACAATCATTTGATGTAGGCTTGGAATGTTTCGATAATGATTATTTCAATATCTTGAAAATTGCTTTGATGCTAATAGTGTGTGAAAACGGCTATTGTCATTATAGAAGAATGTTTCAATGATTGAAATAAAGAGTTGAGAATGTAACCATGTTTGGATATATAGTGTGTTGGCACATTAGTGTGTTTGCATATATAGTGTGTTGGCACATTAGTGTATAAATCCATAAACCGGGAGCCAAGTGTATGCATATGTGTGTATACGAAATCGGTGAAGGAGACAGGTTAAGTATGCGTACCCGTACGCATACTGGTGGAAGTTTTCGAACCGAAAATTTCTGCTGAGTTTGGTTTTGACAAACTCTTAACTAGTCACCTTAAGTATGCGTACCCGTACGCATACTGGCGGAAGTTTTTGAACCGAAAATTTCTGCTGACTTTGGAACCTAAACAAACTCAAATCCGGTTGCTTAAGTACACATACCCGTACGCATACTTAAGCTGGTTACTTTGTCAAATCGGTCAGTTCATGGACTTAAACATTTAAATCATAAGGAATGCAATCTTTGCAAACCGTGGCTATAATGTTCATGATTGATTCAAGTGAATCAAACCGATTTGGTTTCAATTGTGTTTCCTATAGCAATTGAACAAATATTTAACTAGTTTCATTTGAGTCATTTGAACTAGTTATGGTTGAGATGAATAAGGTTGATATGAGAGTAATCATATGGCTAACCTCGGTTAACTATTTGTGAACCAACATGGTGTACATGTTTAGGTACGGTTACATAAACCTAAATGAGGGTACATTTCATTTGTATGTAACAAGCTAAGTTCGATCTAACGGTTGAAAGATATTAGCTTTGTTGAATCAGGTTTTTCATCTAACGGTGAATATTGAATGCTTTGTTAGCTTTATTGGATTGCAAACCCTGATTTGAAGATTGTATAAAGAAGAACTCTAGCAATTGGGAAACCTAATCCCCACACCTCATGTGTGTTACTAGTTGCATAACTAGAGTCGATTCTCCTTTAACCTTAGGTTTCTTCTCAAGACCCTGTAGGTTAACGACTTGAAAACTTCATTGGGATTGTGAAGCCAGACCCAACTATTATCTTTGTAGTTGCGTGATATGATCTTGCTGTTTCTAGCGTATTGGCTCGAGATTTTATATCTCCGATAGGCAAGATAGAAAAGTAATCACAAACACCTTCGTATCATCGTTTGTGATTCCAAAATAACTTTTTTCACTAGTCGATTAAGTTTATTGTGAGGTGATTGATAATTCTAGGCTGTTCTTCGGGAATATAAGTGTGGGTTATCAGTTGGTTCATGTTCACCTTTATTTATCAAAAGACGGAACAAAAACTCTTGGGTATTTCTGTGGGAGACATATTTATTCAATCATATAGACTTTTCTGTGTGAGACATATTTGTCTATCAAGTCTTCGACTTTGGGTCGTAGCAACTCTTGGTTGTGGATGAGATCAACTAAGGGAATCAAGTGCGTGGTATCCTGCTGGGATCAGATTCGTAAGGAGCACAACTGTACCTTGAATCAGTGTGAGATTGATTAGGGTTCAACTACAATCCATTTCGAAGTTAATTGGTAGTAGGCTAGTGTCTATAGCGGCTTAATACAGTGTGGTGTTCAATCTGGACTAGGTCCTGGGGGTTTTCTGCATTTGCGATTTCCTCGTTAACAAAATTCTGGTGTATGTGTTATTTATTTTCCGCATTATATTTTTTTTATATAATTGAAATATCACAGGTTGCGCGTTAAGATCAATCAATTAAAATATCCAACCTTGAGTTGTTGATTTACATTGATTGACGCTTGAACATTGGTCTTTGGTATCGTTCAAGTTACTCTTCTTATTCAATCGGGCTCGCAGATTTCCATTTGATGATTGCGGATTGAATTAAGAGTTAGAGATATTAAAATCTTTGATATACTTTACTCTATATTGAGTCTGAGTGTCTAGTTGATTCTCTAGAAAGTATATTGGAGTAAGTCCTCTCAGATTGCCAAACGAATTGTTGGGTGTGGTTGTTAGACCCCCGCATTTTCAGACGAGGGTACCAAAATACACCACAATCTTTTGTTTATCAACCTATAAGTCCTTTACCAAGTGTGATCGTCTATGGACAGAGTCAAGACAATACAACAACTTCGGTACACACTTTGTGTGATCGTCTATGCATACGAGATCGAGACAATACAACAACAAGACCACTTGTGTGATTGAATATGGATTCAAGATCGAGACGATACATCAATAAAGTGTTCACTTGATAATAGGTACGGTATTAAACCGAAACTATATAAGATCAATATCAAGGGTTATGGAGTTAATGTATGTGTGTAATTTACTTAATTATAATAACAATTATAATGCAGAAAACAAAGTAAATAACATAACAAGTTTTTGTTAACGAGGAAACTGCAAATGCAAAAAAAAAAAAACGGGACCTAGTCCAGTTTTGAATACTCTCAGAATTAAGCCGTTATACAAAATCTAATACCAACTTCCTATAGTATATACCAAGTAGACTACCCCTATCTACTTAGTTTCCTCAGTACCCCTGCGCCTTCGACTTCTAGAGGCACGCACGTGAATAGCAAGTCTTTTGGATCGTACTCCAAACGACAAATGAAGAATCTGTTTGGTAACCAATCTAATCAATCTTGCTAGAAGATATGTGAGTTGTTGACAAAGGCTCTTCCATTTAAACTAATAAACTCCTTTGTCTTGTTAAGTCAATCTAAACTTTGATTATCGAAATAATAAATATTTAGATTCGCATATAATCAATATAGATCTGAAAGAGAAACTATAAGGTGATGCCGATCACACAATCAAGTCTATTACAGATAAACATGATTCTAGTTGGATCCCAGCCGATCAAGGTTTGTAAACTAATAAGAATTATTCTTCGTCTTCAAATCTTCTATTGACTTAAATAACCTACACAACACCACTTGAATACTCTTGTGATCAATCACGCACAGAACAAAGTCTGTCAAGATGTCTTCAGATCCGAAAATAGTTCTAAAGATCACGTCGATACTTTGATATAGTTTGAGTGATCCTTATATCAGAAGAGAAGGTTCTTAAGAATAAACAAACTAGGTGCAATCAAAGTTTCAACAACCGTTAGTCAATCAAATCAATAATCAAAAATTACAATAACAATGCAATTATCTAGTTTCCCACCAACGGTACTCGTAGAGCTTGTTCATTCTACAGAAGTCTTTAGACGAGCGGTCGTAAGAGATTTCGCCTAATTAGGGTAATTTTCTCTCTGGATAAACGGCTCCACCATAAAAAAACAAGAATAAAGTTTGCCTAGCTCTTAAGATAGTTTGCAAGAAATGCAAACTCAAGTATTTCTAGACCAAGGTTGTTTGGACAACAAGGAAATTCCAAAACCGAAAATATTATCAAGATATGAAATAAGTACCTAATTTCGATTTTCCTATTTCCAATTAATGTTAACCAATATTTACGAATATGTTTTAATTGCTGGTAATTAAAACATATATTATTGAATCATAATTAAATGCTTTTCAATATTTCGGTTCGGGATCACCTAGAGCATTAATGAATATCTTTGAACAATAAATTATAAGAGTTGTGTACATGTTCAAATGATGTCTGATACGTGTCGTAACCACAACAAATTAATTAAGATATTTCCCACTAATTAACTGGTAATATAGCGGTAGTAAGAGATCGTTCCTACAGAGAGCTGTGTAATTGATATGTTATTTAGATAATAAAAAAAAATAAAAAAAAAGGATTGGTTTATGAAATAAATAAAAGATAAAAAGACAATAAGATAAAATGGATGATCAAGGAGTCCTTCTCCGTTACCAAACGTTGACTCAATAGTATACTTATCTATCTTCGTTAGAACCATTCATCACCAACCGTAGGAAAGCAGATGGCGCAGTGTTATCCCCAAAGTTCCTCTTGTAACCGGATACCTAAGCGCTCGCATGTCAAGTTCTATCCAACTGAACCACCAAGTAGTAGCGCACTCAAGATGTAACCCAACGGAATCTTTAAGTTATGTGAAATTAGGTTGATCCTAGCAGTTAGACTCTTAGCGCAAGATCCACTTACTAGTGTTATCTTCACACACGATTGCTCCACATAATCCCTCTGCAAGGTCTCGCATTCTCTACTTGTGTAAGGATTATTCAACAATTACACGGATATCCTAACCCTTTACTAGCAATAGAACAATCAATAGAATAATCTAGTATGCATCCCAAATCAATCTAAGAATCATTCATAAACCCTAAATATAGAAAAGACAATCGATGATGATTAAAACTTCCAACAAACTTATATAATAATAAAGATTCACGATAAAACATTGAATTCATCCTCAATCAACAGGAATTTAGTTACTCATGATTACACCGTTACCCGGTTCCCCCAAAGTGGTAAACCCTAGGTTTTTAATGACGAACGAAAGTATAATATGAGAAGTGATGATGTGTTAATTGTTTTGGAAGTCCCCTTATATAGTTTTAATGAGATCTAGGTATTAGAATTCATCCGGGACCGTGTTTCCTTGATTTGGAAGTCAAAATACGTCATAAGGGACCCCATAGGTTTGTCTCAGTCGGCGTTGTCGAGTTCCTCAAAGAAATGTCGAAAGTTGTGCTAAAAAATACACCTTCTTTGCCTGAAATACGACTACTTTTGGTATTGCTAAAGCAATGCCGAAAGTGGTGATGTAGATTGCAGTTTTACGTCCCGACTGTTTTGGCCGGAACTTCTTCGTCCGAACTCGGAATGACCTTATTCTTTCGCCGTTCTCTTTATAATTGAGTTCTCTTCAAGACGGTGATAATAAATCCCGAATTTGGATGAGTTGAACTTGGTCTTCTAGTCCTTCTTATGGTTTCGACCTTATTTTCTCCTTTTCGTCGCACTTCTTCCACTTCTTTCGGCTTTAGACACTTGGATATTTGGAGAACTTAACTTTATAGATCTTTTGTAGCCCTTTTCACTCTTCTTAGGATGATTCATCTGATTTGACACATAAACTAGAAAATAATCGTAATAACAAGTAATATGCAAGAATTATAGCTAAAACAAGTATCGAATTGACATTCTAAACATGTAAATTAAGCACATATCAAATTCCCCCACACTTATCTTTTTCTAGTCCTCGAGCAAACTATCTAAAGTACAACAACCCCATGTCGTCGAGGATATGCTTACACTTAGCGCGTATAACAAGCTTTTAAACCCCTAGGTGTCCTTAGTGGACGTTTTATAGTCTCGTGAAGGCTTACGAGAGATGTACCCACAAAACCTACTTTAACTTCAAAGCTTTCCATCTTCCCAAGCATCCAAATAGATATGAGGACATAGAGTTTCTGCATGCTAGTAATAAGAAGTTAGAAATACCAAAGAACATATTCTCATTCTTAAATGTTGAGTGAGAAATAACCACACCACAATGAGAGAACGCGTGTTTGAGAGAGATCCATAAGTATTTCGCCTCGACTTCTGCCTCACTTAAAAGGATTTTATGATAACTGCACTCAATAAGACGGCTTTTTATGGGTCTCACATGTGTGTAGGTAGGAATAAAGAGAGAAATCCTACACACGTTTAATGGTGGGAAGAAACCTTTAGAATTATTTCTGGAGACCCCACAAGATCGTGGGAAATAAAAGACTTTTTTTTCCCTGATGATCTCTAAGAAAGGAAATCAACCATTATTACTAAAAATAGAAGATGAGAGTACTTACCACCTTCACATATGATTGCAATGATGATAACACCACTATCACAACATCCAATAGAAACGTCTTCGATCGGCTCGTGTTCTTCATCTTCTTGGTCCTTCTTTTTGGTCTTCAACTGTTGATGATAAATTCTTGAAATTCTTAGATCCTTGACAAATTGTAACTCTTTTTCTCAATTTCCTTTTTTTTTTGACACGATCTGCGGGTGGGGGATTCGAACCTCTGACCTAAAAACTTAAGAGTTCGTCCCTAGCCAACTGAGATAACCCCAGTTGGTTAACTTAGTTTCCTTGTTGCTTGAAACTTCTTTATATATTTTTCTTCCCCATGAACTTATTGAACAGATAACAACCTAATGCAAATCTTTTTTTCTTTTTCATTTTTTCTTTTTTAATATTTTTTTTTCACTTTTTTATATTTTTTTTTTGTTTTTAAACAAAAATTGGATATAGAATCTCGATCATTGTATTTTAAGTCTTCAACATGTATATATAAATCTGCTCATTGTATGTTGCTTTACTTGGATGTGAAATTTCGCTCTTCCTTGAATTGTTGCTTGTAAACCTCAAACGTCTTCAACTTTCCTTGTAGATTTTGATATCGCTCCACTTTTTGATGATTATGGTGTTTCTATGGACCTGTTGTTGGTGAGAGAGAATGGTGCTAACTGCAAATCAAACTACAAGAAGGTGGTTTTCATCTATAGACGTCACCCTCATGATTGAAAAAATTAGCACTGAAGAGATCAAAGAGTAGTTCTTCTGTTGGTGGGAGGTTGGGTATCTCACCATTCTACGCGGAATTAACGTACGGTGACACACACTCAAAAGAAAGCTCTTTAGTCAGCTACAAAGAAATTTGGTCAGCGCCTCAGTTGATATGAAAATAGGTAGTCTCCACTAATGATTGATCAGCAACTCTAATAATGCATTTCCCTCTGCACCTAATTTGCATCAGCGGCATGATTAAATCCATTATTTAACACTCTAACAAGCAAGAAATCTGAATTTAGTTCCCTAACACTTCCAAGTTCAGTTATGTCGGTCATAATTCTCTATGTAAACATACCTAGAAGTATGCTAGTGACTCTAAAATCTCTACAAGTTGGAGGTTTTATGCAAAAATATTGAAAAAATCTACATGCAAAATATCCAAACACTCCCCCACACTTAAACTTTACATTGTCCTCAATGTAATTGACTCGTCCTAAGTAAAATCAAAGTGGGAAATCTTAATATGATATGCAAAAGAAGAAAACTAAAAACAAAAATGATAGAAAATACAAAAACTATGGGTTGCCTCCCATTCAGCGCTTAGTTTAACGTCCTCAGCCTGACGTCTTGTTATCGGCCATACACCAGCAATCTGAAAATCTGGTAGTCCGTCCAGACAACAATCTGCAACTCTAATAAAAACTTCATGAAAATATTAGCACAAGATATAAATATTGAAGCTATTACTTTATTGAAGTCTCCCGCACACTTAGTCATTTCTACACTCGAAAGTGGATAGAGAACATAAAATTCGAGAACTTCAAAAGGTTCTTCAGCTTGGTGAACCTGCACAATTCTAGAATCAAACACATCAAGTGGTGGATACTTAGAAGCAAAATAATCCGTTAAAACTTTGGAAGCGCACAACTCCAATCCTAATTAATGTGGATCAAAAGATTTAGAAATATGCAAAGGAATAGGCAAACCTTCCACAATCTCTTGTATTACAGGATCCTCATCATTCTTACAGAATTGCAATGAATTATTTACCTCGTTTGTATCGTGGTCCTCTATCAAAATATTTATCCATTCTTCGTCTGCTTCAACCGAAATCTTATCATCATTATGATCCTTGGAAATCTCAATTGGGTCTTCCACGACTTTAATCAATTTGGTTTCATTCTCAATCTCTATATTTTCAACAACCTCGTCATCAGAATCGAAATCCTCCCCCAAGAAGTCTAGTTCATTGGTGCAAATCTTAAAATCATTGTTTGAGTACGTTACACCATTTATAAAAACGGTTATGTCACATCCATTCTCCTCCTTTTGAATAGGCGAGTGATCATTATAATGATCCAGAGTTGGAATAACATTACCATTATTGCAAGTACTTTCCAAAGGTTGCTCATCTTCAAGATACTCATGAATCTTATATCCATTAGTGATCGTGGGAACGTCAGAATTGATTTGGCTTTGAGGCAAAACTTCTTCCTTAGTTATTCCCTTCTTTATTTGATCCATTTCTCTTCTTAGGTTGTCAATAACCTCTTGAAGTTCTTGAAGATCTTAAGTCTTTTTGTTGTGTTCATCCAGCTGTTGGTTTTCCCGATCCAAAATATTCATAAATTGGTTCATTAGATTTTCGAGAGTAGAAGAACTATCTTTAGGAACATAACTTTCCATAGTCTGGTCGCGTTCATCCATCATTTGAATGTGTTGGTCAAACTTTTGATTTTTCCGATCCATATTATCCATAAATCGGTGCATTAGATCTGTAAGACTAGAAGAATCATGGTTAGAAGCATAAGTATCCCCCCATCCTTGTGGTTTTTCACTTACATACCCGTCATAAGGTTTTTGATATGTATGAGAGTATTCATAAGGCTCCGTATGGTATGGTTGGTAGTTGTTATACGAATGAGATTGAAATCCAAATTGATTACCGCTATAATATGATGATTGGTCTTGTGTTCCGTACATGTTATGTCCATAAGGAAACATGACGACTCACAAGAACAAAAGAAAAAGTCTAAAAACAAAAACAAGCTAAACAAATAACAAATCAATTAGCAACCGCTCCCCGACAGCGGCGCCAAAATTTGATGTGTGTCGTAACCACAACAAATTAATTAAGATATTTCCCACTAATTAACTGGTAATATAGAGGTAGTAAGATATCGTTCCCGTGGAGAGCTGTGTAATTGATATGTTATTTAGATAGAAAAATAAAGTAAAAAAAGGGGATTGGTTTATGAAATAAATATAAGATAAAAGGGATGATCAAGGAGTCCTTCGCAGTTACCAAACGTTGACTCAATAGTATACTTATCTATCTTCGTTAGAACCATTCGTCACCAACCGTAGGAAAACAGCTGGCGCAGTACTATCCCCAAAGTTCCTTTTGTAACCGGATACTGAAGCGCTCACATATCAAGTTCTATCCAACTGAACCACCAAGTAGTAGTGCACTCAAGGTGTAACCCAACGGAAGCTTTAAGTCATGTGAACTTAGGTTGATCCTAGCAGTTAGACTTTTAGCGCAAGGTACACTTACTAATGTTGTCTTCACACACGATTGCTCCATAGAATCCCTCTACAAGGTCTCGCGTTCTCTACTTGTGTAAGGATTATTCAAAAATTACACGGATATCCTAACCCTTTATTGGCGATAGAACAATCAATAGACTAATCTAGTATGCATCCCAAATCAATATAAGAATCATTCATAAACCCTAAATATAGAAAAGACAATCGATGATGATTAAAACTTCCAACAAAATTATGTAATAATAAAGCTTCACGCTAGAACATTGAATCCATCCTCAATCAACATGAATTTAGTTACTCATGATTACACCGTTACCCGGTTTCCCCAAAGGGGTAAACCCTAGGTTTTTAATGAAGAACGAAAGTATAATATGAGAAGTGATGATGTGTTAATTGTTGTGGAAGTCCCCTTATATAATTTTCATGAGATCTAGGTATTAGAATCCATCCGGGACCGTGTTTCCTTGATTTGGAAGTCAAAATACGTCATAAGGGACCCCATAGTATACAAGACAGTGTTATCAGTCTTACAAACTGAGATAACTGTTATATTCCTGAAGCCGTATTACATGCATTCGTACACGTAGCGGAGTATCTATATATTGACTTTGCATATTTGTATGATACGCATATTCGTATGCACATCATTGGAAAATCTGTAAATTTCGTGATCCAGATAGGTATGTATATTCGTATACATACCATTTTGGAACTTTGGTAAGGGAACTGAGTTTAAGTATCCAAACCGGTATGCGTACCAATACAGTTCTATGTTCTTGAACCAGTTTAGTACCCAAACCGGTACGCAAACTGAATAGGTTGTGTGAACTCCGGAACGGGTAAAGTCTTAAGGTTTCCAAACCGGTTTGTAAACTGAAAAGTTCTGTGAACTCCGGAACTCAGTTTTTCACCTAAGTTTACAAACTGGTACGTGAACTGAAAAATTCTTTCATGTTCGGGACTGGGTTTTGCTCATAAGTTTGCAAACCGATCCCCGTACCATGACTCGGGAGATTCCCGAACGACTCATGTTTTTGTACTTTGTGTATTTATAAACTATGTCGATTGTGTTGAAATGCGCTTAAATTATTTCTACGAGATGATTTGCATTTGATCAGTTCTCTAATTAACACTATACTTATTTGATCACATGATTGTGACTCAAGATCAATGTCTTTGTGTTCATGGAAATGAGTGTTAAGCTTTTAAGTTCGAACCGGCTAGTTTCGACTAACCATGTTGAACATAGTCTTTGTACACGGTTCGGTTACAGTTTACCTAACCAGAGTGTATATCTTGTTTATGTGAATACGATTCAAAGTTTTCATCTAATGGTGAATATTGTTTGCTTGGTTCCAAAAATATCTTAGCTTAAACCTAAAGCAACCTATATTTTGAAGTCTATATAACGGAAAATCTTGGCAACTAGGATGTTTGAATCCCGACACTACTTTTTGGTGTTTCCTAGTTGTATCTAGAGTCTTCCTCTCCATAAACCCTTTTAGGGTTTAGCGACTATCAAATACTTCATTGGGATTCGTGAAGCCAGGTCCAGATATATTTTATCTTGATCTTATTCGATTGTTGATTTATCACTTGAACAAGATATATAACACTCACAAAGTTCTCTCCGTCTCAACTTTGTGATTACACAAGTTTTATACTTGTGAGGTGAATAATAATCTAGGTTGCACTCGGGTTGCATAAGTCCGGATTTGAGGATAGCCAGACTTTTGTCAAGTTGAATCTTACATTTGACCTGATCACCCATTTCGATTGTAAATCAGGAAATCAATTACATAGGCTTAATCCGTGGGAGGCATATTTGGTTTGAAATATTCAATTGAGTTGAAAAAACTCTTAGTTTGTGTGACGCCATCGAAGGGAATCAATTGCGCGGAATCCTGTTGGAATTCAAGAGGTGTAACGGGCGTGACTATACCTGAATCATCGGGAGACTGAGTTCGGGCGCAACTACATTCCAAACCGAAGTTAATTGGTAATAGGCTAGTGTCTGTAGCGGCTCAATACAGTTTGGTGTTGAATCTGGACTAGGTCTCCGGGGTTTTTTTGCATTTGCGGTTTCCTCGTTAACAAAATTTCTGGTGTCTGTGTTGTTTCTTTTTCTACATTATATTTTTTATCATTATAATTAAAATATCACAGGTTGTGCGTTGATTAATCAAAGTAGATACGTCCGACCTAGTTTGTTGGGTACGACTTGATTGATTCTTGGACATTGATATTTGGTACCGTCAAAGAACTCTCTTTGTGATTAGGTTTATGGATCAATCCCGTAAACGTTCTAATCGCAAGAGAGATAAAGATATAACTCTAGACACCTTCCTTGATTGAGTTATAACTCTCGGAGTAGTATTGAGTTTGTCCATACAGATTGCCTACGAAATAGTTGGTGGTGTATTTTGGAACCCCCTGTGTTTTCAATTGGTATCATAGCATGCAAACACGTTAAGACCTAATAAGTCTATGTTTGAAGCAGTCTGACTATATGGACATGAGTAGAATCTTGACTATGTACACCAGAAATTCTTAAAAATTTGTCAGAGTCTGTTTTCTTCAGAATCTTCCTTCCCTCAGAAAACTCTCAGTTTATCCAACGTCATGGTTAGAAGTAAAAAATCTTTAAGAAAAAAATAAAGGATCCTTCAACAAAGGTGAACACAAGAAACGTAATGTTAAAAGTAACAAGCTACGTTGTCTTAAAAGATTGGTAATCAGTCTTTTTAAGGAATGCGACGAGAAGGAATTTATAGACGAAGATCTCTATATTGCTTTTGAAAAAACTTTTAAAATCTTGGAACACCTTGGATTGATTTTGAGAAAGGTTAAATCCGTACGATATTCTGACACTGATAAAGTCTGCTTTCAATGTGGCGTTTTCGGACATGTCAAAAACTCTTGTACTTATACTGTAATGATACCGACTGCTTCTGACTATTACGGAAAACCATCTCACAACAAGAAGAAATAAACAGAACACCTTCGATAATAGCGCCTCTAGCTTCAACACAAATATCTCGACGATGACACACTGATTCAATACCAAGACGATCAAAGTATAATCGATAAGTCTTCACTATCCATGACAAGACTTATGAAGCAGGTGCAACATCATTCGTCCATGAATGTCACAAACTCCTTCAATATATATCTTTTGCTAAGCAGATGACCACCTCTGGGATGCACTTGGGAACTTGATCTTGTTGGAAAGATCAGATCAATTTCAATAATGTGTTCCACATAACAAGTCATTGCAACCTGATGTGATTCCATAAAAACTTCATCAACGGAACCTCTCTACATCATAAATATTGCACGACTAAGGAACTTCTCCTCCTCACCGATCACATCCAGAATGGAGACCGACACTGCTATCTGCCACAACAACATCATTCCCTGACAAAGCCACTTCATGGTAAAGTCATACTGTTTAGGATAATTTGGGTTGAAATTATAGTACACCTTCATCTTAGGAATGCTCAATCCACCAACTAGTCTGTAAATGTTAAGGCTTATTGGATGGAGGATTAAAGACTATGTCGATAATCATGGTTCTAACTTTTCGGTCTCTGGAGCAACTCCGAACATAGTATCGGCATCAACAAGGATATCTGGAGGAACTCCATCCTTGGTCTCAGCATCAACAAGAATTTATAGAGATAATTCAATCATGATCTCAGCATCAACAACAGTCTTAGGAGCAACATCCTCATGACCAGCTTCATCAACTATCCATTTTCTGAAGTGTTACTCGATGGATCGGACTTCTCAAAGAACTAATGATTCGTATCAACATGTGTAGACGTGAAAACATGTTAACATGAAAGTATTCTCAAATCTTGCACGACGGATGGTCACAAGCTAAAGTATTCTACAAGATGTTCTCATCACCTCTACAAATGAGATACAACGTACTTCAGGCCATGGGTTTACAAAAACATACCAATGGGTGAGAAATGGGACAATTCTTCCTTGACAAAAGATGTTCGTCCATGTCTCTACTACAACATACCAAAAGGGGGCATCAATCGGACATACGAGCTGAAAGATATGGCCTTTACCGTCAGGTCTATGAAATCTGAAAAATTTGTACGTGATTATAAATTATATATGTGCACGCTTCGTTGACTGGCCAATACAACTCCAAATCGAGTGACTCTTTTCTCATATGATAACTCAGTCTCTTAGATTTAAAAATTGGGGTCAAGCACCAAATTTTGACGTCGTATGAGGTTCCTACAGCTTCCAGAGCATACAACATGCAAGAAGCAATTCTTAGACGGGATTCATAACCTCCACAATCGATCGATGTCCACCAAGTATTTCCACTAAGTTTCATCAAGGTACCTCCAAATTCGACCACCTAGGTTTTTACATCAAGTTTTTCTACCTGGGTCATCTATCTAGATCTTTCCAGAAGAAGGGAAAATGAAAAGGAGATTTAACAAAATACTAGGGACTGACGGTTCACTGATCATGACGATCAGTTTCACAGTTGAAGACCCTTGACAGGCACCCGACTCGTCTATGCTAATAATTCATCATAAAAGGAATGATACAACCGGGATATACAACCATGGTCATTACATCATCCCCTCTTGAGAACAACCTCAGTTATGGTCCCGTGACCAGGGCTTCAGAAGTGATTTTTCTATGACTTCCAGAAACTAAAGATGGTACTGCAAGCACCAGGCTCATGTATCAATCAAGGGTTTCAGATTTCACATGAATCAATGACATTGAAATCCTTCATCAATCATCCAATAAACCAATCAAATGGTCCAGAGACCAAATAAGACGTTTTACAATAAGTCTAGCTGAAGTTATTTTATGCTGCCTTGTATAAAATGATGAACTGGGATCGATTGGCAAAGGATCAATACATGGGTCATATGTCATTCTCTTCGTATGGATGTTCTCTATGGCATATCCAATATTCAAGTTTATCGGATGAATGAGATAAGAGCCGTGGGTAAAACACTGGACATCATCACTGCTGAAAAACCTATGGAATTCTCCTGGAACTTTTTGTTTCGTTGATTTGAGCCCCTAAAAGAGCTCAAAACTCAAATAGATTCTTTGAAGAAGCTAGGAAATTTCCTGGGCATCGAAAAGCTGGGGTATATCATCAAAACGGACATCGTACGAAGATTTTATGGCATTTTCAACAACGACCTAACTTCTGAATTTCCTGATGACAAATTATGACGAAATTCCTCATTCATCCACATGGATCTTCATCCATTCAGCCATCAAGTGAATATTTCATGCAGATATCAAGATGATGTGATCCGGAGACTTATTTGGATCCTCCACAAGTCATTTGGGGATTTAGAACGAAAGCAAGTGCACCGCAGCCGGTGATATATACTGGTGCTTCAAAGACCAACAACTCTGACATTCCATCACCCGAATCAGCAATGCCTCTTCACTCAACGCTTGCTGGACGACTCTCTATCATACCACCAGGATCATTTTTCAAGATATTGCTCGTACGTGACATCAGTGGAGCAAATTGAGAATTTTGGTAACATCTTTTACGACTAAGTTCAATTACTTGTTTCGTTTATGCGTATAAAAAAATCACCATCCAGTGCTTACTGCGGGACATGACTGTCCCACACTAAGCAGGGGACTTAATGTTGATGGTGGATTTTTTACAAAGGCTAGAATCGTGAAATCATAATTTAGCATATTTCTGACACAACTTCAGACACGTATGTGAAACTATTTTAGGATTCAACGAGAAACCTCTGACTAAGCGTACATCCTCTCAGACATCACATTTTTGCATATTTATGACATGGATTTAGACACATATGTGAAATTCACGATCAAACTCTAACTAAGCGTACACCATCTCAGAGTCCTGCATGAATATGTGATTCGCAAAGTCTCTCAACTGATATTTTCGACACTTTGCATATTTCATCAATATTTCTACATAGAATCGAAATGATCGGACGGCTCCTAGACATATTGCATGCTAGTATAGAGCGTTAACGTCTTCAGGATGCCATACTGTTCCCTGACCATGTAGAATTCATATGTATAGAATATCTTAGTAATTGGACGGCTCTTAGACATATTGCATGCTAGTATATAGCGCTAACGTCTTCAGGAGGCCACACTGTTCCCTGACTATATAAATCAATATTCAGAACGAGTATGATGCTTCTATCATCCCATACCTCATTCTCGAATAAACATAATGCTCCTAGACATATTGCATGCTAGTATAGAGCCATTCATAGATTAAATTCTAGTGCAACATTCATCGATTGAATTGATAGAATAATCTATTTTATCTCATTACTCTGTTTCATGGCTTATTTCCGGATGAATTCCATGAATTAGTAATAGATAATCAATCTATTTTATTACTCCATTTCATGGCTTATTCTCAGCTGAATTCCATGAGTTAGTAGTAAATATTCACTGTTCGGGTATCAGGGCCACCATTAAGTAAGCCCCGAGAAAATAATGCAAGTGTACTTAACAATAATGCATGAACGAGCACCCAAACGCATAAGCGAGCACTCAAAAATATGGACTAACGAGGAAACCTATGTGAAACAGGGAAGAAAATAATAAAAAAGAGGTGCACGGACCTGGCCAACCGTCCGGCCGGTCATGCCGTCGTGGCTGGTCCATGCCTCGCCTTTTATTT